>NC_134858.1:6217500-6535107 GCF_049852395.1 Peromyscus maniculatus bairdii
ACAATCTATATAAGCATAGGCAGAAAGGATGCAGGCCTCTAACTGCTGAATACCAAGTCTTTGCTGCCCTAGGAAATTTCTCACAGACAAACATTCCTACAACTTCCTTCAGCAGCCTGTGGGTGGTGAGCGCACACGTGGATCCAGACACACTTTGTAGAAGCACCAACATGGTCTTAATCATAACCTGCTGCCTCTAAGAAGCCAGCAGTTAGGTCCATTGCCAAATGACGCCCTCATTTTCTGCAGTCATGATTTACTTCAGCGAAAATCTTTGTTTTACAATTTTGCTTTTGGAATTTGTCAAGATTGTGCATTTTTCTCCACTGTTCTCAGTTACCATGACAAAACGTTTAAATGTGGGTGTGACTGCCAAGGAGACTCTTCCTTTTGACCAATGACTTCACCATAGAACTAAATTCAGTTTTCCAAAGACAGCATTTAAAGAATAAACAGTGGCTTGAGGCATGGCGATAGAGTGACCTCGGTATTTTTTGTGGACAGCCTACAAGACTCGGGAGTGAAGGGCTAATAAAATGATCACAGGCTTCACTGCCTGCAGCTCCATTCAAGGGCTCGCAGAACACTCCAAAGGAAATATTCCCTCTAATAACACTTGGATCGAATGGGTGATTTGGATTTTTGGCCAATTAAGACCCTAGGGAATTACTAGACTTGGCCTCTGTAACACAAAATGAAACCATATGTGGTGTCAGTTTCCCAATCATGTGAACTTGATAGAGGGAAGCCTACTACAGAGGAAAATCTACTGTCAGGCTGACTTCTACACTAACTCTCCTCATTAAGACAGCTCTACAATGTCCCTTTCCAAGAAGGTTGTACATGATGCAGCTCATCATCAACTCAGAAAAACTCAAGGAAAATGAGCAGACTGTTCTGCAAGCTGCCCGCTAGGGTAAGTATAAAGTTCTACAGCAAAACAAGCCCAAACCAAATGAAGAAAACAATGCTTCTAAACCTAAAACGAACGTGGACTTTCTAGTTCTTTCTCTAACAAAAGCATTTTAATGTTTGGCTACCACCTATCTGACCCTTCCAAGTTTCATTTCTAAGTTGTATTTGGCATGGCAATGTCTGCTGGAAGGCAAACAGAGCTTTGAGATAATAAATCAAATGGGTAGATTAATCAGACAAGGTCTGAGGTACAGCACTGAGGGATCTCTTCTCAGCTCTCACCCCAAGGCTGCATGCTGGTCACCTGCCTCGGTGACAGCACGCGCGAGTGCTCTGAGCCATCTGAGACCCTCTCACTCAGGACTAAGCAAGCAAACTGTGGGGCTTATATGGCAGGCTGTTACCTGTGAGTGAATGTTTCCCTTCATTCTTCAATGTCCACTTTTGGGTATAAGTTGTTACTTTTGCAAGCTGAAAATATCCACTTTGATAGAAAAAAAAGAAAATGGGGGTTGGGGGGGGTGGGGGGTAGGGATATGGGGGGTGGGAAACCAAGTGCGCACTGGCGGCACCAATGAGGCTAACGCAGGCCTGGAGACGGGGCTGATGTGATGACAGGAGGTCCCTGCTCCCACTTCCTCCGGAAGTCTTTCAGATTGCATCACTATAGTTCATAAACTGTAGAAATAATTCACTTATCCTGCATGACGGAGGAAATTATAGGATGAGAAGTTTCACAGGGAATTCAGTTGTAAGAACCAATTCACTCATGCTTTCTACAGGAAAAACAGCATAGTTGTGGGTACAGTCACTTAAGCAATTTTTATTATTCCAATTATAAAAACATCACCTGCCTGCCTCACCCTTGCATCTACCATCTACTCTGAAATTCCTGTGGGCACTGATGATCAAGAACTTGGTTCTTTCATAATTGAAAAATACACAACCATCATGTATTAGGCTATACATAGTATGTCTGAAGATATACTATGAAACTGAAATTTGTAAATGGAGGCAAGGGCAGGAACTCCCTGTAGACACTTTGCCTAGCATAAAAATGAAAATAAAACAAAGCAAAAATCCTCAAATGAAATAAGTATCATAGGCATATCTCTAAGAACTATAATTTCTAGAAGAAAATATCAAATTTGTAAACAATTCAGAATCAACTGGAGGTATAGTTTGAGAAAATTACAAATTGTATTGTGGTGATATTTTATTTGTGCTGAAATGTGGTGATATTTTATTTGTATATTAATAAATAAAGTTTGCCTGGAGATCACAGGAAATAGCAAGCCATTTTAAGTAAACCCAAAAGTCAGGCACACGCCCTTAATCTGATCACTTGGCAGGCAGGGTCTCTGTGTGTTCAAGGCCATACTAGGAAACAGAGCCAAGCGTGGTGACACACGCCTTTAAACCCAGTACCAACCATAAAGACCTGGAGGTCTGTACAGACAGGCAGTGACAAAGAAGTGAGGTAGCTGGGCTATGAGCCAATGAAAGGACAGAACAGCAAGGCAATAAAGGCACGGGTAGACAGGAAGTAGCTCACTTTGGAAACTGTGGCGTGGTGGTAAGTGAGGAAGGTTAACTGGTGACTGTTCTGTTCTGATTCCTCTAATCTCTGTCAGATTTTTACCCCTATTTCTGGCTCCGTGTTTTTTTTTTGTTTGTTTGTTTGTTTGTTTTTTGTTTTATTTAATAAGACCACTTAGAAATTCGTCTACATTGTATTCTGAGGCCAAATTATTTAAAACATTTGTGTTCTAGACAGCTAATGAAACGTCTAACTTCAACTCAAAGGACACTGAATGCCATCTTCAGAGCTTTTGGCCATCCCCAGCATCCTGGAGGGTGTTCCTGGGAAACAGATGTTTGACTTGTTCCCATGTCTGTGAACTTTACAGACAGGGCCACTGGGTATTCATTAGCAGCAGCAGTATTCTACCTGGAGAAGAAAATGCATCCCCTCATCTGAAAATGACCTGAATCTAGAGACATCAGAAATAATCTCATAGTCTGTCATTGTAAAAAGGCAGTTTTAATTAAAATAAAAATAAAAGCGAATGCATAGACTGGACTTTTAGCCAAGTTCCCTGCTGTGGCGGTCACGCCCCTCTGACACGTGGGCACCTGGAGGGTCAGCAGTGTGGCGTGCAGGGTGCTTGTCTGAGGAAGATGACGGTAAGTCTTTCCTAGCAGCCTGTGTAGCACAGTCTGGCACCATGACGCTGGCCAGCCAGGGTGGCTTCTAGATCAGCTTCGGCTTGATTTGTCTTTGTCCAAAACCTGTGGTGTCTCCAGGTCTTACCATCTAGCTCTGGTGGGCAATTAACAAATGTGACCTGTGTTATTTGAGGGGATTAAATAAGCTCTTGGTCACCCCAGGGCTCCATCTCATACCTGCTCATTCCACCTGAAGGACTTAAAGTTTACCTAACTTTTTCATACCCAAACCCACCTATTCTTGAAATCCACATGCTCTGGCGATCCAGCCACACACTTCTTTCTCCACCTTCCTTTACATCGATAACCTAGTTGTTTTCTAAATTCTGCAAAGTTTAATTTAGCCCCTGCCCATCACACCCCTGGAGCTGAAGACAGGACCCAGTGCTCTACTACTGAGCTAAATCCCCAACCCTAGGTAAGGCTTTTCTAAAGAACTGACTGCAACATTGTCAAAACCTTTCTTCACATATCCCAAGAGAGAAGGGAAGAAAAGCAATTCATAATGGAAACAAAGAAAGAAGAAACCCTAAAGATGGTCACCTAAAAGAATTAAAAGAAAAATGATTTCTCACAGAATAGGTATCACAAAAGTCAAAATCCTTCAAGAGCTCTGGATAACTGATTGTTCTGTTGATTTGTTTAAATAAATATATACCTTTTTGTTTTTCTGTGCATAATCACCAAAATAACGGTATTCTAGAATAAATACAGCTTGAACTTGCTTCTGTGTGTTTCTGGAAGTGACCAACTGAACTTCACTTTTGCACTGGACCAGTTCTAAGGTTAAAAATTACTATGCTTACATTGAAAGATTGAGCTGAATGTGGTGGCACACACCAGCAATCCCAGCACTCATGAGACTGAGGCAAGAGAAATGATCTAAGTTCAAAGTCAACTTGGGCTACAATATGAGACCCAGCCTCAAAACAAAGCAAAAAAAAAAAAAAAAATGAAATGAATAAGATCACAATATATTACAAAAGGAATAGAGCAATCACTGCAAACCTCTCAGACTGTGCTCTATTCCAAATATGTATGTGTAGTTCATGGATGCCCATTTACACTTGAATATGTGTATATTCCAGAGCTGCTCTGGTGGAAAGAACAAAGTCCCCCATCACAGGCACTGAACCAATCTGCAGAGACAATGTGGCGGCCTTGGCAGGTCCTGAGGCCTGAAAGCTCCGTGTGGTGAGTGACCCTGGGCTCACGCTCTTCTGGTTTACTGTATCAGAACTCTGCCCTTCCAGAATGACCCGATGACCTCACGGGAAGCCCTGAAGACAGAATGAAATGCTGTCAGAGAGAGAGGAGACAAGATAGAGAGGGAAATGGAGAGAAAGGAATGGGGGAGGGGGGCGTGAAAGAGAAGGAAGGGAGGGAGGGGGGGAGAGAGACCGGAAATCTGGGAAGGACACACAGTCACATTCCTTCAGTCACTCATGAAATTTGGCTGGGAGTTACTGACATAGATGTGAAACTCAAGACTTTCATCTTTTATTGCCTTTTACATGTTTACTGCCAATCAAGACTATGGTATTCCTAGAAAGTGGGATCTTCTATCAATCACGTAAAAATCTAAACAAACATCCAAAAGAAAACGGAGAAAAACAAAGATGAAAAATCAGTATTGTTATCAACTTTAAAGTAAACTTTTTAAGTAAAAAAATTCCAGAACATCAGGAAGAAATGGCTTTAAAATGAAACAATCCTTGCTCCAGCCTAGACTCTCATTAGTCTGTATTTTTATGTAGATTTGAAATGGGCCTCATCAATTTGATTTCACTGAAATCTTCTGTGGCAGGTGAAATGATAAGAACTTCATAAATGCTAGCCAGTCCCACACTGACCCTAGATGGGTGCTATTTTTAAATGCTATTGTGTCCAAGGTCACATGGCTAATGAGAGGCAGACCCAGAATCTGCTCACCCAATGGTCTGGGAAACCACTGGACCATGTCCTCTCTCCTGAAGCCTGATAAGCTGAGCCCGACACATTGTCTCCACATGTCACATAACCATCCAGGAACTTCCTCCATCTCTCCATTGTGCCCTTTACCTGGGTGCAGTCAGCTGCAGCCCTGTCTCCACTATTTCCACTCAGCCTAAATCCACATCCATTCCTCTCAGTCTCCAACCACTATTTCCCCTCAGCATTAACACGGTAGCTTTATAAGAAAGACCTGCCTCTGCTCAGGCAAAAGCTGTTCGTGCACGCGCACATACACACACACACACACACACACACACACACACACACACACACACACATTCATTCAATAGATTTGTTCAACTTGAGTATCTTACTAATTTAGTAAATGCAAAATTGAACTGTGAATCCAACCTTGTGGTCAAAGGAATGATAACAGCTCCTTGGATTTCTGTCATGTGACCTGAAAATAACTCACTGAAGCTCCACTGTCTGATCACTACATTACCTTCCCCACCCTTCTTTTTGTAGTGCTTGCAATTGGATGTAGAAGTGGACACATTCTAGGCAAACACTCTATCACTATGTTATAATAATCTGTCTCTGTGTGTGTGTGTGTGTGTGTGTGTGTGTGTGTGTGTGTGTGTGCGCGCGCGCGCGCGCGCGCGCGCGCACACACGTGAACACATGTTCATGTCAGAAGTACACAACAGTTTTGGAGGCCAAAGACAACTTGGGCATAGTTCCTTGGGTGGGGTGTCCACGTTTTTGTTTTTTAGAAACACTGACTCTCACTGGCCTAAAAATCACCAAGAACAATAAGTAGGGTAGGGTAGCATGGGAGTGCCCCAAATCCACCTGCCCCCAAAGCCCCAGCACTGAGGTGATAACTAGGTTCTACCACAACTGTCTGGTTTTTCTTTTCTTCTTGCTCCTTCTCAACTGAGATATCTTCCCAACCCCTAAAGTTTCTTAGCTGCTCCCAGCATCTCCTCACACAGATTCCCACTGCCAAAACCCCAGCACTTTGAATTACACAAGACTCCGGTGTATCCTGCATTTTCCTGTTCACACAAGTTCTGACTTACGCATGCACACCTACATTTGCTCTTATGGATGAGCACCATTTCAGACACACCAGGAGCAGTCGTTTCTTCCCATATTCCCTCCCCTCGTCCCTTCACTCTCCTCTGTCTGCTGCTGGGGGCGTTTATTTATCACGTAAGGCCAGTTGCACAAGCCCTTTCCAATCCCTCCAGGCAGATGTAATCCCCACTTCCTCTGAACTTTTTGCTGGCATGGCCACCAGCATTCAGTGCACCTTGCATTGCTGCTATTATTTGTGTAGCCCCCACCACTAACTCACCACCTAAAGAGCAGCACTGCCTGGCTTACTTCCTCTCATCCCATTACAGCAGAGAGGCCGGCAGATGATGCCGATCAGGAAGAAATGGCGGGTCAGTGGGTAACTGCATTTGCGCATGGCGGTCCAGCCAAAGAAGAAATGAAGTTAAAATAAACAAGAGAACCTCAGAGGATGCCAAGGTGAGGCAGAAACACTCAGGGCTAGGTCAGCAGACCTGGCCTCTTTCAGAAATATAATCCCCTCCTCCTATGGCCCACCAGAGCAGATCTGTCCCCAGTGGAAATCTTTTGGAACACGTGGAAGCATTGCTTTGTGAAAGCAGTAAGCGGCACGAAATGAAAGCTGCAGTCGGGCTGAGCTGGAGCACTGGTGAGGTTCCCCAAGGCAGACTGTTAACTGGGCTGGTCTGTGAACTGCCAGTACCATCCTCTAAAGCCCTCCACTGCCCTGTGCACTGTCAGCAACAGAGACAACCAGACAGAGTCTGCTGTGGGGTCCGTTGCCCTTCTGGTGCCCCTGGAGTTTTGACTATTCGGTCATCATAGACAGGCCTCAATCTGTCCATCTACAAAACCAAGGCTATGTAGCATGCCTGCACAGCAGCTCTGTGGATTAATGAGTTACTGTAGAGCACTTCTGACAGTACTTGCCATTCACACACGAAAGGGTTTAAACCATATGCATTGTCATATCTGACTTTAGAAAACGCATGACAGAGATGCAGAGTTGTACTTATACAAAGGCTTCATCAGAATGCAGCACAGCAAACATTTCCTGACATCCCACTTATTATATGTAAAGAGACCTGGCTAAGCTAGAAAGCTGCCTTATCTTTTAAGAGCTAAAGGCTAATGGACATGAGTAATAATTAACCCCAGTTAAGTCAGATGATGTCAAGGGATACCCTCAGATCCACTAGAAAAGGCTCCCAATAAACACAAAAGGCCAGTGGTTCACAGCTTTATCTATCTGGCAAGGTCTGGTACCAATCAGGTATGTCTCCATTAGAAGGACGCAGACCAGGAGTCTACTGCTGGGAGATGTCACTAAAGGTCCCACAGTGTGGGAGACGGTCCTCTGTATAAGGAAGCTCTCTGCTCAAAATGTCAACAGTCCTGGGTCAGACTCCTGCTCTATCCAACTGCGACGAGACAAGCTTCCCATGAAGCTCCTTTCTCTTACAGCATTCTCCTCCTCCCTGCCACCTGTCACCACATGCCCAGTGGGGCAGGAGCACATCCTCTGTTGCCTCAGTTTTCAGTTTCACCATCAAAGCTCCAATTACAACAACAACAAGAAGTGCTGTGGAAATACCAAGCTATTCTCATTTTTACAGCATGCTTTTCTGAGGCTGGCAATAAAAGCTTTTAAAAAATGCTTGTCTGGAAAGAACAAAAGGCAAAGGAAATTACTGTTATTTAACTATTGCCAATTAAAATAATGAAGCTTCAAATGACTAAATTATCCAGAGTATAAACACACGTTGGCTTAGACTCCTGTTTCTACAACAATCAGGGTTCTTCACTTAACACTGTAATGTGCACAGGGAAACGTGTTTTTGATGTTTTGACACCGTCTGTCCTGCCACAAAGCATGTTCTTACAGCAGTGTCTCCTACACACTCTACATTTGCTATCACATTAAAATGCTCACTGATAAACTTGCAGATTCATGGACAGGGCATCTGCCACCTACCCTAGTCATGGATCAAAGGAAAATTATGCTGCTACTTGTCACAACTTTTATGGTGGCTGCTAGAAAAAAAACGGAAACAAGAAGTGTTAGGAGGGTGGGGAGAAACTGGAGGCTGTGAGCTGTCTACATGGAGTGCTATGGCAGCCACAGCACACAATAAGGTTGTCCTCAAACTAAACATGGGGGCGTGTAGCTCAGTGAGTGACCTGCTTGCTTACTATGCACAACATGCCAGGTTCCACCCCAGCAGTCTGAGCTTGGTGGTGAGTGAGTGTTAGCCCCAAAATTTGGAGGTGGATCAGGAATGCCAGGTCTTCAGCTACAATGAGAGTTCAAGAGCCATCTGGCTAAAAAAGCCCTGGTGCCCTGTCTGCCTCCCACTCAAAAGGGACAAGGCCAGGCCCATCAATGTTCCAGCAAGGATGGGGCCCCACCCTGGCTACAGAGCAATCGGGAGGAGCAGTCACCTTTATCCCGAGGGCTGGCCATTGGTAAGTTGCCCATCATTGAGTAAGTAATCCCACACTGTGCACGTGCAAGCAATTCTCATTAAATCCAGTGGGATACAGACACGGAAATAGGAAAGGGGTGTGTTTGGTTCCCAGCAACAAGAGCTTCAGGGGATCCAGTGCTCTCTTCTGGTCTCCTTAGGAATACCTATGAACACACACACACACATACAAGTACACATGCAAACACATATACATATATGCATGCACACACATATATACACACAAGGACACATACATACATGTACATATGTACTCACATACACACACACATATATGCACATACACATATACACACACATACTTACACACATGCATACACACATACACACATACATACGTGCACATGCACATATATACACTCAAGTACATGTGTATGTATGCACATACATACACACATATACATACATGCATGCACACACAAACACACATATATACACACATATACATATAAATACATATAGACACACATAAAATCAAATTAAAAATTTACAGATAAAATATTTACACAGTTAATAACATTGTTTCTATATTCCCTTTTTGGAACCATTTACCTCGATTTCCTGTACATCTTAGAAGTAACACACGCACTTCAGAATGGCAGCAACTTGTGTATTCATGTATGTGTACTTTTGTGTATATGTGTGTGCATGCATGTATGTATATGCATGCATGTGTGTGCATGTATGTAGAACACGTTTAGCTCAGATTCTATTAGAAACATCACAGAAGAGCTGAGGAAAGACCATAAGAGCCAAAAATACAAGAAGGCGCTGAAACAGTCTGCCCTAGACATGGCCACATAAAGCAGACCTATACATGTTAACACAGGAGGGGAGTTAGCCCTCCCAGGATGAGCCCTTTATTGTCCAACGCAGAGTGGTCAGCCCTTAACCCTTACACACACAAATAATAAAAACGGAGATTCAGCACATGTGTTTACATATCTGTGTGCGCGCACACATACACATACACACACATACACGTATGTGGGGTGACAAGAGAGACTTGAGGGAGAAAAGGGAAAGAGAAATGTGATGTAACACTATTCCAATTAAAAACATACTTTAAACTAAATACCTACTTTGTCTTCAATAAATGTAAAATAAGACTCAAAAGTTTTCAGTACTGAGTTTTAGCTCATGACATGAGTGTTGAGGAGATCACCCCCGCACAGTTTCTCTTTGAAGTCTGCGCACGTATGAGCTTTGTAGAATAGTTACACGTAACTTTACAAGCATTACGTCTTACAGCATCAAAGAACATTTTTGTGCTACTTAAGTATCAAAGAGCAGCATCAAATCACAGTTTCTAATGCAGCAAAGACTAGCAAGTACACAACACTAGCAATAAAAAGAACAGGTAATCCTGCAGAGTGCATGTGACCTTAAAAGTGAAAGGGACATGCTGGAAAGACGGCTGAGAGGTTGATGTGTCTGCTGTACACGCATGAGGGCCGATGTCAGACCACGTGTGGTGGTCACAGCTGTAATCCCAGCGTTCCTGTGGTAGATGAGAGGAGCGAACTCTCAGAAGCTCGGGGTCGGCCATCCAGGCGGACAGTGTTGGAACAAGAGGCCCTGTTCAAACACGATGGAAGGAGAAGGCCAACACCGAGGTTGTCCTCTAACTTCCATGCATATGCTAGCGCTCACACACATGCACACACACATGTACAAACCACAAAGAAAAAAAGGTGGTAAAAACTAAAATTTCCCAATATGATGAAGAGTCTCCAAGGAAAAGGCTGTGAGCCCTACGAGATAAAGAGCACAGGAGAGCGATGAGAAGCCCCAGTGCTCTGTCCATTTGGAGCCATCATCAGGAACGAGAATACACACATCTGTAAGCAATAAAACCCCTGCCCAGGGAGCTGTACAAGGAGCAAAACAGAAAAGGAAATTTTCAACATCATGCAATATATAAAATGATGAGAAAAAAAGTCATAAAATGCGAAAGTCTTCACCTAGCACGTCCTGTTTTAAATGGGTCATGATAGTGTTATCTGGGAGGAAAGTGACTTAAAATCCTTCCTGAGAGTCAACAATTGTAAATCAATAGACTGAATAAATAGGTCTTGGGATACAGGAAGGTACAGAAAGATTAGGTGTCTATTTTCATGTATCCACTTAAAAATCTTGAAGTCCAGTGATTTTATATATGACCATGAAAATAACAACCTTTATGATGTCAACCACAAGGAAAAATATGTTGGAACCTTCCTGAAAACAGAATGCTGCAGTACAAATATATTTTAAAGTTAATACCAGCTTAATCTTCTGTGGATTATCATGAACAGAAAAATATCTAACAACATATTACCCAAGTTTTAGAGAGGAAAAGGACAACTTTCCAAACATTCTTCTGAAAGCTAGCAAGGAATACACCGTGAGCTGTTGGCCTTATGTTCCCGTACTTGCCTTTCTTACAATCCAAAGCAGAACTGTTAAATGGGCAGCGAAATGCTTGGCCAGCAATGTGCCAAGACAGGCTTCACTGACTGACCACTCTACAATTTCTATTCGGAAGTATTTTTAGAATTTAACACACTATTAGCTGTCATTATGAGTCTTAAGTCTTCCATAATATGAATACTTTGAAATATTTCCCCAAATCCTAGCAAATGCTCTCATCCTTCCTGCTCTCTAGAGTAAGGACTTCTACCAAAGCAAGAAAGAAAGGAGGGAGGGGAAAAGGGAGGAAGGGAGGGAGGGAGGGAGGGAGGGAGGGAGGGAGGGAGGGAGGGAGGGAGGGAGGGCAGGAAGCCGGAAGTTGTTACACTAAGGCTGGGCCGTCATCTAAGTCACTCCACGGTATGTAAAACAGTGGTTTGCTCAGAAAGTGCTTCAACCTGAGACACTCCGGTTTACAAGCGGCATCTGACTTGGTTTGGAGTATGGAGGATGATTCTGCAGTTAGTTAGGAACACATATGAACAATGTCACATGTCTGGCGCCACCCACAAGGCACTACCTGATAAGTGACTAGTTCCTCAAGCAGAAAGGTGCTAGTTTATAAACTGGAACTGAGAGAGGCTATAGGAATAATAAGGTCATATCAAGGAAATCAGATCTGTGAGCAAATGAGCATCTACACGGACACACACACACACACACACACACACACACACACACACACACACACATCTGGTGTGGCAATGCTCACTGATAGACCAAGCTAGTGCTAAAACTGTATCTCCTCTGGAGCTGTAAGTCAGAATCAGCCCTTCATCTTCTAAGGTGCTTTTTGTTGGGGTGTTTTGTCATAGTGACAGAGATAAATGTCAACAAGCAATAGGAACTACCACTGTTGAAGTTGTGATGGATTGAGGGTGATGTACCACCCCTCAAGGCAGCCTTCTTGTCTCTCCAGATAACAGTCAGGAGATAACAAGCACCCACAATGTGATGTAGACAAAAGACAGAACTTTATCCATACAGGACACTGAAAAACTTATTCTTTGCATTTTAATTTCAGGAAAATTTCATTACAGTGTTGGTATAGAGGTTTGCATATCTAAAGCTTATTTCTTTTCTATAATTTACATACCAACCATAGTTTCTCCTCCCTCCTCTCCTCCCATTCCTTCCCACCTCCCTCTCATCTACCCCTTCCCCATCCACTCCTCCATCCAGAAAGGGTCAGGCCTCCTGTGGGTATGAACAAAGCATGGCACATCAAGTTGAGGTAGGACCAAGTTCCTCCCCTGTATCAAGGCTGGACCAAGTAATCTAGCATGGGGAATAGGTTCCCAAAAGTCAGCTAGGTGCACCAGGGACAGGTCCTGACCTCACTGCTAGGAGCCTCACAGTCAGACCAAGCTACACAACTGTCACACATATGCAGAGGGCCTAGGTCAGTCCCATGCAGGTTCCCTAAGTCCAATGTTCGTGAGCTCCAGTAGCTCAGGTTGGCTGTCTCTGTGGGTTCCCCTGTCATGACCTTGACCCTCCTGGTTCCTATAATCCCTCCTCCCTTTCTTCAGGAGGACTCTCGAGTCAGCTCGGCCCAATGCCAGTGCTTGGCTGTAGATCTCTGCATCTGCTTCCATCAGTTACTGGATGAAGTTTTTATGATGACAATTAGGGTAGTCACCAATCTAATTACAGGGGAAGGCCAGTTCCGGCACCCTGTCCACTATTGCTAGGAGTCTCAGCTGGGGTCATCCTTGTGGATTCCTGGGAGTTTCCCTGGCACCAGGTTTCTCCCTAACCCCAACCCCATCAAGACATTTCTTTCATTACTCTCCCCCTCTGTACCACACCAGCCAGTACAACCGGATCCCTCATGTTTCTATCACCCTATCCCACCACCACCCCCACCCCCACCTCCAGTTTACCCAGGAGATCTCTTCTATTTCCCCTTCCCAGGGAAATCTATGCATCCCTCTTTGGGTCCTCCTTGTTATCTAGCCTCTCTGGGGCTGTGGACTGTAGTAGGTTGGTTATCCTATACTTTATTCCTAATATCTACTTATAAGTTAGTACATACCATTTGCCTGTAAATTTCTTGAGGTCATTGTCTGATACAGAAATATAGGATATAGATATGATAGGATGAAAGGGTAGATTAATGAACCTACTTTTAAAGAGCAACAACTTGTTTAAAAATGTTTTATGTTGCTATGGATTTTAGTTTATTGATGCAAATTTAAAGTTAATTTTGTTATACTGTATGTATATTTCTACTCTTGTTTAAGGTATTATGTTTATGTAATTCATTTAAATTGTAATAGATAACTAAGAAATACAGATTAATAATTAGTCTTCTATGATAGTCAAACTTATAGTCTTTTTAAATTTTCTAGGTATACATAGATATAATTCAGTTAGGTGGGTAATCTTCAAACACTTCAAAGACCTACAGAATATGACATTTAAAATGCTTTAAAAACTTAGACTTTCTGGACAGTGAGACACGTCTGCTCCTGACAGCACCAATTTACTTCAAAGAGAAAGATGGGCATCAAAGATACTCTATATGGAGTTTATCTTCTTCTTGGCAAAAATAGCCATTTGGGCAAGAAACTGTTTTTGCCTGTACTACTTGACAAAATGTTGTATCAACTGGACATGCAGGACCCACAGGAAGGTGACAACTGAACTTTGCAAGGCAAAATGGTTCTTCAGATTCCTGCTTCACAGAGGAAACTGCCAGACATTCTACAGAACACAGGGAGAAGCAACTGAGAGACTCTAGGCCTATGGGCTGAAGATGGATGCCCCAACATTACAGAGGAACTTTGGGTGACTATCTAGGCAGACAGTTGTCTGTGTCATTCTAAATTTTTGGGTGTTGCTTACAATGCTCTTCCTGTTTACTTAGGGAATATTATATCCTTCTGGGGTCTGATGTAGTTGAAGACTAGATAATTATAATTTTCCTTGGTTGTGATAAAATATAAATTAGATATAAAACTTTAAACTCACAAATAAAGGATAGATAGAATATTTTCTTTAATTTTGCCAAATACAAATAGACTAGATATTATAACTGTAGTTCTTACTTGATTACTGTTTTGTTATATGTAATTTACTGTGTTAAAGTTAAACCCTTCCTTTTTGATTAGACAGAAAAGGGGAGGTGCTGTGGGATGTTCTGTATGCTGTGAATGTGTTGCTCTGATTGGTTGATAAATAAAATGCTGATTGGCCAGTAGCCAGGTAGGAAGTATAAGTGGGATAAACAGATGAGGAGAATTCTGGGAACAGGAAGGCTGAGTCAGTAGATGCCAGCCCACCATCCAGGGAGCAGCATGTAACGGCACATAGATAAAGCCACAGGACATGTGGCAGCATACAGGTTAACAGAAATGGGCTGAGTTTAAATATAAGAGCTAGTCAGTGGTAGGCCAAGCAGTTTTAATTAATATAAGCTTCTGAGTGATTATTTTATAAGTGGCTGCGGGGTCCGTGGGGCTGGGCAGGTCAAGAGAAAACTTTCAGATACAATTGCCTTTACACTAAAGCCTATTTCTAATGGCTAACTTGGAGGCCAGTCAAGTCTCTCCTTGGTTAAAGGCACTTGCAACACAAACCTGGGGACCTGAATTTGATCGCCAAAAGTCACATAAAGGAGTGAACCAACTCCACAAAGTTGTCCTCTGACCTCCACACGAACACTGTGATGCACACAGCACACACATACATACATACATCGTGTGCACACAAACAGTAAAAGTAACAATAATAATAAGCCTCCAATCCATTGTTTAAAAAAGCTAACTACAGAAATACCAGAAATGTCCATATTAATGAATGCATGTCTGTGCACAATGTACATGCAGGGCCTGTGGAGGCTCTTATATTTAAACTCAGCCCATTTCTGTTCATCTATATGTTGCCACATGTCCCATGGCTTTACCTGTGTGCTGTTACATGCTGTTCCCAGGAGGAGTTTGCAGATGGTTGTGAGCCACCATGTGGGTGATGAGGACCAAATCTGGGTCCTCTACAAATGCCCTTTACCATTGATCCAACTCTCCAGCACCCAAAAGTTATATTTAGTTTCTTTTGTGGTTTTGGCTTGTTTTTTGTTTTGTCTGTTTTTAATTTTTTAGACAGCGTCTCACTATGTATCTCCAGCTGGTTTATAACTCATTATGTGGACCAAGCTAGCCTTTAACTCACAGAGATCTGCCTGCCTCTGTCTCCTGGGTGCTGGGATTAGAGTCACACACCCAGGCAAATTATACTCTGAGTAAAAAAAAAGCACTACCAATAATTGTGCTCTAATATTTTACCTAACCTAACCTATTAGCCTAGAAATGTTTTAACCCTATTTTTCCCAACTAGCAAAGTCCTCCTGGCTCTCATGACCCCACTCAGTGTCACCATCTCAAAGTCTCATGCTAACAGTCTTTATTCGACTTTATTAGTCAGTTTCCCCCCATAGATTTTTCTTTAAAGCTAGTTACAGCCACATACCTTTCAAAATTACATGTGACATTTACTCTGTGGCTAATTCAAATTTGCTCCTTCTTCTGGAGAATACAAACATAGCAGGATTCGTAAGACATAAGGAACAAACTTACCAGCCTACGCCTTTCCTCTTCTACGGCAATAAGCAGCCTCGCGAATTCTTTCAGCGACTGAGCTGTTTAAAAACAAGACAGAAAGAAAGGCATTAATCCTGTTTCAGGGCTAGTATTTAATTACATAGGAGCAAGCATTAAATGAAGATAGTTATTAATTTGTGTCTTATATTGTGTGATTTTGTTTGTACATCTATAAAAACAAGCATATACTAAGAGGCCAATGACTAACAGCTGTGGGTAAGAGGTGGGTGTCTCTCTGTGAGCTACAAATTAAAGCCAAGAAGTTTGTCTACAGGTCCTAAAACAAATATAGATTATATATTTAATATATGAAACTCACATTGAAGTAGTCCTGAATCTCTTTCAACAGTGGTCTGTGGATATGAAACATTTTGTTGTTTTTGTTTTTTAAAGATGTATTTATTTTATGGATGAGTGCTCTATCTGCATGTATAATGTTATGCCAGAAGAGGGCAACAGATCCCACTATAGATGGTTGTGAGTCACCATGTGGTTGCTGGGAATTGAACTCAGGACCTCTGAAAGAGCAGCCACTTAGCCACTGAGCCATCTCTGCAGGCCAAAACAGTTTTAAAATCTGTAAAAAGGCCAGGCGGTGGTGGCGCACGCCTTTAATCCCAGCACTCGGGAGGCAGAGCCAGGTGGATCTCTGTGAGTTCGAGGCCAGCCTGGGCTACCAAATGAGTTCCAGGAAAGGCGCAAAGCTACACAGAGAAACCCTGTCTTGAAAAACCAAAAAAAAAAATCTGTAAAAAGAATAAACCAGGCTGAAGAGACAGCTCTGTTGGTAAAGCCATCAAGCCATCGCACTTGCTGTGTGAGCCTGGGGACCTAAGTTCGAATCTCCAGCACCCACATAAGAAACTGGGCATTGCCACACACGCCTGTGACCACTGTGCTGAGATGGGGAAAATGACACAGAGATATGAGGAACACTGGGAATCCCTAGCTCTCAACTGAACCAGGCCTAGGCTCATGGGAGTTCCACCCTCCAAGAAATATGATAAAAAGTAACAGAGGAAGATACATGTGCTCTCCCCTGACCTCCTCACATGTGCACATAGGTGCATGTGCCCACACTCACAAAGGCACTTACACATGTGGTGCTTAAATAAATGTAATATTGTATAAATACATGTAGTGGCATTCAGTAGTGCAAAGCCCCCCACTGAATCCTCTCAGCTCAGGAACATTACAGAGGAAGGGGTGGAAAGAGTGTAAGATCCAGAGAGACATGTGGGGGTACACAGGACAGAGGACTGTGGGTGCTGACTTCCACGGCACTCTTAACCCACAGCAGCTGTGATCTTGGGTGATGAAACCCATCAACATTCATCATGGGAAGGGAAGGAAGTCACAAGGCTCCACCCGTCTCTGAGGATTTGTATACAGCTAATGGCTGAGGAGAAAGGGAAACATATCTTCTGCAGTGCCCAAGGTCCTGTGAACAAGTGCTCATGATCCTCTGACCATTTAAAAGATGTGACAGTAGAAGAGGATCCAAAAGAGTGGGAAGGGGGCCAAAGAGGGCAATAAGAAGTCAGCATAATCAACCTACATCATGCAAATATATGAAAAACATATATGCATAAATGTATAAAAAGTGCATCCCTTTAATCCCAGCACTTGGGAGGCAGAGGCAGGTGGATCTCTGTGAATTTGAGGTCAGCCTGGTCTACAGAGTGAGTTCCAGGACAGCCAGGGCTACACTGAGAAACCCTGTCTTTAAAAAAACAAAAAAACAAACAAAAAAAAAACAAAAAACAAAAAAAAAACGAATAAAATAAATAAATATGAAAATGTCATATTAAATCCTACTTTATGACAGTGAAAAGGACACACACAGTAAATAGATTTAGTTAGCTGGACAGTGGAAGCAGAGCCAGGCAGATCTCTGAGTTTGAGGTCAGCTTGGTCTACAGATGAAGTTCCAGAACAGCCAGGGCTACACCGAGAAATCCTATGGAAGGAAGGAAGGAAGGAAGGAAGGAAGGAAGGAAGGAAGGAAGGAAGGAAGGAAGGAAGGAAGGAAGGAAGGAAGGAAGGAAGGAAGGAAGGAAGGAAGGAAGGAAGGAAGGAAGAAAAGAAACCCACCTCATGGATAATTACTATATGCTAAGGAAAACATATCTCAAAAAAGAGAAAGTTTTAGCTCTGGAGTATGATTGCATATTACATCTTTACTTCCTCTGAGTAAAGAAAGTTGTCAGAAGAGGTTGGGTAGTTTGATGGGCCACGGGTGTCTTACTTTCTTTCACTGTGTGATGATGATAAAATATTCTGACAGAACCAACTTAAGGGAGAAAGAGTTTATTTAGAGTTCACAGTGCAGGGTCTCATCCATCAAGCAGGAAGTAGGAGAGAGCCAAGGGTGAGGCTGTTGGTCACACCACATCTGGGCTCAAAAGCAATGAGCACCTGCTTCTTAGCTCCCTGGGCTCCACTTTTGGAAATGATGCCACCCACAGTGAACAGGTGTCCCACCTCAATTAAAGTAATAAAGATAACACCCCACAAGAATGTTCAGGCCCATCTCCTAGATGAGTCTAGATTCTTGTCAAGTTGCAGGTTAACACTATCACAATAGGTGATTGATTGAAGGGAGGGAAGGGAAAGAAGGAAGGGAGGGATGGGGGAGACAGAGAAACCACAGCCAGTTACAAACTGGAAAAACAAAGATACACAAATAACGCAACCGTAATATACTAGCTGTGTCAGAAGTAAGATGCTCACTCATTACAGTACGAATATTAACTGCTAACTGAACTGTCCTGTGTTGAGAGAAGGGAAGGCTGTGTGACAATCTGAAACAAGGACACATGTCAAGAGCAGAATGTCAGGAGGTGATGCCTAAGAATGAAAATTAAGAGACAGCAGGACAATCATGGTCCTGGAATAACAAAAGAGGAAGATCCTACAAGTTCTTTCTTTTCTAACAGTCACAAACCTGGGAGGGCACAAACTACATAGGATGCAATTTCCCAAAGTTAAATCACATCCATCACAAGTCAGCCAGCGAGGAGGACCCTGGGGCAAACGACTTCACAAAGGATCTACCCATCACAAGTCAGCCAGCGAGGACCCTGGGGCAAACAGGACTCCACAGAGGATCTACCCATCACAAGTCGGCCAGCGAGGACCCTGGGGCAAACAGGACTCCACAGAGGATCTACCCATCACAAGTCGGCCAGCGAGGACCCTGGGGCAAACAGGACTCCACAGAGGATCTACCCATCACAAGGCAGCCAGCGAGGACCCTGGGGTAAACAGGACTCCACAGAGGATCTACCCATCACAAGGCAGCCAGCGAGGACCCTGGGGCAAACAGGACTCCACAGAGGATCTACCCATCACAAGTCAGCCAGTGAGGACCCTGGGGACAAACAGGACTTCACAGAGGATCTACCCACCACAAGTTAGCCATCAAGGACCCTGGGGCAAACAGGACTCCACAGAGGATCTACCCATCACAAGGCAGCCAGCGAGGACCCTGGGGCAAACAGGACTCCACAGAGGATCTACCCATCACAAGGCAGCCAGCGAGGACCCTGGGGCAAACAGGACTTCACAGAGGATCTACCCACCACAAGTCAGCCAGCGAGGACCCTGGGGCAAACAGGACTTCACAGAGGATCTACCCACCACAAGTCAGCCAGCAAGGAGGACCCTGGGGCAAACAGGACTTCACAGAGGATCTACCCATCACAAGTCAGCCAGCGAGGACCCTGGGGACAAACAGGACTTCACAGAGGATCTACCCACCACAAGTCAGCCAGCGAGGACCCTGGGGCAAACAGGACTTCACAGAGGATCTACCCACCACAAGTCAGCCAGCAAGGAGGACCCTGGGGCAAACAGGACTTCACAGAGGATCTACCCATCACAAGTCAGCCAGCGAGGACCCTGGGGACAAACAGGACTTCACAGAGGATCTACCCACCACAAGTCAGCCATCAAGGACCCTGGGGCAAACAGGACTCCACAGAGGATCTACCCATCACAAGGCAGCCAGCGAGGACCCTGGGGCAAACAGGACTCCACAGAGGATCTACCCATCACAAGGCAGCCAGCGAGGACCCTGGGGCAAACAGGACTTCACAGAGGATCTACCCACCACAAGTCAGCCAGCGAGGACCCTGGGGCAAACAGGACTTCACAGAGGATCTACCCACCACAAGTCAGCCAGCGAGGAGGACCCTGGGGCAAACAGGACTTCACAGAAAATCTGCCCATCACAAGTCAGCCAGCGAGGACCCTGGGGCAAACAGTGATATCAGCAGCAGCCTAGACCCTCTCACTTGATCAATTCAGGAAGTGACCACAGACATGCTGCTGGGTCAGGCGTGAGACACCTGCTGATGCCCACAGGCTCCATAAGGACACCCACTAAGCTGTGGTTGCTTTAAATAGATGTTTGGTTTCCAGGAAGAGCAACTCAGATTCTCATTATCCCACTACCTCTCCTTGTTCAAAAGGGACTGATGCCATTTTCTACTACACTTGAACTGGTCTGTTTCCCATAGAAATACTATTAATAAACTCAGCATGATAATAGCTAATTATAATATAAATGTCTGAGAAGACAAATTTTAACATGCAAAAGAAATTGAATGTCTGGTTCCCCACAACAAAAGCCACCCTCCCTTCAGCAGTTTGGGGGAATTGGACCCAATCTGAAAATAAATTTTGTTCCTTCTTTTTCTTTTGTTGACTTTTCAGGGGAAAATCTTTAAAAAAAAAAAAAAAACTCAAAGAACTAAAACTGTTCTTTTCAAATATTATAAAGCCGGTTCCACTTAAAAAATACATATTTTTGGTCCAAATGAGGATATTTGTGTTCTTTGAGAAAGCAAGCACATGGGGAACACTGGCTATTGTCTCCTAAATTGGCTGATGGTCTACGGATTTCAGAAGCATGCGGCTAAAGCTTCAGGGTATTTTGTTAATAGTTTGCTAGGAGAACAAAAAGAAGACAAGAGTTTCACAAAGCAAGTGTAGAAGTCTCCTTATTATCATGTAAACTAGATTCTAGGAGAACAGCTTCCTGGGGATCTCTCTCTCTCTCTCTCTCTCTCTCTCTCTCTCTCTCTCTCTCTCTCACACACACACACACACACACACACACACACACACACACACACACAACAAGACACCACCAGAAGCCCAGTGGATCCAGCTGGGTACTTTTCCTAGGCAGCCACTAGAGATGGAAGGATAATGTTAGCACTGCTGGTGCACAGGTCCACAAATGACTCAAAAGACCAGACCAGGATACCATGGCGGGGAAAGGATGGTGTGTGTGTGTGTGTGTGTGTGTGTGTGTGTGTGTGTGTGTGTGTGCGCGCGCGCTGCAAGCAGTTCCTTTAAAATCAGGAACAAGATAAGGATGTCCAGGCTCACCAGTCTTACTCAACATACTACTTGCAACTTTAGCCAAAGTAACTGAGCAAGAGGAAGAAATAAAAGGGACATAAAAGTAGAAGGAGGAGACCAAATGACCCTGTCTGTAGGTGACATGATTCTATACTTAGAAAACCCTACATGGGTTGAGAGGTGGCTCAGCACTTAAGAGCACTTGCTGCTCCAGCAGAAAACAGTTAAAGTTAGATTCCCAGCACCCACATAAGGCAACTCACAGCACCTATGACTCCAGTTCCTGGGGATGATGCAAAAATGGCCTCTGCAGGAAAACACACGAACATGCACAGACACATCCATAAAAATAAATTCAATCTTAAAAAAGAAAGAAAATCCTCAGGACACCACTGAAAGTTTCCAAAAAACTGATAAAATCAGTGAAGCAGCAAGGGTCCAAAATCAACACACAAAAATGAGTAGTAGGCTGGTGGTGTAGCTCAGTGGTGCAATGCTTGACCAACACGAGCAAGGTCCTGTTTGACCCGTGTACCACACTCACACATACATGGGCACAACAGTGCCTATGCATTGGCAATAGCTGAGAATAAAACAACAGGGAAACAATCTTGTTCATACGAGCTTCTAGAAAAATAGTAAAAGCTACAAACAAACTCGAGAAGGAAGGGTAAAAATGATAATATCCAGGAGGAAGGAATTGAAGGAGGCACTGGGAGATGGGAGGGCTGTGCATGGGTGCAGAGAATCCGGCCTGTACAGACAGCCTGGAGACTGAAAGAGTCACAGATTTGGTGGTCTGCATGAAACACCAGTGAAATCCTTAAATTCTAGTGGAAGTGCAAAAGCACCCAAGTAGCAAAAGAGATCTTGAGCAAAAGGACCATGCCAGGAATATCAGAACACCTGATTTAAAAATGTGCTAGAGACCGATAAAAACAAAAACACCATGGAGTTGTCAGGGAAGTGAGGACCCAGAAATATGTGCACACCATTGTTTATCAACCTTGACAAAAGACAACCCTTCTAACGGACAATGCTGAGAAATAGTGCTTCTTGCTTTGATGGTTCAAACTAGACCCTACACCTCAGCAGCACACAGACTGGCTATAGTTTCATTTCTGTGGCTGTGAGAAAATATCCTGACAAACAACTTGAGGAAGGTTTCCGAAGCTTACTTTCCTGTTACAGTCCATCACTGCAAGGAAGTCACAGCTTTGGGAGCTTGAAACAGTGGTCGCATCGCATCAAAGCCAGAGTGAATACACAGTCTCACCTGCATGCCTGTGCTGAGCCCACCTTCTCCTCTTACAAAGCTTGGATCGGATCCCCTGTCTGCAGAATAGTGCCACTCACACTAGGCTGAATCTTCCCACATTTGTTATTTTAATGAATATTCCCCTATACACATGCCTACAATCCAGCCCAATGTAGACCCAATGTAGACAATCCCTCAATGAGACTCTCTTCCTAGGGGTCCTGAGTTGTTAACAATTAAAGTTACCATCACAAAAAAACTTAACTCAGAATGGACTTTCATGGAAGAATCAAGACATTGAAACAACAGAAGGAATATGGGATAACACTTGAATGCACTGTGGCACAGGCAACAACTTCCTGATGCTTAGGATACAAAATTGAGAACTGACATATAGGATTGGATCAAGTCAAAACGCTTCTGCACAGCAAAGGAAAAAACCAGGGCAGTAAAGGGATAACACAGAGATGGGAGAAACCCCCTTCCAAAAATCCACATGCCTAAGGACTGATATCCAAAGATATAAAGAACTCAACAGAATGGATAAGCAAACAAGTAAGGCAGTGAATGTGAGCCAAGGATTAGCAGATGCTTTTCACTTGTAGACCTATAAACAGCAATCAATACATGAGCAATATTCATGACCTTTATCTATCAAAGAAATACAAATCAAAAGTGCATTGAGATTCTATCTTACCTCTCTCTCAGAGTGGAGATAATCAATCAATCAATTAGAATAAATACCAGCAATGCTGTGTTTAATGTAACCTTTGTACACTGCTGGTGAGAATAAATCATTGCATCCCCTTGGGATCAGCATAAAATCTCCTCAAAAACACAAAAACCAGAGCTACCGTGTGATCAGGTTATACTACTGTGGGTCTGCACTGAAGAACTCCTCACATAAGAGACACCTGCATATCCACATTTATCGCAGCACTGGTCACAATAGCTGAGCTATGCTATCAGTCACCCGAGGTGTCACACATCCACACACACAGAATAGAATACTACTCAGCCATAAGGAATAACAATCTATACTCTTTGCAGGAAAATGGATAGAACCTGATGTCACGCTATGCAAAATATGCCAGGCACAGAAAGACAAGCACCCCACATTTCCTCTTACTTGTGGAAAGAGGAATATTTTTTAAAGTGAAACCACAGAGGAACTACTGGAGAGGGATGCAAGGACCAGGGATTGGGGTGGGGGTGGGAGAGGGTGAGAGAGCGAACTTGGAAGGAGTGATAAGAACAAATGACTGCCATAGGCATATAAGAAAATCTCACTGAAGCTCATGAATATGTGTAACTGGTATGCATTAATAACTTAATTTATTCAACACTACTTAAAAGAACATGAGAACTACAGGAAGCTTACTGTACCCAGGACCTTGAGCAGGAGGCATATGAAGTAGTTCCTCCAACACCCACCTTCTATGGATGTTTGAGCCATTTTTTCAAAGGTGTTGCCTAGGTAAAACCTAAAAAGATTGATAATTATATAAAAATGTCTAATATCAATACAGAAAGCATTGCTTATGACCTTTCATATTTTATTTATTGATATTTACTATAAATATGAATAAAAATCTAGGTCCAGACTAGCATCTAATGTAATAACCATTACAGATTTTGACCACACCTATTTTCATGATGAGAACTTAATTTAGGGCAGCTTCTTCAAAAACGATACTTAATACACAATGGGGTTTCCACCAGTGAACATGATTTGAATCTGAAAGTTAGAACAATACATCTGCACATTGTATCCAATGTGCAAGAACAAAAATACTATCTTTTAGTCTCTGGCACATGAAATATCATAAAAAAGAAAAGCCAGATACCTCAGAAAATTATGTTAGTTATCGAAATTCCTGTCACCTGAATAAAATTTTCCTGGCAGTGTTCATCGATAATCATTCTTTGCCTTCCTGTCCATCTGCAGTGCATGATTACTGGTGAACAACCAAGAGAGTTTCCCATATAAATTTTAACTGCAAAATTTTTGGAGGTCACAAATATTGTTATATACACCCCTTTTATCCCCACAACATAGTTTTGGAAAAGCCCTTGGGAACTACTCAGATTTATTCTTCAAGTGTATTTGTGAGAGGCCATGTGAGTATAAAGATTCACAAAGGCAACAGTCAAATCTCATCCTAGATGGTAATAAAGTGTAGTGATGGCCTGGACATATTTGCCAAAAATGGCCATTCTCCAACATTCCTGAATGTCCAAAGTATCTTTTTCTTTTTCCTAACTTCATCTTTTAAACAAGCTGAAATTCACGGAACTCTTTTTATTTTTTAACAAGAAAACCTGCCAAGTGTCTGAAATGAAAATGAGAAGACAAAGCCAGGTGTGGTGGTTCATCCTTTTAACCCATTACTCTAGAGGCTGAGGAGGGACAGGTGTGGTGGTCCATCCTTTAAACCCCATCACTCTGGAGGCTGATGAGGGACTATCAACTAAGGTTTGAGGTCAGTCCAAGATACATGGTGAATTCTAGGACAGCCTGAGCTGGAGAGTGAGACTATTCAAAACCAAACAGGACTGTTGGTATGGCTCAACAGCTACCTGCTGTCAGACCTGATGACCTGAGTTCAATACCCAGGACCCACATGATGGAAGGCGAAGACAAAGTCCCACGCATAGTCCCCTGAGCTCCCCATGGATATGTACACCTTCCATGTGTGTATTAAATAAATAATAAATAAATAAATAAATAGAATTTAAGGACCAGAGCAAAACTAGAAAGTCGGTGACTGCCTACTCACTACTGACATAAGTCAACAGTCATATACTCTCCTACTCCATGCTTCAAGCCCCTCAGCATGAGCTTTACATATTTTTAAACCATGACAGCAAAACACTGTGTTAAATTCTTTCAGACTTCTGTCCTCAATTGGAAATGGCACCCATCCCCAAACAAAAGCAGAGAGCACCAGTTCAGCGGCACACACAATCATGCTTGCTGTGTCATTTTACTAGAGTGAGCACATCCCTTGTGATTTTCAGATGAGCTATAGCCAAGAACTAAGAGAGCCATTTCACTGAGTCCCAAGGAAAACAGGAAAATATGTAAGAGTGTAGAGAGGCTGGACTGAGTTAATGTAATTTTATTTTATAAGTTCAGGTGAGACTTCAGCAAGAACCTCTTCTTTGCTTGGAAGCAGGAAATAGGGCTGTGAAGGAGCCTTCTGGACTGGTTTTCACACACAGAAAGAGGACACAGTTCAGCAATGTACCAGAACAAGTGAATTAGTTCTATGTTTCTAAAACTGTCCACACCAAGAAAAGTAAAAATAGCATCAGTGCACAAAGACAGATGGCTCTGTATGCTGCATGTGTGCTTGCATGTTACAGTCAAATGTCTGTGTATGCCGAATGTGTGCTTGCATGTTACAGTCAAATGTCTGTGTATGCTGAATGTGTGCTTGCATGTTACAGCCAAATGTCTGTGTATGCTGAATGTGTGCTTGCATGTTACAGTCAAATGATTGTGTATGCCGAATATATGCTTGCATGTTACAGTCAAATGTCTGTGTATGCTGAATGTGTGCTTGCATGTTACAGTCAAATGTCTGTGTATGCCGAATGTGTGTTTGCATGTTACAGTCAAATGTCTGTGTATGCTGAATGTGTGCTTGCATGTTACAGTCAAATGTCTGTGTATGCCGAGTGTGTGCTTGCATGTTACAACCAAATGTCTGTGTATGCTGAATGTGTGCTTGCATGTTACAGTCAAATGATTGTGTATGCTGCGTGTGTGCTTGCATTTTACAGTCAAATGTCTGTGTATGCCGAATGTGTGCTTGCATGTTACACTGCAGACACATGCAGGACTTACAGAACATGAAATTCTCAGAGGTTCATGCCAGGAACAGCTACTGAGAGAATTTTATTTCTTTGAATAATTACAAAACTCAAAAGTAGCACAGAAGTGTTATCAATGGTAAAAGACTTTGACTGCCAATCAATTTAATCTCAACACAGAGCAACAAACACAACCTGCTAGTGGCATGCCCAAGTAGTAAATACTGTGACAATAAAATAGGTGGTGGGTATGAAAACCCGCCTGCCTTTCCCATCAGGTATGGGTATCCTTGGCCTTCGCTGCAATGAGCATCTCTGGTGACAGACCTCCCACTCCGCCACACTGACCTCATTTATGACCACAATCCTATTTGCTATTTTCTGGAAGCCACAACAGCAAATAAGACTTTCCACTCCATTTGTGGCTTTAAGTTCCACAGAGACCTATTCCCAAAGCCATTAAATTGCTCCCTAAACTAACAGAGGCAACATGGGGGGAGGGGCCATGGAGGTTGGGGTGGGAGCATGAATGGCCCCCTGACAAATACTGTCAGGTCCCCACAAACACACATTAGCACTCATATACATTCCCCTTCCAACACTTCACAGTCCCTTGGAATTAAAGTCACACACACACACACACACACACACAAATAAACAAATATAAAAAGTATTCTAAGTATTTAATATCACGGCATAGTTTCCTATTAAGTATTAAATAACAATAAATTCACAGCCTACAGATGAACAGGATAGTAAAGATGAACTTGTACCAAGCTGACCTGGTCCTCCACATAGAGTCAGGGATACCATAGCCCCCCTCACCCATCTTAGGACTTTTCTCTTATGGTCACAAAGGCCTCATTTGTTCGAGCTGCCCTCAGATCACAACCCAGACTCCAACCAAACAGGACCCATCGAGGAGTCCTCTCTTGGAGTCCACTGATCACTTTCACTTCCCATGATCGTTCCTCCCTCATGCAGACTTCTCAGGCATTTGCAGGAGTTACAGCCTATGGACCAGAATCTTTCTGAATTCCCAATTGCTATCCTTCCCGTTTCTCCACACCTGGGTTCTGCTATCTCCGAGGTTCTCAGGCACCTGTAATACCATTAAGCAGGTCTATCGGTGTGTATCCTAACCATGCTTACCACTGCACATCTGAGATCCATCATTCATGACCAAATCTTCCGTCTTTCACCCTTTTCTGGTATAACTGGACACTTGGTAGAGGTTCCCTTAGACTCACTGGCATTAACATCTGGACTCAAGAGAAGAAAGAAAGCCAGAGACTTGACTTTCAAAGGGAACCTACTATGGACTGGTGATGCAGCTCAGTTAGGGCCATCCTGTACAGCATGCATGAGCCCTGGATTTCAGTCCTGACCCACCCACACCCAGAACAGCATAAACCCAGCCTGGTGGTGCATGCCTGCAATCACAGCACTCAGGAGGCAGAGGCAGGAGGATCAGAAGTTAAGAGTCATCTTCAGCTACACAGTGAGTTTGAGGCCAACCTGGGGACACATGAGATTATCTCTGAGAGCAAGCAACAGAGACAGACATAGAGAGAGACAGTGACAGGAAGAGAGATAAACACAGACAGAGAGATGGAGGGAGAACTTGCTGTTACCGCTCCTTATTATCAATATTACCTATAAAAATTGAGGAAATTCTCTTTCCTCAAAGAAGGAAAGTGACAATGGGTATACACAAATAATACTATGCTATATACTTAATAGTTTTTTCCTTAGTAAACACTCTTAGTAGATGAAGAATCTTTAATAATCCCTACTTTGAAAGTACAAGCAGGCTAAAGAGATGATTCCATAAATAAGGGCATTTGCTACTTTTGCAGAGGACCTGGATTTTGCCCCCAGAACACATGTAGTAGATCACAATCTCCTGTAACTCTAATGTCCTCTGCAATCTCCACAGACACTGCACTGTTTTGGTGCACATATGTACATATATGAGGGCAAAGCATATAAAATAAAATAAAATAAAATAAAATAAATCTTAAAAAAAGAAAATGCCAAGCAAGCAGGGAAGTATGTTTGAGAGTTCAGTTTTATATGTGTATGCTGGGCATATATATATATATATATATATATATATATATATATATATATATTTGTTACATGTGCATTATATAAAAGACTAAACTTTAACAAATGAATATGTAGAGATATGAAAAGAGTAATCTCTCAATGCCACAGAGTTAAACTTAGTTTCAGCTGTGTTTTTCCTAGGCATCATCACATACTTTACATGAGTTTCCTCTGAATTCTTCAGAAGCCCTTTATTTGAGATTTTGCCCAGCACTATGCGTATCAAGTCAAGTCATAGACTGTTTTCTTTCCAAACATACAGTAAGATGCTAACAAAACTCAAGAACTTGGTGGAACTTATTGCCTTGTTTCTGGTGTTTTACACCAAGTCTAATGTCCATCTGGGATCTGAAGCATTAGCTACATCTCACAGAGGAGAAAGAAAGGGAAACTCGATGGCTAGACAGCAACAAATGGGTGAGGAAGGCGATATTTAACTTGACTGATTCCAAATTCCTCCTGCCAACCATGACTGCAAGGGGACATCAGTGCCAGCCTGCTACCCTGTCAGGTTAGAGGACAGACCCGCCATCTCCAAAGACAACAATCTGAGAGCTGTTGTGCTCAGAGGGTGAGTAGGCACCGAGCTTCCGGCCTCGGGGGATGCATCAGGAAGTTACTAATGACAGCCACCCACTCACCCAGCACACACACCTGACAGGCTTGCCACCGTCAGAACTGACCTCGCACTAGCATTCCTTGACACTCTGTAGCCCCCTGTCTCCACCCAGTCCTCCTGCTCCCCCCTCTGCACACCTCAACAACTGCTTCCCTGCCCAGCTTCACTGTCCACAACCGCCCAGCCCCCTGCAACCTTCTGGCTGTGATCCACACACTCACAAGGACACTAAAAGTTCAAGTTATCTAAACCCTTTGGTTTGTGTTTCTGGCAATTCTTTTATTCAACCCTAGTTTACTCCATATCTTATTTCCCACAGAGGCTATCTCAAAAGAATGTTCCTTCTCAAGAACCCAACCCAAAATTCCCCTCATTCTCACCAGATGTCCTGGCCTCCTGCTCCTCAGAGAGACATCAGGGAGTCCTGCTCAGCACTGTCCGCTCTTCCACTTCTGGCCCGTCCTCTCTGGAGCTAACAGCTACCCATTCAAGCTTCTCATCCCCCACAAACCCTGCTATCCTGTTCCCCCCTCCACACTCTTTACGTCATCACCTCTCCCTCCTCACACGGTGTCCTCGTTATCTCTCTGTTGCTGTGATAAAACATTCCAAGAAAAAGCCATTTGAGGGGGAGAGTGGTTGGTTCCAGCTTACAGGTTGCAGTCCATTATTGAAGGAGTCAGGACCAGAAGCAGAAATCACAGAGGAAGGCTGCTTAATGGCGCTATCAGACTCATGCACAGCTAATTTTCCTTATATAGCCCAGGACCACCTGTCCAAAGAATGGTACCAACCACTGTGGACTGAGACTTCCTACATGGATTAACAATCAAGAAAATCCCCAGAGACACACCAACACATTGATCTGATCTAAGCTATCCTTCAGCTCACCCCCTTCTCAGGTAACTCTGGGCTGTGTCTAGGTAACAGTTAATACTAACTAGAACATACAGTTACTGTTTCATGGCTTGTTCTACATACTAACATGAAGCAACCTATTCTCTAAAGGGTGGAGGAGGAGCAAGAAGCAGGACACTGGGTGTGAAGAAGGGATTTACTTGACTCAGGCCATAGCTCTGTGCAAAACTCTTTATTCTTCCCCGTATCTCATGAGAAAGTCACATGTGAAACACACAAACCTGTCAGTATTCTATGCATTTGTCAGATGGGTAAACTGAGGCACACTGGCTTAACATCTTTCACAGTCATAGAACTGACGATCCACACAGTTAAATTTTGACTCCAATAAGCTCACCTGAAATATAGACACATGCCCACTATTGCAGGAGTAACCCAAATGCCCCACATCATTACCCTAAATTTAACAAGTCGAATTTCTGACTGGAAATTTCCAAAAAGATCTTGTTTAAATCTCAAACAATATGAATCAAAACTTAGTTCACAATTAATGTTCCACCCACAGGGACTCTTGCTATACAAACACATAAATGTGGTTATAATTCGCCACCAACAACTTGACTAAAGGATGATCTTCACTTCTTCCCTCTACACACCCAGCCACCAAACGCCAATCTCTCTCCTCTACCCTTCTCTGTCCATACTCAAAAAGATCTCCTATCAACATGTGAGACACTAACCCATTTTAATCACTGAAGCCATAACATGATCATCAGAAGGGATCAGGCTACAGTTCAGTGGTGGAGCATTTACCCAGCATGCAAAGCACCAAGTCTCAATCCCCAGCATCATATCACCACATAAAAATCTTCCTGCAAGACTGTGGTGGTTGAAAGAAAACGGCCCCCAAAGGGAATGGCACTATTAGGAGGTGTGGCCTTGCTGGAGGACTTGTATCATTCTGGAGGTCAACTTTGAGGTTCATATAAGCTCAAGCCACACCCAGGGAGGCAGATCACTTCCAGTTGCCTATAAGTGAAGATGTAGGACACTCAGCTGTTTCTCCAGCACCATGTCTGCCCGCATACCAACATGTCACACCATGACGATAATGGACTAAACCTCTGAAAATGTAAGCCATCCTAATTAAATGTCTTTCCTTTATAAGAATTGCATGCTCATGGTGTCTCTTGACGGCAATAGAAACACTAAGACAAAGCCTCCTTTGACTTTGTCATGTTACAGCTTAGAATCTCTGAAAGGTAAAAAAATTGCAAATTCCATACTATAAATGAGTGGTTCTCAACCTTCCTGATGCTGCAGCCCTTTAATATAGTTCCTCATGTTGTAGTGACCCCAACCATAAAATTATTTTGTTGCTACTTCATAACTATACTTTTGCTACTGTTATGAATGGTAATGTAAATATCTAATATGTAAAATATCTGATATATGACCCTTTGGGGTTGGGACCCATAGGTTGACAACCATTGCTATGAGCATTACATGTGGGCTCCATGCTGTAGCCATAAGCACCTGGTTAAATGTATCAACACAAGGCACTGTTATTTCTGGTCTTGGTCTTTTCCCTTTGAAACTATTAGAATGTCTCACAGTCTACATTTCTTTTCTTTATGTCTATGTCCCACCTGCATCTCACCTAAGTATTGGGACCCAAATCAAATCCCCCCCCCAACCCCATTGGCTAGCTCCCAGTGTCCCCAACCATCAGTGCCTTCTCTGGCTTTGGTACACTCAAAGCATTTTTGTCCTCACTTTACCCTAAGCACTCCACTCAATGCAAAGGCAGTACAAACCATGCCTTCTATGACATTTCAGTTTGAAAGGTTGATTTTGTTTCTTACATTCCTGGAAAACTTTCACAGCATCCACATCTTATTTATTCTACGGGAACGTCCTTTGGACAAAATCTTTTCTCAGGATTCAAATGGCAGGAAACAACCAGATTTCCCTCGGAGCATACAGCCTGTACAGGTTAGTCACTCTACTAGTACAGCTACTTCTGGTACCACCCCAACTACAGCCAAGTCATCATCTCCATTAACAACTCCTAGTGATTAAAGTGTGGCTAAACACCCAGAAATATTCCGGAGAGATACCCTGTGTGATCAGTCCACCAACTTTTGTTTACTTGAATGGATTGGCATCAAAGTAATGGACTTAGAGGATCTGCCAGACCAGGGGTGGGTAGGAATTAAAACCATCCCACAAAAACACAAGATTTTTTTCTCTTTCAAAAATGAGTGAATCTTTTCTATAGAATAGAGGCCAGTCTCATCTACAGAGCAAGCTCTAGGCCAGCCACAAATACAAATACCCACCTTAAGAATAAAAGGGAGAGGTCTTTAATTTCCATTTTCCTTGACTTGGGCTTGAGGGAAAAAAATGTTTTTGTAACAAAAAGTGGAGACAACCAGGTGCCTATGTTTCCTGTTCCCTGGGAAGGGACTAATTGGTCTGTCTCAGTTAAATTTACACATGTCCTAGCCTTTGGCTCATGTCTTTCTCTAAATAATCAGCTGGCCACAGGCATGAGGTGAATTAGATGCCCCCCAGGATCTGGACAAAAATGTAATAAATTCATTTCCCTTCTACAATTTCTATTTCCCAATTTCTTTTAAAGTACAGAGAAAATATGGGCTGGTTACAGGCCTACGTGCCTAGCAACAGCTTCCCAGAGTTGCATCAAAAACAAGAATCAAGATAGAATTCAAGGCTCTGAGACCCCTAATCTTGGGGCACAGACTCCCCTGTTTATTCTGATGAAAGGCACTCTGGGAATTTCTGAGATCATGGGTAATATAAGATGTATGTTTTGTGTGAATAACGAAAGGTTCAAACTATACATAAGTAGTAAATGATAGGCTTGTTTTCACTGAGACTGGGTCTTACAGAGCCTGCCATCTTGCTCTGTTTATGCGTCAAGAGACTAAATTCAGGGTTTTGTGCACACTAGGCAAGCATACCACCAACCAAGCTGTATCTTCAGCACTCATGGAAGATCTGTAAAGATCATTTCTGCTTCTCTTATTGAGGCTCATCTGTACGTCTCTGTAGGAAGGAGCACCTTCAGTTGAGTCTGTGACCTCAAAGCTCTTCTCATAGTCATAGCAAAAATCCTATGAACTGTATCCTTGCTGGAGAAACTGCTCCAAACCACAACTTTTATTAATTGGTCACAAAGCCTAGTCAGCTATTCAGGACTTGCTTTTTCAGGTCTATTAGTCAGTCATGCTCTCCTCTCCAGGCTTCTCACTCTGCATGGCTCCTGTCCCTAGCCATTTTCTCCTCTGTGGCTTATAAGTTTAGCCATACGTTTTCCAACATCTCCCATGAATTTATTTTTAATTCTTCAGTTTCCAAATGACCCTGGAAATACCCAGTGCTCTGTGATATTGATTAAATGACTAGTAAGTGAATTTATAGTCTGTGCTCAGGACCTAGGAGCCTAATGTGCAAGTTCAGAAGATCATTGTGCTCCAAATCCAAAGGAGAAGGACTGTGGGCTGCTACTGGGCTTGGTAAGTGCTCTTCCCTCTTTAATAAACTAATGTTGGAATTCTACAAACCATAGCAACATTTCTGTGTGAGAAATATTTTCTGCACACACACACACACACACACACACACACACACACACACAAAACGAAGTCAGTAGCTCATGCAAAGCCTTGTCTCTCTATCCCCATGGCCATAGAGGAAAAGAGGGAGTGATAACTAGTAAACTTTAAAAACATACAGCTTCCCAATAGAAATGCATCAGCTATTCTACAAAAGCACAACTGTGACAGAACACTGTCTTGGACAGTAGTTTTAAAAGTTGATGAAGACCTTAGGTTAGAGTCATCAGCTATGAAGTTAGATTTTACAGATAGTTTAGGAAGACACGAATAAAACAGTCTCCTAAGTAGATCTTGGGGAAACTCATATCCAGCAAAGAAAGTGCAGACTGCACCTGTCACACACCTCCATGTGCTGAGAAGCCCTAACCTTGGGAGCCAGAGTAATAGCTTGGAGCTTGTCCCTCTTCAATAGGACAAGAATTTGGCTCCCAGTCCTCCAGTCAGGTGGTTCACAGTGCCTGTAATTCCAGCTCCAAAGAATCCAACACCCTCTTCTTATCTCTGAGGGTACTTGCAGGCATGTGTATGGACACACACAAGCACAAAAATTAAAGATAAAATAAAACATGTCTCTGTCACTAGGCAAAATCTGAAAGAGTTCTAAGCAAACCATGTCAATTCATTTCCTAAGAGCATTCTAGCCATACACACCACCACGAGGGGTCCTGGAGGTGGCTCTTCACAGGAATGTGTGTATACAGGCCAGGGCTCCGCAACCTGCATCTCAGTCAGGCTTTCACAGCCAATTGTCTTTGGGACCTGCACCCAGAAAACAGCCAAAGTAAACGTTGTGAGGGAAACTGATCTGCAGCAGCCCTCTTACATTTTCTGTAAGGCTGCCACTGCCCTCTGAGATACAAATGCCGTCCTATGACCTCCCTGATTAGTGCTCTGCAATGGCTTCAGAGCCTCTAGGTCAAGATTGCCCAGGACTACCTGTCCAGACGCTGTGCCCACCATTTCCTCTCTCCCCCCTCCTTCCCACAGCACTGTCTTTGCTCCAGCTGGAATCTGAACAGCCTCTGGCAAGCTCTCACTTTGAATGTGTGTTCCTCAGCTGGTGGCACAATTTGGTGAAGCCATAGGACCTTCAGGTGGTGACAGTCTATAGGAGCAGTTCACTAGAGGGAGGTCTTTAAGGATTCATGGCCCAGCCCTTGGTTCCCAACCCTCTTCTGCCTCATGGTCCACCATGATGTGAGCAGCCTGTGCCATGCTCCCACTGCCAGGAACTCCACTACACCTCCCCTGCCAGGACAGACTGAAACCCTCTCAATCTGTGACCCACAATAAATCTGCTCCCCATAAGCTGTTTCTGTCAGATATTTTAGTCATCAGTACATAAAAGCAGTTACAATAGCATCCACATCTTCCCTTTCGCCAACCAGAGATGTCTTCCCTCTTCATGACTGATTCTCTACGCCTACTTTAAACAGTGCCGTCTTAGAGATGGCTGCCTTCAGGTTCCATGCCACCCAGCCAGGACTGGCCCATCTTGGATGTGGTCTCAGCACAATGTAAGGTGATCCTCTCACATTTGACACACTCCACACAACTCTGATTTCATGGTAACTTTTACTGTTGCTTTCTTCAATGAAAATACAAATATAAATGGCCTAAGCCACTGAGCAAGTTTCAGTTATGGCTGCCTTTTAAGTTCTAATGAATAATGAGTTTTATAGACAGGAAATGCAAGCACAGACAAGTTTCGGAGTGGAGAGAGCAAGCTACAAAGCAGGTTTCTGACTCTAAATAGACCCACTTTGGCTCTTGCTCTAAGAGAAGACAGGGGCAACAATCATCCTCAGTAAGTCATGGCTGCCACAGTGCCCATGCTTCAAGCAGTCAAGTTTGGGGGAGTCAGGTCACCCAACTTTTTGACTCCCCTGTTCATGGCCAAGAAAGCACCAGGAATATTGATTTGGGGTAAACAGTGTACTTTGAGGAGATGAGTTTGTATTCACCATCCAAGTTTTAGCTAACCTCTGCATTTATCTTGTGGTCTAAACTTTATTTTTATTTTTTTAACTGAGCTTATTTTTGAGATAATGGTGTTACTAATAATAGATGACAGCCCTTTTGATCCTTAGCTACCTATCTAAAATAGGCCTTCTTAAAGTCATATGCTATCAGGGAGTGAAGGGGTACGGCAACCATATTCCCTTTGATTTAGCACACTACATGAGGCAAAAGCTTGGATTACCCTACAGGGCCCTGTCCCAAGGTGGATGAACAGAGCTTAAAATAGAACATGTAGTCCGTAACAAAACAATAGAAAACCATCTTCAATTCTACTATGAATTTTATTTTCATGTATACAAACATTAGGAAATACACATTTAAGAATCATAGGCACATGCATACATGTGAAGGTATCTATGTATGTGTGAGCTACTTCCCCAAATTTAGACTACCATACCTAAGAAGTCATGTTAGACATATCTAATATGAGACAATCTCACTGGGTATCCCAAACCGGTCTTGAACGCACCATCCTCCAGTCTCAGCTCTAGAGTAGCTAGGATTACGGAATGTGCCACCATGCCCAGCTAGTGCATTTTTTAGTACGACTCAAATCCCATTGACCTATTTTTAAGTGGCTTATTTCTCTAAAGGGTTAGGGGCACTTCAGGGAGGCCAGGCATCCAACAAACATGAAGCAGAGTTTACAATCAGCTCAGAGAAGGTTCAGGAACAGCTAGAGGAGACAGGCGGAGCTCTCTGTAGAATAAAATGAAATCACTTTCAATAGACTATGAACACAAAAGAGACATTGTCTCAGGGAACTCGTGCACATCAATAAAATACAACAAACAACAACAAAAAAATTTGTTTTTTTCAGGCTTGTGACATGGCAAGTTTTCCTAGTATTTTTCTTTCACCAAATCCTAAAATTAAGAGAATATAAACTAATTTTGAATTAACTGGTGTTTTTTTAAATATAGATGAGCTGAGCATGGTGGCCCACACCTGTGAACCCAGCCCTTGAGAGGATTGGAATGTCAAGGCCATCCTTTGACTACACAGTGAAATTCAGGCTAGTCTGTGCTACATGAGAACCTGTCTTAAAAAAAAATAAACTAATTAAGGTAAGACAAAATAAATAAAATATAAATCTGACATATGATCTTTCTAGTGTAGCATGCTCACTCTTGCTAACTTAGGAATCCTTTCACCCACACTCAACTGTTTCCAGCATTATTTGTGGGTGGTTTCAATGAGGGCACAAAAATAAGGGTGGTTAAAAAAAATAGAAGAAATGGGAAACAATAATTCAATTGTCCAACTGAGAGCTATTAAAGAGTAAAATATGCTTCCTCCACAGAGTTCAAAAGAAAATGTTATTTGTATAAACAATCTGGGCTTTTGGGAATGTTCCACTTTCAAGACTTCCTGATTTACCTAACCACACTTAAGTGAACTGCAATGATGGTTGGTGAAACCTGACAGATCTTTTGAATCACCAAACGAGTAGAGAATCTTTTCCCTTGAATTTAATAAAATATCAGAGGTCTCTTTTCAGAAAACTTGTGGTTGGTGATAGTGTTTTTTGCTTTTGATATTTTTTAAAAGAGATCCCAAATCAGCACTTAGCAGTCAGATGCCTAAGGGTCAAAAATGTCCAATCAAAGTCTCATGGCTACCAGCAGTTCCACTTCATGAACCTTGATAGCATCTGACAACCCTAAGAGCAATTACATGGTGCCAATGTATGGGAGAGTTTTTGAAGTTGGTAACCAATTTCTGAAGAAAATTGTTACAGAACCGTTTTCAATAATATAATCACTAGTTTAGTTTGAAGAAAAAGTGGGTTCTAAATTAAAATTACTAGTGATCTCTTAAGTAGAAGAGATTCTAGATTTATAATAGATCAGATTTGTTTATTCTTTTCCTGTGTGTGTGTGTGTGTATGTGTGTGTGTGTGTGTGTGTGTGTGTGATTGTGTGACACAAGTAAACACATGCTCATGCACAAACGTATGCCTGCACGAGTATTCCTGAGTGTGGAAGCCAAAGGTTAATGTTCCGAATGTTCTTCCAACCCTCACACTTTATTCTTTGAGGTAGGGTCTCTCAGTTGACCCCAGGGCTTGGTGATATGGCAAGCTTCCCTAGCTAGTTTCCTCTGGGGATCCCCTATGTGCACCTTTAGAGGCTGGAATTTTAGGCCAGCCACCATGCCCACCTGGTATTTTTGTGGGTTATTGGGTATTGGAATTCTGGTCTTGTTTGTGTAGCAAGCATTTTAGCTGCTGGGCCAACTCCCCAGCACATACCTGTTAGTTTTCATCAAAATTCAGCTTTCTATCTCCAAGTGTTTCTACCTTCCATAAGAATTTTCTCATAATATTGAGCAAGCTGCTGGTCAACAAGGTGTTGATCAAACCCCCCCACCTTGTTAAAACACAAGAAAACTGTAACTTTTCCACCTGCCTCACTGAGGCGATGTCTACACTTGACTCCCTGATCCCTCAGGCTCTAGAGTGTGTATCATTACTTTACTGCTATACCACACAGGCCCTTGGCCCCAAAGAGGTAATCAAATAACACATATTTACACTTGGATAAAGCAATGTTGACTCAAGCACACCCAGTAAGCTGGGTGTGGTGGCACACACTTGTAATCCCAACACTTGGGAGGTGAAGGCAGGCAGATCTGGACTTCAAGGTCATTCTTAGGCCCATAGCAAGTTCAAGGCTAGCCTGGACTACATGAGACTCTGTCTTAAACAAAAGCAGGGCTAGTGAAATGAGTCAGGAGGGAAAGCACTTGGGAAGTAGGAGACACTAACGACCCTCATTACTATAAGCACACAACACTTGAACAGGAATACACTAGTCAGATCAAAAATAGCTAGATGATTATTACAAAACACATTCTACCTCTGAGTCACCCAACAGATTGGCTCCTTTCTCTACCACAGGGTTGGCACTCTCGCCTCAGTTGGCAGGTGTCTATGTTTTACCTATCTCCAACACAAGAATGCTCTGTTTAGGTGTGTCTAAATGAATGAAGTCTTCATCCAAAATATTTACTAGCAAACTGACTCTCCTTCTTGGTAACTGTTTAGTCTTTTGAATACAAATCTCATATCTTCCGAACTTTCCCCAGAGTCTCCAGAGAGTCTCCCTAACAACACTGCATCCCTATCTAAGCTGTTTATGCACATTGCACATGCACTGCCAGATGACTTCCAGGATTGCTCAGGACAAATAAACTTTGCCCTGGATTAAGGCCTAACACTGTACTGGCACTAGCTCAGCTCAACTAAAAGTATCTGAGTTTCTTTAAAGTCTAGACTTCCTTTTTATAGGCTTGGGCTTGGGAATTACTTCAAGGGTTGGAGAGATGGCTCCGTGGGTAGAGCACTTGCCACTCAAGAGTGAGGGCCTGAGTTTAAATGAGTAGAGCCCATGTAAAAGCTCAGCTTGGTAATGCACACATAATCCCAGAACTGCGGTCAAATGAGAGGTCCAGATGGGGAGACTCCTTGGAAGCTGCCAGCCAGCTGGCCTGCAAAGCTCAGCCACAAACAATGAAGAACTCCCATCTGAATCATGCTGAAAGCTGGGACCAACACTGAGCTTGTCTTCTGTCCTCCATATGCACAGGATGGTCTGTGCACACACACACACACACATACACACACACACACACACACACACACACATTCCTACATTCAAATATGTAAATACATACATGTATCACATACACAAAAATATTAAAATTTACTTCTAGGCACTAAATAGAAGAACAAATTAGAGAAACTTGCATGTTCCACCTTTGATATGAATGGACTAAATTCTAGAATAATGTGTGAAGATGCACAGTTTTCATTATCCTACACTCTTAAGAGCTCAGTTAATCCTAGAAGACTACTTGTCTCACAGGTAGGCTCACAATAACATCTTTGAACTTTCAAATATTTAAGCTGAATAATTGTAAACGTTAGAGTCCACAAATCGCCCCTCAAAAGACCACCACTCACGTCTGCAAAAGCAAGAGTGTTTATTTCTCGAGAACAAATTTCAGTATGCTGGGGTCAGCCACACAACAAAATAGCAGCAACCCCAAGAGAAGCTCGCAGGCTCCTTTTATACACAGCTAGGGGAATTCCAGGGACAGCTAAGTCATCTCTAGCAAACAGGATTGGTTAAGCAAGCAGCAGTTACATTTGATTAGCTGCAGCATCTTTGGACATGTCAGGGCAAGTCGGGACAAGCCCGGCCCCCTGAAGTGACAACCCAGAAGTGGAGCCATCTCATAAACAGAGTTTTTGATAGAATAAGATTGTTTTCTGTATGCAAATCCTTTTGTTTCCACTAGTCTTAAAGATGTACACATAACTCATGATGAAACACGGCCAATTCCAGCATGTATGGGCACCAGTGATACCAGTGCACAGGGCAGTATGCTTTTGTATTGGAAAATATTACTCATTGTAATAGATCATAGCAAAATAACTATGTATTTTGTTCTATCTACTCTATAAATATATCACTTGAGAGAAAAGTTGACACTCCCCACCACCATCAATTTCTAACTTCCAGATTCCTAACTCAGTCTTCTTAGTTCAAAACTCCAAGTGGTACACAAAGCAAGCAACTTGAGCATAGTTGGAAGGTAATTTGGCTGGACTCAACAAGCTGCTTCCACTCATCAGGGCTACATGCAGCAGGCAGGCCAGTATATGGTGGTATTCTATTTGTACTGAAATGTGATTTTAATTGTATGTTAATAAATAAAGTTGCCCGGGGATCAGAGCTATTAGAGCCATAGAAAGAGCGTGGCAGTGGTGGCGCACGCCTTTAATCCCATAGATTTCTGTGTGTTCAGGGATACAGCCAGCATTGGAGACATACTCCTTTAAGACCTGGAGGGCGGTACTTACAGGCAGTGACAAGGCAGTCATGTGGTTGGGTTTACAACCAATGAGAAGGCAGAACAGAAATACTATTTAAAGACATACACACAGGAAGTAGCTCTCTTTCGGAGAGCTAGGACCACCGCAGGAGGTAAGACTTTAGCTCTGAGCTCTGACTTCTTGGCTTTCTCTTTTACATTGGTTCTGTGTTTCTTGTTTTAATAAGACGGTTGGTTACATCTACACCAGTGTGTGCAAGCAGAAGCCCAGAGCTCACCTATCCTTGGAGTTGAGAAGCAATGGCTGCTAGCAGTGCTTGGCTGAGAAGCAGTGTGCAGAATAGAATGTTCTGTTTGGGACTTCAGCACACGAGTGCCCCCAAGAATTCCCTATTGGTTCCTGGATGAGTAATTCCAGTTTCTTTTGTTCCAAACCAAATGTCACTGGCCAAACAGAAACAAAAACAAAAACAAACCAACAAACAAGGTCAAAAGGGCATGGGTGTGGCAGAGGAGGACAGCTGGAGAGCAGGAAGGATTTACCGGCTGGACACTGGCCTCCTCACTGAACGGACTCCCCAGAACAGCTTTCACAAATTAAGTAGCCGTGGTAAAGCCACAACCTTTTCTTTCCTCAAGGTCCGCGGTCTTCTTCTTCCACCACAGGCACATGAGAATTGACAAAGATTTGTCCTGACTGTGGGCAAGACAGAAAAACTCAAGCTACAAATGGCGCCCAACGTGTTGGCAAGAGTTTCTACCTAAAACCTGAGAAAAGATTCTAAAACGGAGCTAAAAACAGCTTCCTAATTGTCTCTCTCAAATGAGCAGCAGCTGCCGGTTTGAGTTACTGGCGGGTTCCTTGTGTGCAAGCTTGACCTGCAGTATGGCGGGAATGAGGCCTCTGCAAGTGGCACATTAAGCTGCATGGTGGATTTAGCCTTTGCTAGTACAAAACAAAAAGAGGTTTCTGGGCTACACACTGCTTGGATAAAAGCATAGACCCAGGATGGCTCCCAGAGCTGGCGGAAAAGGTACTACCGCCATGTTGGGAAGCTGAAATGGGCGGAGCCAGCAGCCGCAGCGCCATTTCAGGCTTAAAAGGCTGCAGTTTAAGCAATAGGCTCAAGGTAATATAAAAAATAAGCCATGTAAAGATGGCTACCACACAGAGAATCTGGATTATGTTCTCTTTGATATTTGTAACTGAAGAAAAACATTTGATTGCAAAAGCTGTTGAGTTATGCCAAAATGTGTATTTTAAAGGTACCTTGACTTCAAAATTTGGCTATAAGGATATGTTGCTTTGGAAAAGAGGCTCTGGTTTTGTTTCCACAGAAAGCCAGAGGCTATGGATTTGTTCCAGATTAAGATACATCAGGTTTGACCAGCCAAGACCACCTGAAAGGTCTCCGATGACACCATGGTCCAGATGATCCAACATCCAGAATTGTTTCAAGGCAACTGGCTCAGACGATACGGTCTCACGGACTACACCATGATCCTAAAATTTTCTTTGTGTCCCCATAAGATACAGCGCCCCCCTCCAGCAGGAAGTAGTAAGAGAAGCTACGCCCAAATTCCCAAATATACCAAGCTGACTTTGGAGATGTGTAAAAGTTAAAACCTTCCTTTTAAAAAAAAAAGAAAGGGGAAGTGCTGTGGGACGGTCTGTATGTCAAATTGCTCTGATTGGTCAATAAATAAAACACTGGTTGGCCAGTGGCCAGGCAGGAAGTAGGTGGGACAAGGAGAGAGGAGAATTCTGGGAAGCGGAAGGCTGAGGCAGAGAGACACTGCAGCCGCCGCCATGACCAGCAGCATGTGAAGATGCCGGTAAGCCACCAGCCACGTGGCAAGGTATAGATTTATGGAAATGGATTAATTTAAGCTATAAGAACAGTTAGCAAGAAGCCTGCCACGGCCATACAGTTTGTATGCAATATAAGTCTCTGTGTTTACTTGGTTGGGTCTAAGTGGCTGTGGGACTGGCGGGTGACAAAGATTTGTCCTGACTGTGGGCAAGACAGAAAAACTCAAGCTACAGAGAATCATGCCTCTCCCTGTCATCCTGTGTCCTGCTCTCATCACCATCTTTACACTCAGACAGCTGGCTGCTGACTTTACACATCACTGCACTCAGGCCACATACTTAGGAAAGATCTTTTCTGGTGTTCTTAAACCATCACCTGGCTTTACAGTCAGGTCAGGTGAGTCTCAATGCTATTTTGGCTGAGGTTGCTTGGCCATTAGTCAATGCTGGGACTAATTCATTCTCTCTTCCCCCGTGCCCCCAGCTTTCATTTTGTTTTGTTTTATTGCTTTATTTTTAGACAGGGTCTCACTATGTAGCCCTGACTGTCCTGGAACTCACTATGTAGACAAGACAGACCTCAAATTCAAAGATTCATCAGCCTCTGTCTTCCTTCTGAGTGCTGGAATTAAAGGCATGCACCACCATCACACAGCTCTGTCTCTATTTTATTCTTTTATTGAACTGAAGAAATAAAAAACTCAAACTGGGCCTTCAACAAGTCAGGGTTAGGACATGAAGTGTTGGCCTTCCCCTGCAGAACTGGAGCTGTTGAGGGTATGCAAGGGCATCCGTTGTCCACCCCAGCAACCCCACACTTCAGCCTTCGGTTATACATCTCTCTCAGTTCCCTGTCCATGGAAACAGATTGGGATAACCTCTTATTCTCATGTTAAAAGAGATTAGAAAGTCTTCTATTACCCACAGAATTTATTTTAAAGTGCCTAAACTGCATTTGTAGGCTGAATTACAAGATATAAATGTTGGGTGATTAACATAGATGAATTTACTATATTTTTACCTTACTTGTTATAGAAATAATTTCTGCTTAGAAGAAATCATTTGGCTTAGGACTAGGAATGTAGCTCATTGTAGAATACTTGGCTAGCATGGAAATCTTGGGGTTCCATCTTCAGCAGCACAGACACACAAAGATGAATCAAGTAGCTAATCTCTCATGATGACTGTTGTTGGTTGTCAACTTGACTATATCGGGAATGAGCTACAACCCAGAAATGGAGGGCACACCTGTGATCCAGATCTTGAAGCAAGAAGACATAGACTTTTGATCTGGATCTTGAGGCAGGATTACACAGGCCTCTAATCCAGATTTTGAGGTAGCAGGACACACCTTCAATCTGGGCCACACCTGCTGCTTAGAAGCCTATATAAGGACATGGAAGAAGGAAGCTTTTGTTCATTCTCCACCTGCTTGCCCTCAACCCTGTCAGCACATCCATGCCTTCACGGACATTGAAGCCTACTTCTTCAGTATTCCAACATATACAGAAGACCAGCTGAGACACTCAGCCTCATGGGACTGAGCAACTACTAGATTTTTGGACTTTCCATTCACAGCTAGCCATTGTTGGACTGCAGCCTGTAAATCCTTCCAATAAATTCACTTATATTTATATACATTGTTGTGTTATATACATATATATAATTTAGGGTTATATTCAGTTCTGTGACTCTAGAGAACCCTGACTATTATATCTCTTGATGTAAAAGTAGCAACATTTACCCCTTAATTACCCATCTATTATCTCATCCCACAAAGCCCTTAAACATTAGAATGTAGTTAAGTATTGGCAGCTTACAGGTAAGCCTTCATCTACTGGTCAATGCACACCTTTCAAACCTAATCTACAAGCAAGCAGAACATAAGAATATTCATTTACTTAAGCCAGAAAGAGTCAAACAGATGAGAGACCAAGTTCACCACAACACTGGGAAATTACCTAAGGCCTGCTTGGAAGGCTGCAGAGAACCATGACTAAAACCCTACACTGCAACTCCCACATTCTCCAAGTGTGACTTCAAGAGAAACCTGACATCAAAGGCTTATTGGAAAGTTAAAGACTATACAGATAGCTGTTGCTTGCATTCTTAGCAGTCATAGGTGAAAGATCAATCTGGAGCAACCAGATATACTCCAGACATTGTTTTATGAATTTCCATAAATCCATTATATGAACCTAATGGAATAAAGTCACCAAACCATTAAAAATGATGCCTGTAAAAACTGAGAAGTATTTGCATAATCCCCTACAAAAGAAAAATACTACTAATTATATGCTTCATTCTATTAGAAACACATAGAAAAATGAAAGCTTTGTAAATCTTGTCTCCAAAAGACTGACTCTCATGAGGTAAACACAAGTCAAATGCCCAGACTTATAGAAAGGGGCCTAGCTTTCATCTGCACAGAATTTCATTTTATAACTAAGTAAAACATAACATGATTACTTGAGTATTATTTTCCTAAATGATGATGCTGATGTCTTATTATCTTAGCAATAAAATTTAGGCTTTATCTGACTGTGTTGGGAGCCATATAGATGCACAACAAAAATGTCAAGAAGTGACAGGCATACACTAAGCAGAACAGCATAGCTAAGCACATGAAGACCTGGTGCAAAGGTCTCCAGTGTCAGAGGGCAATAAGCAACCCAACACCACAGTTCCAGATGGTGATGGTCCCTGACCATTCATGCTGACCTTTCCCACTCATCCCAAGAATGAAAGAAGAGGGGAACATGTCTGATGTTCATGTAGCAAGCGGGGCTCCTCCTACTTTCTTCAGACTCCCCAACAGGTACGAATGAGCCACTTTCCAACCCAGATTGTCAGAAGAGCCATCCACAAATCCAGACACCAGCCATACTCATGCTTCCCTCTCCCAGAACCTCACACTCCTGAACACAGAGCTCATAAGTAAGCATTGGCTCACCTACCATGCATTAAAATCCTAGGTTTCATCCCAGTACCATATAAACTAGGCACACACATTACTCAAGCAGTCTAAACTACAGGAAGACCGGGAAGTTAAGTCACCTTGGCTACCTAGTACTTGAGGGAAATCTGGAATACATGGGATCTGGTCTCAAATTTTTTCCAAAAAAAAATACATAATATATACTTTCTGCCTGAAACTTGTTGAACCATAACCTGTCAGAACACTAGTTCAACACATCATGACTAAATGTGATTTGTTTTCTTTCTAAAAAAAATCCTAGTGTTAGCAAAGAATTCAGTACAAACTAAAAAAAAAAAAAAAAGGTATCTCTTAAATCCTATATGTATATATTGAGTATATGCCCAGTCCATGTTTGAAGGCAGAGACAAGGACTGTTAACCTGTATTTTCTCAAAGAGCTGATCTGAGTTGGAATGATTAAGTAATTTCCCTATGAAGAAAACCAGTCTATTTAGAAACAATTTGTAATATTTTTTCACAGAAACCCAAAATCACACTCTCAGTGTTATAAAAGCCAGAGACTATTTTAGATGTTTATTGTTTAGGTATGTGTAATTGCCTGTGTGATTTCAATGAGATCACTACGTGCAGTCAAACTTGGGGACTACAGTACTCACCAATACTGATTTCGTCATCAGTTTCAGCATCTCCAATACATTCAAACTGGAAGTCTTGCAGAGACTGGGAAAACTTCTGTACAGCCATGGATAGATCTGCAGTGAAAAGAACCACCATGAGGCCAAGTGCCACAGAGAATCCCAGTAAAGACACAGTTCTAAAATGCAAGCTTGGTAAATAGAAGCAAAATTTAATAACTACATGCTTTAGAGTCTGGAACTGCCCTGCTTAGAGGGCTCTGACCCTTCCAGAAAAGAGTGGGGCCAGAAGTAGATGATCTGGAACTCTTTATCACACATCACAAACGGCACATTTATTTGACAACAGAAGGAATGTGGGGGTGGGGAGAAGCTGAGGGTGTGAGAATGGCGGGACTGTGTTCTCCCCAGTGGACTGCTGCCTGAGATGCAGAAGAGGAGAGATGACCTGAGCAGCTGTTTACAAATGGCACTGCACCTGCTCAGAGACCCATGTCAAACGCCTCCACCCAGACTTCAGTCCAAATGAGGATCGGAGTCTCTTGTCAGGAAAGGAGTTTTTCATTATTTCTAGGGTGAAAAATAAAGTACCTTCCATGAAAACCCCCCAAAAAAGATGCAAATCCTTGGGAAGCAGCAGCCTTGAATGCAGCCCATGAGAATGATTTCCAGTCCTGAGCTGGGCTGCCTGGATTGAAAGTCAAGTCCCTTGAGTTGCTTGCTACGTAACCTTGGGCTACTTGCTGAACTCCTTTGGGCCTTGGTTTCCTGCTATTATATGCAAAAAAAAAAAAATGGAGTAACAATGACTCCCTTTCAGAATTAAATGAATTAATATATGCCAAGGATTTATAACTACAGCGACAGGCCCTCAAACTCCACTCAAATGTGTCAAATGAAATTAAAAATAACGAACATCACAGTACATCAGGGAAACTGTGGAGTTCTCATCTCTCAGAACCATGCTGACCTTTACTGCGACTCTTCCATAGATGTTTACAGCAAGAAAATGTATAGTTTTTCTCAAATTAAAATACTTATGTATTCTATGCAATAGTATTCTTGCATGAGTTATAAACCAATGCTAAACCTCTGTATTTGACCCAGTCTATGGGACTCAGATGTTTCCTTCATCAAACTGTTACTGGAGTTCTCCAACTGTGTTCCCTTCCTTGCTGGGTCTCTACAGCCTGAAGTTAGCAAGGATCCTGCTAAGAGACAGAGAATCCCCAACCTCAGCACCTGGCCAGCTGCTTCAGTACACTCCACCCCTCACGCACAGACCTGTCCTCAGCACAAATCCCCCTACCGTGTGCGTCACTTCTTGTCTTGTTTTTTGTTGGAGCCCACCGAGGTTTCCTAGTGGCTTTACCCAGCAGAACTGCATAAGAGGATGACTGGGCCATAGGCCTGGGTACCAGGTGTTTGGAAGGGTCTACACTTGGTTGTATCTAGCAGGAGGAGGTCTTTTTGCCTCACCCTTTGACATTCTTGTAAAAAACCCTTTTGAATAAAGTTCTGGGCTGGTGAGTTTTGGTCCAGGCCCTCCCGAGGCTATCCTGTGTTTCTTTCTTTCCTCTTGTCGTCTAGGTATCTCTTTCTATCTAAATATTTCCCACTTCTCCCTGCTCAAGAGAACTCTGGTCGTAAAAGTGAGGCTGGTCTCCCACAGTTTTTTACCCAACAACTCCTAAACCTGCCCAGAACAGACTATAAATCCTCCATTGTCGCTCTTAGACTTAAACTCTGTCTCCCTTGTCTACTGCAATAGCCTTGACTCCTGCTGTGCTCAGCCCAAATACTGTCTCCCTTATCAGTTAACAGGTGACTTCCTTAGCTGTAAATTGTGGCTGCATAGCTCAGGACTTAAACATTCCTGAAGGCTTACATCCAAGGAGCCATTAGCAAAGACACTGGAGGATGATTGTGGACACATTCCCCAATCATGGCCCCAAGCTTCAGAACTGTGGAGATTCTGTTGAGGTTTTGTTTTAAATATATGAGGGAGAGGTTTTGTTTGGTTTGTTTTTATTTAAAGAATAAATCCAGGACAGGCACCAAAATTACACAGAGAAACCCTGTCTCAAAAAAACAAACAAAAAATCATGCTCTGGAGCAGTGGTTCTCAACCTTTCTAATGCTGAGACCCTTTAATACAGTTCCTCGTGTTGTGATAATCCCCCAACCATACAATTATTTTCATTGCTACTGCATAACTGTAATTTTGTTACTGTTATGGGCTGTAATGTAAATATCTGATATATAGGATATCTGATAGGTGACCCCTGTGAAAGGGACATTCGACCCCTAAAGGCGTCACAACCCACAGATGGGGAGCTGCTGCTCTAGAGGATGTTCCTGGCAAATAGGCATCTCCTCTTATGAAAGCAGAAAACTCTAGGGCCAGCTACAAAGCCCATTCGTGCACACATTGAGATCATGAAGAAAGATGCTCGCTGGTGAATTCTTAATCAAGGAGAAAAACGAGAGCTTATCAAGCTGGACTTCCCGGTTGCCTATGCTGTGTTTACTCTTCCAGAGGTTCCTTTTCCTGGTCTGTACAACAGCCAGTTAGTACTTCAGGGCTGCTGGGAAGATGAAAGGAGGTTTGAACCTTCAGCCTGTTAGACAAGACAGGAAGTGGCATCCATTACTTATCATTCAGTCCAGCTCACACAAGCAGCAAAGTTGATTGGCCTTCAAAAAAGGGTACTGTGAAACAACACACATTACCAAGGTGCCAAGCTACACAGGAAACAGTAAGAGCCACATCGCAAACTATGACAAGAGAGAGAAGGCCTGCTGACGCCTAGGAAATGTTCAGCTGTCTGTGAGTGCCTTGGTAAGACTGGAGGGAAGTATTCGATTGACCTTGCTTTACTGTCCCACACAGACTATCAAGAAGGCTGGCATGTCAAGAGACCAGAGATTCTCCAGTGAATGGCTTTCCTTCTCCCTCGCTCCCACCAGCAAGAAGCCTTCTGAGCCTCTCACAATCTCAGATGAGCTGCTTGGACACAACATCATCGGAACTCCAGGTACAATCTTCCATTTCTCCCTAAACTCCTTCTGAGCTCTCTGGATTCCAGGACTATAAAACCTAACTTGTGAAATCCTTTCAGAGAGCGCTGTGAATTCTTATCCTGCTCATAAATAACACTGCAAACACAGGCAAGCATTGGACATTGGCTCTGCATGAGGGTTGGCCGGGTTCAGATCTTGCTGTTTCCAGTAACGAGTGGTGCACTATGGGTAAGTTCCATGACCTCCCTATTAAGCAGCCAGTTACACATAAACAGGCTTGGGGTCTTCGTGTACGTCCCCACCCCATAATTAGCAGCTTTAAAATAGGAAGCTAAAACTGTAAGACACTGGCTGCTGCTCAGAAGAAGGCTCTCAGTCACAGTTCTGACCGTAAGTGGAGACATAACATACAAAATGGCACAAAGATCCTACGATCACTTTGCCTAGCTGGAGGCTTTTGGGTAAAGAACAAAAAATACCACTGAGCCCTCCTGTAAAAGCTAATCCAAATGGGCCTGCCAATCACCTGGTTAGGACTGTGCTCCCCAAAAAGCTGTCCCAGAATCTTTAAGAGATAATATAAAGCCTACACGTAGATCAGCACAGTGGTCTCTCTGGCCACTGGCCACTCTCGTGCTATTTCCTCCTCACTGGCCCTCTTGGTGACTACCCCCACCCTGTGAGCGTGCCTCATTATTCTGCAATTAACTAAGTTTGTCATCTATGAAATGCTCTGTGTGTGTGCTCTGAATTCATTTGACGGACATCACATGAGCCAGGGAATGAAGGAATCTAGAGTGAAATTTCAACAGCATCTGTAGCTCCATTTCCTCATCTGCTGTGCCACAGTTCACCTCTCAGGTCTATGTACGTAAGTAAGTAGACAATGCATCCAAAAGAAATCTTCTGGCACCTGAAGAGCACTGAGAACACACTGGCTGTTCGCAGGTAAGCATGTCAGAAAAGGAGAAAGGGAGATGTTCAGTTATCAGAGGGGCATGGCAGACCACAGTCCTTGGAGAGTGCTCAAGAAATTGGACTTAGCAGTTTCACATTTCTCATTTGATGTATTAAAAAGCAATTTAGCTGCAACAGGTATTCCTATGTGTTTCTGTGTAGCAGGTGAGTGTCTATCTCAACACTTGATTGACTCAGTTCCCACCCTCACCCCACCACCAATCAATGAGACTTCCCAGTGCTGGGGGAAGCAAAGCAGGCTGGAGTACATGTGAGATTCCAGACCCCAAGCAGGTTATGGGACAATTCTAAGGCTCAAGGGAAAAGTTTAGAATAGGATGTTTTCAACTGCCAGTGTGTTTTGGATCCTTGATCTCTCTTCTATTTAGTCTCGCTTTGCAACTGCCAAGGTTATGGTGAAGGGCCAAACGAAATGTCATCAAGCCAAAGAGCTTATGTTTGCTGGTAGCAATGCACAACACAAAATAGGGAATGTACCCTAAACTGATAATCTTGTTTTTTATCTCCTACTTGGTGTACAACTCTGAATTAGAAAGCGCAATATCCTTCTTCAGTTTGAAAATGACACAACCTGGGGTTGTAGGTGTACTTAAGTGAGAAAGCATAGACTTAACACACTCAAGGCCCTGAGTTCAATCCCAGCACTGGAAATTGAAATATAAAACAAATTCAGCCCAGCATCGATGGTGCACGCTTTTAATCCCAGCACTCAGGATACAGAGGCAGTAGACCTCTGTGAGTTCAAGGCCAGCCTGGTCTACAGAGCAGACAGCCTGGGCTACACAGAGAAACCCTGTCTCAGAGGGGAAAAAAAATCGAAACCACACACAACTCTATAGTTGTCTAGATGAATTCCCTAAATGAAAGTACAGCTTCAAGCCTCCTTTATATAAAGATAACTCACATAATAAAATAACCTCGGTTTAAAACCAAATTAAAGGCTAGAGCTATAGTTCTAGTTGTAGAATGTTTGTGTAGCATCCACAGAACCCTGGTATTCATCCTCAGCAACCCATAATCCCAGCTCTCAGGATGTGGACTTGGGAGGAGCAAAAGTTCATAGACATCTGTGGCTACACAGAGAATTAAAGGCAAGCGTGGGCTCTATGAGATCATATCTTTAAAAAAAAACAACTAACTTTTAAATTTATTGCTAATTTTAAATTATCACAAACAACAGAAAATCAAATTTTTCTCTTAAATACCAAAGGAAAGATTAAGAGTATGAGCCATGGGTGAAGAGATGGCTCACAGTTAAGAGCACTGTTGTTCCTAAAGAGGATTCAGTTTCAGCTCCCAGCATACACAGGGTGGCTTTCAACCTCAGTAACTCCAGTCCCAAGAGCTCTGACATCTTCTGGCCTCTCCTTGCGCTAGATATGCACATGATCCACATCCATACATTCAGGTAGCTCATACACATAAAACTAAAGAAATAAATATTTAATTTAAAAAAGAGAGAAAAGGAACCATGCCATGTAGAGGATCTAGCCTAGACACAGGGGGTCTAAAGACAACCAAGAAAACCCATTCCAGCTGGAGCCAGAGTAGTTACACTTACAGGTAAGAAAGCAGAGATGACATTCATTTACTAGTGAGCAACGGCACCGACAGTCACCATGCTTTGAGTGCCACACGCTGTCCCTTCCCATCTGCCTACCTGAGAGTTAAGCGTGGATTGTCTTCCCATGTGTTCACACTTCAACTTGGAAGATATGACATTAGGCTTTAGTCAGCAATAATAACCTGTACCACCCATGAAGAGATAACGCTAATGACACACTGAAACCTCATTTCATAAGAGGACTACAAAGCACGGAGTAAATGTTTAATTATAGCTTTGCTTTCACATAGACTTAGCAGGTGCGGTCTACCTGTATTTCAGAAGCATCATTGGATTTACTATGACGTTGTTAACTGTAGAGGTAAGTGTAGCAGGAATCTTATAAGTTCTTATTAATAATATCAAACCTGAGGCCAGTTATTGGGGTGAACGCTGGAAGGTCAGAGAGACATAACAGGCCACAGCTAACCTCACCTGGCCAACTTCTCAGCTGATCTGTTTCCTCAGACTGGAAGCTTCTGAGTCCTCATCCAAATGAATCTCAGCTGAACTGCTGCTAGAAGCCTGAAAGCTTAACCAGCCAAATGCTTCTAGTTTCTGGTCCTCACGCCTTATATACCTTTCTGCTTTCTACCATCACTCCCCGGGATTAAAGGTGTGAGTCACCATGCTTGGCTGTATCCTTGAACAGATGGATTTCTGCCTCTGGAATGCTAGGATTAAAGGCGTGTGCTACCACAGCTTAACTTCTATGTTTAATATTGTGGCTATTCTGTCTCTGACCCCAGTTAAGTTTATTAGCGTGCACAATATTTTGGGGAACACAATAGGTAAGATATGTTTCTGTGGGAGCACACCTTTTTAAATGCGGCATCTCCAGGATGAGGTTTAAATAGAACTACAAGGGGACATCTTCCCAGATCTATATTGTCAACTTTACTGTTTATATAGGCAGGCAGTAAGTAGCGATGAAGCTGAAGCAAAGCAAGGTCTGGTGGTGCAAGCCTGTAACCCTGGTGCTTGGAGGTGGAGGCAGGAAGATCAGGGACTCAAGATCAGTCTCCACTATGGAGCAAGTTTTAGTCCAATCTGAGATACGTTAGACTCTGTCTCAAGAAACAAACAACAAAAATCAAAACAGAGCAGATGTACTGATGCTTCCCTACCAAGAGCACAGTCCAATAAAAGTATGAAGGATATAACTAATTGAATTTTCCTAGAAAAGTTAAGAACATTGACTATACAGCTCAGACTCATCAGGGGTTACTTTACAAAGCACTCCCTAAAAATCAACCATGTCATTTTCACAACAACCATTAGAATTATTAGATAGCAATGTTTCCATTTTACACATGAAAAGCCTGAGTTACAGAAAGGATGTACATGGACCACCAAGGTGGCTCAGTGAGTAAAGAAGGCGACATGTAGAAAGAGAGAGCCAAAATCTGAACTCTGCCCTTTGATCTCCACATGTGCTGTGGTGCACATGCAACTCATCTTCAATAAATAAATGAGTAAGAAAATAATGAAAGAAAAGGAACAAAAGAAAAGATGAGACCATTCCCCAAGGTCACACAGGTTGACATCAGAGCTTTTAACTGGGGGACGCATACCAGCATTCCTAGATCACTACACTGTTTGCAGTCTTTGGATAATGGTGGCTGCAGTTTTGGATGGTGTTGACTGCAGTCTTGGGATGATGGTGACTGCAGTCTTTGGATGGTGTTGACTGCAGTCTTTGGATAGTGGTGGCTGCAGTCTTTGGATGGTGGTGACTGCAGTCTTTGGATGGTGTTGACTGCAGTCTTAGGATAGTGGTGGCTGCAGTTTTTGGATAGTAGTGGCTGCAGTGTTTGGATAGAGTGGCAATTCAGAAGGTACAGTCCATTCCGCTTGGGAGAACTCCTACAGGTGTCATTAAGAACAGGAACTTGAGAAATGCAGCCAAGTACCAGCAAAACCAATAACTTCCTGTGTTCAAAAACTCCTAAGGGCAGCTTCTACAGACAAACCTAATGATGCCTATCAAAACCACAGGTAGCAGAAATATTTCATCACCTTAAATAAACCACTTTCTGTCTTGTAGTAATGTTATCTCACCCACTTAGAATATATCCTTAGGGGCTGGAGAGATGGCTCAACAGTTAAGAGCACTGGCTGCTCTTCCAGAGGACCATGGTTCAATTCCCAGCACCCACGTGGCAGCTCACAACTGTCTGTAACTCCAGTTGCAGGGGATCTAACGCCTTCGCACAGATATACATGAAGGCAAAACACTAATGCATGTAAAGTAAAAATAAATAAATTGTTTTAAAAAAAAGAACATAGACTTAGTTTATACTCGGAGTCAAAATGGTCCCTTCTTCAAGATTCCTCCATCTCCTCCAAAGGCCTCCCTGTCTCTTCCAGCTCAATGCTTCCATTCTTCCTTTACTAACTTAGTACACACAGTGGCTCTTGTAATGCTTTCTCTATTTTACATCTTATCTTAAGTGTGTGTAAACCTAACTTACTCAGCACATTTTCAATAGTGTAATGAAGTTAAGAAATTACATCACCCACTAATCTACCCAGTACCTGACACAATATCTTGCCATTAGTAAGAGTTTAATTGTAGAAAACACAAATTTATGGAGGTTGGGTAAATACCTGGAACTCGCAGAGATCTCTCTTTCCTTCAAAGCTCTTTCAAGACCCCACTTCCCACTGCTGTGCACTGAATGAGAAATGGCCCCCACAGGCTCCTGTATCTGAACCTGGCCCCCATTGGTGGTGCTGTTTGTGGGGATTATGAAAACTTTAGGTAGTAGAGCCTTGTTAGAGGAAGTATGTTACTGGGGGTGGGCTCCGAGGGATAGAGCTCCTCGAGAATACCTACATATTCTTTGTTTCTTTTTCTTTTTTACCTTAGTCCATCAGTAATGACACACACACAGGGAAGGAGGGAAGGGGAAAGAGAGAGAAACGGAAGGGGGAGGGAGGGGCAGAGGAGAAGAAAGGGAAGGATTTTCATAAGGTAAAGAGTCCATTGCAGATAAACTGCTGAAATGCTCACAGGAGTGGAACAGAAGCCACACCACACATTACAGCACAGGCCACGTCAGGCGTCCAGCAAACAAGCCTCAGCTTTCAATCATCTCAGAGATGTTTTTAGTGTTCTCTCTGGTGGAATCACACGTGTCAGCTTGTTCTGTGAAGGAAAGTCATAAGAAAAGCATGCTGGGTGTGGCACAATCCAAGGAAAATACAACAGGGACTTGTGGTTTCTATGGATTTCACTTGAACAAAGTCTCTACATGCTTATTTTGCAACTTTCTGTTTTATGTACATGTCAGAAAATAATGGTTTTGGATAATTTAAAGAAATCTTCCTCAAGAGACTCCAGAACAAAGCTCAGAGATTGTTAGTCACTAAATAAATGTGGCTTGAGCTAAAGTAGAATTGAGTCAAGGAATGGTCTCTCCCTGTGGGCTGCGCGAGATGCTGCCTCCCAGCAGTGGGCAAGCCTGTGGGAGACAGCACCAGAGACAGAATTACAGAGGCCCTGTTTCCCTGACACCGCTCACAGTGCCCTGGAGACACAGGAAGCATGGGCTACTCAAGACCACCAAACAGATCTGCTGTGTGCTAGGGCGGGGCAACAGGACTTTTCAATATGTCAAAAAAGGCGAAAGCCAACAATCAGGTCTGAATGACCTCGCTCATTAGGAGATGAACATTCTGGATCTTCTGCACCCATGTGGCATGGATACATTCATTCTTCTCAAAGGCAACACAAGTCAAAACATGTTTCCAGCATGAATGGGAAGTCATGTTCTGTAAAGGTGACGGAGCAGGAAAGCAGGCCTGTGTTAGGAAGGATCATTTTCTTGTGTCATAGACTGAGACAAGCAAACATGAATGTCACTCTAGTGACTGACTGGTGTGTTCTGTGAGCAGGAACTTAGCTTCACTGAATCCCAGGTTTCCTTTGTAAAAGAGGCAGACACTAACTCCACACGTGGTGGAATCTGGATTCTGTGGATAGTATATGAAATTGCCTAAGCGCAAATACTGATTCACAACAAACATTAACTATTAAATCCCTATTTATTATGATAGCAAATACAGAATATGAAATGTTTTCATTGTAAGCATAACACATTTAATCTGGTATTCAATTACTATCTTCAGGAGAGCTTCAGTAAAAACAAACAGTGGAACTGGCTGTTCATGAAGACCAAACAGTCTGCAATCCCATGAATGATATGTGTTTGGGAAGCTATTCCAGAAGATTCCTGCCTAAAAATAACAACAACAAAAACCCAATACTTGCCCAGATTTTATCCACAATGTCTATGGAGCCACAAATTCCATAAAAATTAAAACTGAAAAGCCACAAAGATTTCACTACTGCTACAACCCAAGTTAAAAACAGATAGCTCAAAAGACAAAATAAACTACCCATCCCCTACCCTGGGGAAAACACTGAAGGAGTGAAGGCCTGTGGGAGACTGCAGTTCCCTCTGGGTCTCTTCTTGCTTTCATAACTATTCTGTTTCTCTCTGTTGAAACAGGATCTTATGTAGCCCATGCTGGACTAAGACTTAATGTGTAGTCAAGGAGGACCTTGAACTTGTGAGTGCTGGGACCATAGGTGTGTAGCACCAGACCAGGTTTGAGGTGCTGAGTGTGGAACCCAGGACTTTCTTCATGCTTGACAAGCACTCTGACTACAAGTACATCCCCAGTCTTCCACACTTGCAGCCACCTTTCTCTGGAGTGCCTAATATCTCTATCTACTCAAGATCAAGATTTCAACAGGAATTGCGTGTCACCTTTATTCAGTCACTTACCAGACTATTGCCAACTCTTACAATTTATTTCCTTTTTCCGTTCAACCCTTCCTGGTATCATACACTGAAGGTATTGTTGTTGAAGCTTTATTTAGCTACTCTAGCTTCCCTGCAAAGCCCTATACTAAGCTGTTATCTTCTAGGCTGTTGAAGTGTATCATCTTTCCTCTATAGTGTTATTTATTTTTTTTTATTTCAGACAGTGGCTCACTTTGTATCCCAGACTCCTTTACCCCATCCCCCTCTTTTTGAAAATATTCACCCCTCCCCCATGAGATGAAACTTATACCCAATGCTGCTTGGGTGGCCAAGAACCTGAGACTAGTAGGTCATGGACCTACAGGAAAACCAAATACTACTGTTCTGCTAAAGGAATGTAGCATTAACATAACTCCTAATGACATCCTGCTATACTCATAGATCTGTGCCTTGTTCAATCATCATCAGAGAAGCTTCTTCCTACAGCAGATGGAAACAAATACAGAAAGCCACAATGTGTAGAGAGTGAGAGACTTTGGAACACTCAGTCTTAACTGGGATGTCTCCATCATATCCCTCCCCTCAGGGCTCATGGAATCCTGCAAAAGAGGAGGCAGAAAGACTGTAAGAGCCAGAAAGGAGACAGAACAGAACCAAAATCTTCTAGACACAACAGGCTCTCATGCATAAAGTTCTAGCCAGAAGAATGTAATCTCAACTTGTATTCCTCTCTTTTTGTCTGGTGTGATGGTCAACTGCCTTCAGCCAGACGAGAATTCTGGGAGTGGGTGAGGGTTGCATCACTGCACCACTGTGGTGGTTCACATTGAGTGTCATAGCAATATGCTTCAAGAGGAAGTTTTAACATTACTTGTTTTGTTATTGTCGTCACTTCTGAGCATTGACTGAAGCGGCTTAGGTGACTTTTCATCTTGTAATTTCATGTATTGACATCTGTTCTGATAGAAGCTCCACCTCAGGCCCTGGCACCCATATGCCCAAAGAGTCTGGAATGTTCTGGTGGAAGGTCCAACTCAACTCCTCTCCCCCATCTCTGTCCCCAAACCCACCCCTTCAAAGTCTGCCAAACAGCAGCCCCTGCCCTACAGATGCCTTCCCATTCCAGACCCCTGTCCCTTCAAACCCCACTAAAAGCCAGCCCCTTGCTGGAGCTGCCCAAAACCATGCCTGCAGGGTACTTAAGGCCCGGTAGCCATATTTGCCATGTGATCCTTGCTCTGTGACTCTTCCCCTGCCTTCCCAAGGGTTCCCCAAGATTGCTTTGCTTATTACACCTGGATTTATTAATTCAGTTTGATTGGCTTACTACATCAGTGGCAGTGGGAACCCAGCAATCGGGATTTAAAACTTATCAATATTTATAGCCTTCCCAGGCAATAAGCCCCCAAAGAGCGAAGAACCTACCTTCACAGGATATTTACAACTAGTTAAGAAGAAAGGTATGTAGGGTTCAGGTAGTTATTTAGGCAAGGTAAACTGAGGCCTTTCTAAACCTAGGAAAGAGCACTTAGAGATAAGAAAGCAGTGAGTGCGTACAAACTCACCACCAGTCATAAACGGTGCTGTGAGGAACAAAGGAAAAGCAGAGTTCCAGCAAACACATGCTGAGTGATGGGCACACGGAGTCAAGTGGATGAGGTCAAGGAGACAGCGAATGGTTAGAAGTTTTCTTTCAAGACCTTTTATGTTGCTGGGGAGACGGAAAGAGAGGGGAGAAAGAGAGATTTTTGACAGAAGCCCGACAGATATTTTCCCTACTTAGTTAAAATCTCAGCACTACCTTGGGAGAGAGAGAGTCTAAAAAATGACAGCTTGTGGGTGAAGGCAGCTGCCATCAAGCATGACCAGGTGCATGAGAGAACTGACTTCTGCATGTATGCAGCCCCTCGCCGCTAACACATACAGACAGGTGACACACAGACACACACACATACACACACATAAATAAATAAATAAATAAATAAATAAATAAATAAATAAATAAATAAAGGTAATAAAAATTCTAAGGAAATTAATAATGATTCATCAAATCTGATTGAGTGAACATTCACTTAAAAGAAAAAAAAAGATTAAACTGTGGCTGCAGAAATGGCTCAGCACTTAAGAACACTTGCTTTTACAGAGGACCCGAGTTTGGCTCCCACACCCTCCAGCTCCAGAGGCTCCAACGCCCTCTTCTGGCCTCCACAGGCACTGCATATGTGTGGTATACAGACACATTCTGGGAGAAACGTATACACATAAAATAAAAATAAGTATAACTTCAAAAAATTGTTAAGAGAGAGTGACCATCTCATGAACACCAATTATAGACCAATCTAGAATTGGTTTTGTGATACCAAAATGCGAGCTACTTACCTCACAAAATAAGGAGCCCATTGTGTTCTATATAAGAATTAATTCCTGCACCTGCAAAGCATGTGACTCCATTTACCTGATTATACCCTTGTCTGCCTTTTTCATTGTCTCTCTAACAGCCTTTCACAGCCAACTCTCTCACCCATATAAACACACTTATAGCTGATAATCTTATATTTCTCCCTCATAAAGGGGACCTCAAATAGCCAGTAAAGGCTCTCTCTAAAATCCTGACTTAAGGTGAGACAGCCACTGACCAGTCCCACGTGCATCTCTAAAATAAAGCTTGCTTAATAGGACAGTCATGGATTTTTGTCTTTCTCCCCTCATTTTTCAGGTTTAACAGTTTCTGTTTCCTTTCAGTATCTCACAGTTACAAATAGGTCTCATTCTAAAAAAAAACAAAGAAAGTCTGGCATGATTGTACACACCTTTAATCTTAGCACTCAGGAGGAAGGGGCAGGCAGATCTGTGAATTAAAAGCCAGCCTAGTCTACAAAGTGAGTTTCGGGCCAGCAGGGCTACACAGAGAAACCCTCTCTCAGCAAAATAAAAAAAAATAATAATAATAAAATTAAAAAAAAAAAGCATAGATCTAGTATGAGTGAGGACTTGGGTCATCTCTCCTTGGCCTAAGTAACAACGTCACCAAGGGTCACATAATAAACTGGCACGGCCCCCCTTTACTTCTGACATTCTGTCCAGTGGATAAGAATCTCAAGTTCATATTTCTCATGCTATGAAGAGCATATTTTGAGGTGATGCTGGCAAAGAAACCTGGGCCTTCATATGTTATAGTCAAGTGCTCTACTACCAAACTACAGCCCCAGTCTCTAAATTTAAAATCTTAACTTGGAGTTAGGTCCCTTTAGAATTGTTTACAGCTGCATGACCAAAGGGGCACAAATTAACTTAAGACTTTGGTAAGTGGGGAGATGATCCAGAAAAAGAAAGCCTTTCTTGCTAAGCTAGTGAGTATTTATTTAATTGTGGTGGTTCTGTTTTGACAGTTTTTGAGTTTGTTTTTTATTGTGCATGCTTAGGGAAGGAGGCATGAAGGCATACAAGTTCACTCACCATGGCACATATGTGGAGGTCAGAGGACAACTTGCCAAAGGAAGGTGATCGACGTCGTCATTCATTATGTGGGTCTCAGAGAGAGAACTTCAGGCTTGGCAGCAAGCACCTTAACCCACTGAGACATCTTGCTAGTCTTTGCTAATAACTTTAATGGGTTGTGAAATGGCCTGAGGATGTAGCCCAGTGATGGATCAACTGTCTAGTTTGCACAAAACCCTGGTTCTGCTGGACATGGTGACACACACCTTAAATCCAAACACTCTAGGCAGACACAAGCAGAGCTCTGTGAAGTCCAAGCCAGCCTGGTCTACACTGCAAGGTACAGTGGAAGTCAGGGACACCTTTCAGGGAAAGAAAGTCTTTCTTTCCACCCCATGTCCCTGCAATTTAACACATGTCATCAGCTTGGCAGTCAGTGCCTTTGACTTGCTGATTCCCAGCAGCTCAAATAGGTTTTTTACCCCCTCCCTCCTTCTTTCTCTCCCATCCTCTCCTCCCCTCTTTCCTTTCTTTTTTTCTTTTTTCTTTTTTTCTTTTCATTCTTAGTATTGGGAATGAAACCCAGAGTTGTTTTTTGTTTGTTTTTCAGACAGGGTCTCACTATGCAGCCTTGGATGGTCTGGAGCTCCACAAAAGCAAATCAATAAACAAACAAAAAAATTAATTTAAAACAGCGTGGAAAAATTAAAGAAATCTTCAAAAATGTAGATATAGGGAAGAACTTCATGGGAAAATCAGTTCAACTAAAGACCTTTCGTTTAATAAGTTAACTTTAAGATTCTCACTGGCACTTGAAGAAAGTTTGGGCCATGCATTAACTCCTTCACCCCTGGATGAGTTCTGTTCCACACCCATAGGCAATTAACTGGACCAAATCTCAGTCATGGTCTCTGATGATGTGACAAGTCAACTTTCAGGGAAATTTTACCTTTGGGGTACATAGCTAGAAAGCATTCTTTCTTGGAGTTTTGTAGGGGGTGGTGTTTTTTCCTGTTGTGCTGTTTCAGCTGTGGTATAGTCCTTTCCAGGAGGTCTCATGAAACCACTCCCGGGGGGAAATGGAAGAAACATAAACTCCATTCATTTCCTGATCCACTGCTTTTAGTAGTAGACTAATCATGGCCATAGCTCCATTCTACTTATCATAAGCCAAGACTACATCAAAATGTGTTGTTCACTTTACTTTACCTTACAGTATATCTGAATTGCTCTATCCTGAGCTATTACTGCAGAATATACACATCCCATCTTAACAAGACCACATGCGGAGGACCTTACTGGATACTTTAGGTCTCTTTATAGAAAGCTAAGTACTTTTCCATGCTCCAAGCACAAATCTGGCTACTTAACAATAAGCAAACATAGGCTAGATGGTTTGAGTTCCTCCAAGGTGATGGTTTGAAAAGTAATGGCCCCCATAGACTCATGAGTTTGAATACTTGGCCCATAGGGAGTGGCACTATTAGAAGATGTGGCCATATTGGAGGAAGTGTGTCACTGTGGGGACAGGCTTTGAGGTCATGCACAAGCTACACCCATCATGGGACACAGTCTCCTCCTGCTGTCTACAGATCAAAATGTAGAACCTTCAGCTCCTCCAGTCTGTCTGTACTCTATCATGCTTCCCACCACGATGATAGTTCATCTAAACCTCTGAACTGTAAGCCAGCCCCAATTAAATGTTTCCCTTTATAAGAGTTGTAATGGTCATAGTGTTTCTTCACAGCAATAAAACCCAGCTAAGAACCTTGCATCCTCACTGAAGGGAGACAGTAAGCTTGTGTAGTGGGTCATGATGCTAAATGCTTCTCAGAAAACTAGGGCGGAGCACAAGGGGGTGTGCATTTGCATGCGGATGAAGGGGATGTTGTAGTTTAAGCAGGGCAGTTGGGTGAAGTCCTACTGAAAAGATCTGAAGGAAATGAAGAACTGGGATTCAAGAACCAGCTTGGTCTTGACATTCCACAGCCAGATATTTCATTTGCATCCAATTCTCCTTGTTGTCATCTCCAGTCAATAGGCTATTGTCACTGTCTTCCATGCCTTTGATGGGTCTAGACTATCTTCTCAGCTCCACTGGAATGAGACTAATGTTCTGTCTGCACTGTCTTTAACCCTGCAGAATTCATTCCCCACTGTCTCTAGTAGTCCTCAAGTCTTTGAAACTGCAAACTCACTTTGTCTATTCAGCAAGGTAGGATTGTTTAAGGAAGTTGATACACTCGTGTGTGTGTGTGTGTGTGTGTGTGTGTGTGTGTGTGTGTGTGTGTGCACGCACATGTAGCTTTGGGTGCTTGCACCAGTGTGCTTGTGCACAGGGGCAGAGGAGGTCATCAGTGCCCTGCTGTTTCCCTCTCTACCCTAATCCCACTTATTCAGTCCCTTACTGTCCTGCTAGGCTGGCAGCCTGCAAGCCCAAGTGAGCCCCCAACAGTGCTGTGGTTACAGCCATTTGCAGCCACCCCTGGCTTATGTGGTTGCCAGGATCTGAACTCAGGTCCTCATCAGCAAGTGCTCTTCTCACTGAGCTAGCTCTCTAGGCCAAAACATATACCTGTTTAACTGATTTAAATAAGTCCTGTGGGAGAAAGTTCTGATAAAATGAATAACTTACTTTGTTAGGGTATTTTTTTTTTTGTATCACAGTAACATTTCAGTAAGAATCTCATTAATTTGTACTTTGATATTTCAGAGGTGTTTATAAATATAAACTTTGAAATTCACCTGTGTTATAGAAAAAAGAAAGCATCTTCAACAAATGGTGCTAGTCTCACTGGATGTTAACATGTAGAAGAATGTAAACAGATCCATATCTATCACCCTGCACAAAACTCAAGCCCAAGAAGATCAAAGGCCTCAACATAAAACCAGAAACACTGAATTTGATAGAAAAGAAAGTGGGAAATAGCCTTGAACACATTGGCATAGGAGACAACTTCCTGAATAGAACACCAATAGCACAGACACTGAGAGCAACAATAACAAACTTTTGCGACCTCCTGAACCGGAGACACTTCTATAAGGGAAAGGACACCTTTGATAGAACAAAGCAGCAACCTACAGAATGAGAAAAGATCTTCACCAACTCCACATCTGACAGAGGGCTAATATCCAAAACACATAAAGAACTTAAGACACTAGATATCAACAAACCAAATAATTCAATTAAAAAATGGTGTACAGATCTAAACAGAGAATTCTCAACAATAGAATCTCAAATTGCCAAGAAACACTTAAAAAATATTCAACATCCTTAGCCATCATGGAAATGAAAATCAAAATGACTCTGAGATTCCATCTTACACGGGTCAGAATGGCTAAGACAAAAACACAAGGGACAGCTCATGCTGGAGAGGATGTGGAAGGAGGAACTCTCCTCCACTGCTGGTTGGAGTCAAACTCATACAGCCACTTTGGAAATCAATATGGCAGTTTCTCAGAAAACTGGGCATCAATCTACCTCAAGATCCAGCTGTACCACTCTTGAGCATATACCCAAAGGATGCTCCATCCTACTACATAGACACTTGCTCAACTATGTTCATAGCAGCTTCATTCATAATAGCCAGAAACTGAGAACAACCTAGATGTCCCTCAACAGAAGAATGGGTAAAGGAAATGTGGAACATTTACACTTTGCAGTTTTTCTCAGCTGTTAAAAGAAAAAAAGGAACAAACAAACAAAAAAAAAAAAAAAAAAAAGAGTGAGGTAACCGAGACCCAGAAAGACAAACATGGTATGTACTCACTCATAAGTGGATACTAAATGTAAAGCAAAAGATAATCATGCTACCACCCACAGACCCAGAAGGACTAAGTAACAAGGAGAGCTCCAGGGTGGAGGCATGGCTCTCCCTGGGAAGGGGGAAAAATAGATTTTGAGGGTAGACTAGGGTGGGTGGGAATGGGAACAGGAAGGATGAGCTGTGGGTGGAGGGATGAAAGGAGAGAGTATGGAGAGAAATGACTGAAATTGGGTGTTAATTGGGGGAGTCAATATGGCTGTTCCTTGGGAAATTGGTTATCCATCTATCTTAAGACCCAGCTATACCACTCATGGGCATATACCCAAAGGACACTCCACCCTATCACAAAGACATCATTAGGAATCATTTCATTGTCTTGGGATGGGGGGAGGTGGCCATGTGGAAATGCAATCCAGTGGAAACTCCCTGGAATCTATGAGGGTGACCTTAGCAAGTACTCCTCTCTAGTAATGCGGGATACGGAGCCTGAACTGGCCTTCTTCTGTAACCAAGTGAGGCTTCCAGTGGTGGAACACCACCCAGCCACACAACCTTCAACCAACAATCCTACCTGCTTGCAAGAGGTGCTGGGGTGGTGCAGAACTTGTAGGAATGACAAACCAGTGACTAATCTAATTTGAGGCCCAGGCCAGGAATAGGAGGCTAGAACCAAACAAGACTGGCAATAAATACATAAGTAAATAAAATCAATGAAATGAATTCTAATGATGTTCTGCTATATTCATAGTTCTTACCTAGTCTGGTCATCATCAGAGAGGCTGTCTCTGGCTGATGGAAGCGAATACAGAGACACACAGCCAAAACATTAGACGTAGAGAGAGCTCAGATCAGAGGTCATTCAGAGCTCTGAGAACCCCCCAGAAGAGGAGGAGGAGGAACTGTAGGAGCCAGAAGGATTAAAGACACTGGAAGAAGACAGCTCACAGAATGAACTACGTAGGGCTCATGGGAGCTCACAGAGACTGGAGAGGCAATCTCTTCATGGCCTCTTGACAGGAGCCTGCATGGGTCTGTGCTAGGTCCTCTGCATATATATTACAGTTGTTGGCTTGGTTTGGGGAGTGGGATGTCTCTGACTCTTTTGCTTGCTCTTGGGATGTTTTTCTTCCTATTGGGTTGTCTGGCCCAACCTTTGTGTGAGTGTTTGTGCCTGGTCTGAAATCATATACTGAGTTCAGTTGATGTCCTTGCTCTTTTCTGGGGGGAGATGGGAAGAGAGGGTGGATCTGGGGCAGAGGGGAGGTGGGGAGGGACTGGGAAGAATGAAGGGAGGGGAAGTTGCAGTTGAGATGTTTTGTATGAGAGAAAAATAATAAATATTAAGAAAAGAAAAAATGAAATTCACCTGTGTTTAAGCAAACTGTCTCCACAGATGGTAAATGTTTATAACCCAAAGCTTTGTAGGATGGAGTTTTCTCAGACCATCTCTCAAGCCTTCACAGCAACACACTGCTCTTACAGAGGACCCCAGTGTGGATCACAGCACCTAGCAGGGCTGCCTATAGCCTGCATGTTAACTCCAGCTCCAAAGGGATTCAGCACAGCTGGCCTCCACATACACACACACACACACACACACACACACACACACACACACCACATACACACACACACACCACATATACACACACACACAAACACATACACACACACACACACACCACATACACACACACAAACACATACACACACACACACACACACACACACACACACACACACACACATATGTACATATGCCTATAATCTCAAAGCTCAGGAAGCTGAGGCTAGTAAGTTCCAGACTACCCTGGGCTACACAGCAGAGGGACCCAGCCTCAAAAAAACAAGCTAACAAAAAGTTTTATTATCCAAAGTTTTTTGTAGTTGAGAGGGTAGTGGTTTGAAGTTCTGAAGTAAGCTAGATTTTAAAGGTAGGGAGAACTAAACACTCCATCTCTTTGATAAGCTTGGGAATGTCATGGTGACCTCAATCATGCTGCCTACGTGCAGTCTAATTAAACCCTAAAATTCCAGGGGGCATCCTTTGTCTCAAAAGTCTCTATTATTCCCAGCAACAAAATCATTAGAAAGAGCTCAACTTCCTGTGTGTGGGAAGCTCCACAGCCAGGCAGAACTGCTCAAGTGGACACAGTTGGAATCCTGGAGTCTGCTGCGTAAGCCTGCCTCCTCAGTCTCAGCACAGCTGCTAAGGACAGACATTGCTGAGGGCACTCCTGTTCGCAGCTCAAGGGAACAGCTCCGGGGCTTGGGGGGATGGATGTCAGCGAGGTTTGCCATCATGCTGCTTTGTAATGAATTTCAGTGTTAAAGAGACAGGACTTGCCTTCTCAGCCACTTACAGAGTTATCACCCTCAAAAACAGATAATACACTAGCGGTTAAAATAATTATTTAAGGGGCTGGAGAGATGGCTCAGCCCTTAGGAGCACTTGTTACAGAGGACCCAGGATCAATATAGTTCCCAAATAGTGCCTGACAACCACACATAACTCCAGTTCCCAGGGGCCCTCACCCTCCTCTGACCTCCATAGGCAGCAGGCACACACTAGTCATATACATGCAGGAAAAACAGTCACAGACAAGTAAATCTTAAAGAATCTTTCTAAGTATTACTAAATAAAGACGTGCATAATCTGAAAGACAGTTTTTAATACTATTTGTTAGTCTTTATTGTCTTTTATTATTTTATGTGCATGTGTGTGTATTTGCATGTCTGTATGTGTGAGGATGCCCATTTGCCACAGCACATGTATGGAGGTCAAAGGATGTTTGAAAGTTGCTTCTTTCCTTCCACCATGTAAGTCCTGGGAATCCAACTCAGGTCCTCAGGACTAGCAGCAAGCACCTTTACCTGCTGAGCCAGCCTCTGGCCCTGAGACAGAATTTCAAGCAAGAAAATGGGAATCAAAGAGGTAAATGATGTTGGATGTTGTGGCACATGCCAAAGGACCCTGTCTCAAAAAACAAACAAACAAACAAACAAAATGATAAATGGTGTGAATAAATCGTTCACTACTGTATTTAAAAAAATCATAGAACTGTAGATTTATGAAGCATCCAAATGTTATTTGAGGCATTCTAAAAATAGGTTTGACTTGCACATAGGATCGATATTCTGTCCTGATTCTGTTATCTAGAAAACTCACTAAACCTTGCTGCCTTGTTTCCTCCTACAGAAAATGGAGAGAATATCCATATGGTTTTTCCCCTGTAGTATTTCAATCAGATAGGTGCTATAATAATGACTTGAGAAAAATCTCTTCATATACATTTAAGGTAGTAAAGACACCTGTAGTTGGTCAGTTTATTAAAGGTGGAATATATAGAACTTAAAATACAATGACGTAATTAAATTTTTCTATCTATCTCGTCACTGTGTTATAAAAGACAACATGGTGCTCATTCAAGGTGTATGTACTAAATCTTCAATTTTAAAATGTATGTTGCTGTTGCGTTTTGTTAAAACCTCCAAATAGTTCCCAAATTGCTCTAGTGTTTCAAAATGGAGTAGGATAGCAGAAAATGAAGTCTGTAAACATGTGGGATAAGGAGTTTATTGAAAACAACTCACAAAACACACAGTGTAAGTGGAGAATAATAATCTTTGTGCCCTGACTTCGGAGCAGCCCAGGCCCTACCGCTCCACAGCATCCTCTCTTGTTTTCTGTGGAAGAGCGAGGCATGATGCCAGCATGCTTCCACATTGTGTCCAAGGCAGTGGCTTGTGCCTTCGCCTTTCAAATGCCATTCATTATAAAATATTTCCAAACTTTAGGAGAACATTCATCATATTAGGATATAAAAAAAAATTCCCTTTGCCATAACCGTATTGCCCATATAAAGCCATGATATTACTGGAAACTCCGAGCTTCCATTTGGTTCAAGAAGAAAAAAATGAAAACGGAATACAGTGAAAGCCCAAATATGCTACTTCAGTATTTTAAGCTCATCACCCAGCATCTTATTCCATTTTAGCTGTGTGTGGAAATTTTGTGAAGGAATGTGTCTGTATGAGTTTATTTGTTTCCTGCTTGATTAAATGTACTTTATTATTGGGTATGAGAGTGCTTTTCTTTTCAGTTTTTTTTTTTTTTTAACTAACTTGTTTGTTTGAGATGGAGTCTTGTGATAGTCAGTTTTAATTGTTAAACTGACACAATCTTGAACCACCTGGGAGGCCAAGTTAGCCTTTTTTTTTTTCTTTTTTTGATAGAAGGTCTTATTCTGTTCAAGGGTCGCCCTGAACTAGTGGACCCTGGTCTGCTGGACTGTGGAGATCTTTCTCAAGCACTGAGGTAATGCTGTTATAACAGAACGGAGCAGAAACATTGAAGGCAGTGAGATGTCACAGAACATTTTAATGGCATAGGAAAATGTGCTAAGTCAGTGGCAAATATACTATCTGAAACCAAAACAATTCAGCTGCAGTGGGGCCCATTTTGGTATTTCCTTGGTAGAGGGTTTCCAGCTGCCTTAAAATGGAGTCATCATGTGCTGGTGAGTTGTACGTATGGTGACAAGGGCTATGTGTAGGTTTCATACTGAACCAACCACTATGTAGTCATTGATTATCTCCTTAAAAAAGAAATAAAAAGGTGATAAGCGATGACTTGGTGGCTAAGAGCACTGGGTGCTTTTGCAGAGGACCTGGGTTCAGTTTCCAGTACCCACATGCAGCTCACAACCATTTGTAACTCAAGTTCCAGAGAACCCAATACTCTCTTCTGGCTTCCAGGATATGCACACTCTCACATATAAAACAATATATTAAAAAAGAAACACAAATATAAAATTTTAAAAAGGAATTTAAGAAAAGTACCAATCACTTTCATTTCACACCCAGCCCACACGTAAAACCTGGACCCTTTCGAGCCCAGGGGTATAGTAATGCCACCCTCCTGCTCCTGTGGCACGTCCCTGCAGGATGACCTGCTCTGAGTAGCCTGAATGACTGAGACTTCACCCCCAGTCTCAGGGTTACCTCCCTCTCTCAAAGCTTCAAAGACCGTGCAGAAAGACCCGGGTGCCAGTGTCACGAGGGCAATCAGCTAACATCGTAACCCTAGGACCTGTGTTAGTCACACAACACACAAGTTATCTTATCTCTCATCCAGGAGGGATGGTCTTCTGGGGAACACACAGTACTGTCATTGACAAAATCAGCATTCCACAAACCTTTGAGCACAGTGACAAGGGGGCAGAAAGAGGTGTTTCAAAGCCTGGAGAAGGAATCCCATTACCCTTCTGTTTAGAACATCTGCCATCACCCTCCTATGTCCTGAAGAGGTCACAAAGATTCCCTCTAGTTTGCTTGTTTAAAACCCCACAGAAACCATTAGAAAGAGTGGGGATCTCGGGCTGAAGCAGACATCCGTGGCTCTCCTCCAAGCCTGGACATGTCAGAACAGCACCCAACCGTCAGTCACCTGGGAATGACAGGTGAAGCCAGCTCTGAGGATTAGCCAAAGACAAACAATGGTTTTCAGATTAAAAAAACACACTTCCCACCATAGGTTATTTTACTTCATCAAATTAATCTCTTTTAGTTTGGAGCACCGTGGGAAAGCAGTTGGTATCAGTGTTCCCTACCCATCACTCCACTGGCATGCTAATAAATGAGAACCCTAGGAAGATGCTGGACTTGGAAGCCAGGCATTCAAGAACCATCAGTCTCTGCGATGGGACACAGAGCAAAGTGAAGGAAGGGAATGTGCAAAGGTCAAAGGTCATCCATGGGACAAACTCACAGAGCAGGAAGCAGAACTGAGTTCGTTTTTTCCCACACTCAGTCTCTTCAACAGGCCTTTGCAGACTGCCTGTGGCCTTTCAGGAGACACCATGTCAAACTAGGGCCCGGCTCAGACTCTCCCTTCCTTCTCTCTCATGTGTGCTCTGCAAAGAGCCCTGACTACCCATCAGATAAATCTGTCTTCTTCTAGGAGTAAGCAGGTTTCATACACAACCCTCTTATAACTTCTGTATCCTTAGAACAAGAGATATGAAGTGTAGCAATTACCTACCTACGTACTCTGTATATACACATCACACCCACACACGAACACAGGCGTGTGGCTGTCAGGGATACACTGGAGAAATGCATCGTTAGGCGATTTAGCCACTGCATGCTTACACAGTCCCAGAAGGTGAAGCCTGTCACTTCTAGGCTACACAGGAGAGACATCATATAAATGCATGCAGTCAGTTGTTGACCACTGTTATACAGCAAATGTCGGTGTGTGTGTGTGTGTGTGTGTGTGTGTGTGTGTGTGTGTGTGTGTGTGTTACAAGAATACATTTATTATTAGAGATCCAAAGCCATATCAGCCCTGTATCAGACTCTGGGAGTGGCTGAAGCTCCCCCAGAGCAGCAGAGGTGGAGTCTGGACCACAGGAGACCACAGAGGAGCTTCTCCAGCTCCTCCTTCCTTCTAGAAGCCGGCATGCATCACACATTCCCTCCCTCCGGGAGGCCTTCTTTCCCTCACCCGGTGTTCTCTCCCTTGAACAGAGAGCCTCCGTTAGTGCTCCTTTCAATGGGTCTGCATCCTGTTTCCACAAGTGACTAGCTTTTGCTATCTGGGACAGATCACTTAAGCTCTTCCTCATCGTCTCTGTTTTCTACCTAGAGAGGAAGGGGTGTTTGGAAGATTGAGGGAATAAATGTTATGTATCTCCGTAGCAAATATATTTTCTCCTCTTCTGCACAAAAATAAAAAAGCCAAGTGCAGACAGTCAAAGGAAGGGGGAGGGGCTGCAAGGAGTTAGTCAGCATAGCAGGTTTTTCCTTTGAATGCTCGTCGTTGTCGTCTGTTTCTTTGTGTCTTTGTTTTTTAAGGAGACGGGGTCTTGAGTAGCCCAGGTTACCCAGCGCTCACTATGTAGCTGAGGATGACCTTAAGCTCTCGCTCCTCCTGCCTCTGCTTTCTGACTGCTGGGAGTACAGGCACTACCATGCCTGGCTTTATGAGTGTTAGGGTATCGAACCCCGGGCCTTGAGCACGGAAGGTAAGCACTTCAGACGCTTAGAGACCAGCCAGCTGCATCTTTATAAACCTCATAGGACATGAAACAGAATCCACAGTGTTCTAGCATTTTAGACTTCATCAAAATGTGAAAAATTATACAGAAACACTAAGTACAATACACAGGTTTTAGGGAGCCCAAAAGAATTAAACTTTCCGGGAGAGAAAAAGAATTAAACTTTCCAATTTTTCAGGTCGACATTAAGAAACTGGAGTTCTGATAAAAAATACTATTCTATCTCTAGACACATTTCCCACAAGAATATTCTCACTATCCACTGCTCGAGGTAAGCAGTGGCTAGACTGTGGGTCAGGAGCTTCGGGCAGCTGTGTGCAGGGGTGGGGCAGGAAAGGGATGAGTGTGGTTATCAAGGCATTTCTGAATAAGGAGCCCTTGGAAGGACATGACAGCGAGGGGTCATGGGAAAAGAAGTTCCATTCACCCCACTTCCTGGCAGCATTCAGAGTGTACAGGCCGTCCGAAACTGATGTTTACCAAACGGAGCTGTAAAGGGAGCTTGCTGGATGGGAGCAGGACCACAAGGCACACAGATAGACCAGTATACTTTTGCTACATTACACTTTCAAGATTTTTCATTAAAAATTCTACAAATAGTTTACAGTTTTAGCACACTTCATTTCTCAAAACATTTAATCCCTACAGATTTGATAAATCTGGAGTATTTCTTCTTCAGTTAATCACACAAATAAAATTCAGTCACAGGGAAAGACAATGTTCATTGTATCCTTTTCAGAGCAATATGCAATTTGAAATTGCTTTCCAGTGTCATAAAAAGAAATAGCTCAGGATTGCAAGTTTTCAAATTAAGAGTTTCCTGGTTGAAACAAGTTTGCTGGAAAAAAAAAAAAAAAAGAGGTGGAAATACCCTGAATTTTATAAAAATCCAAAAATATTTTAATCAACAAAAGCCCCTTATTTTATAATTTCTTTAGAAAAAAATCAGTCCAAAAATATTAACCAATTAACAAACCTTGAATCTTTCAACTAATACTGACAATCTCTCTTTTTATTTTTAAAAGACTCTAATCTAGTATTGGGAACTCAAGCCCAGCACTTGGGAAGTGGAGGTAAGACAGCCAAGAGTTCAAAGCCAGCCTCAGCTACATTGTAAGTTCAAGGCTTGCCTCACCTACATAAGACCTTGTCTTAAATTCTTTTTAAATAAATAAATAAATGCCAAATGTGTGCATTCTATGGTTCTTCATCTTAATCCTGGGAGTCTAAAGAGTATATGCACTTTTTAAAAAGATCTCAAAAGAGGGTTGGTCTCAAGAAACAGCTTATTGCTCCAGTTCTGGTACATATTTTCTTTGCAGCTGGGGATTTACCGGGAGAGTGGGCCTCACTACCCCTGCCTGAGTGTTATTAAATTAAACAGTCAGACAAAATGTGGAGCATCGCCCTTGCCATGGAATGCAACAGGCATCGTTTTCCTCAGCTGCTTCTTAAAGGAAAGGAAATCAAAACATTCAAAAGAATGAAATGTAATAACAAACAGATCTCCACACACTTACTTCATTTGTAATAGAACATTTCCACTCCCCTACCATCATGTTAGTAGTAATTATTGGTTCTTTATGCCAACCTTTTCACTACTGGGGAATATAAAGCCTTTCATATGCACCACGCTGATAAACTACGAAGTTTCCTTATACAAAAGCAGTTAAGAGACCTGTTCTAGTCTGCTTTCTTGTTGCTGTGATAACACCAGGCTCAGAAGCAACCCTCTAGGGGAAGAAATTTCCAAGTAACAGCCCATCACTAAGGTAAATCAAGGCAGGAATCTGGTGCAGAAACCATGGAGGAAGGTATCTTGCTGACTCATGCAGTGTGGAATGCCTAGGGATGGTGTTACCCAAGGTGGGCTGTATCCTCCCCAACTAACCATCAGTCAGACAACCCCTCACAAGCATGGTCATAAACCCATCTGATTTAAGAAATCCCTCAATTGAAACTTGGTCATAGAACTCTGGGCTGCGTCAAGTTGATAGCTGAATCTAACCAGGATGAGACTAATGAGCAATGCTCTGATTAACCTGCAAAATGAGAATGTATATGCATGTAAGGCTGGCCAAGTTTGTCTGCCTTAAGTATTTAAACTAACGCCACGTCCTTTTGTGTACAATTTTTAATTTTTTCTTTTGGATTTATTTATTTTACTTTATGTGTATGTATGTTTTACCTGCATGTATGTGTGTGCACCACATGCATGTCCAGTGCCTACGGAAGTCAGAAGAGGACCTCGGATACTCTGGAAATGGAGTTGCAGATTATTGTGAACCACAATGTGAGTACTGGGAACTAAACTCCGGTCCTTTGCAAAAGCATCGCGTGCTCTTAACCACTGAACCATCTATCCAGCGCTGTGTGTACACTTTAAAAAAAAGAAATACATTTATTTAGTGTATGTCTATGTGTACACACATGAGCATGTGACATGGTGTGTGTGTGTGTGTGTGTGTGTGTGTGTGTGTGTGTGTGTGTATGTGTGTGTGTGAAGGTGAGAGAACAACTTCTGGGAGGAGGTTCTCTTCCTTCCCACGTTACTTTTTAAGTCCTAAAAGAAAGATGGCACCAAATTGTCACCTCACAGCTCCTCCCTCTCAGCAACCCCTAGCAGCAGCACCTACCCTGACAAATTTCTCTGGTTGTCTCAATGAATGTGAGCCCTTCCCACATTCAAGTCCCAATCTACATTAAACAAATTCTTCTTTCCACTTTCCCGCTCCCCATAATTAGCACCAAAGATGACCAGGGGGAACATATGTAAATGATCGCCTATGAAGTATTAGGATGGATATGGCACAGTCAGCAACTGTCAGCTCTGGAGGCTGCTACAGTAGCCTTACAACTAACAGTGACCCTGAACACTGAGGGTGTGTGCGGGGGAGCGGGCCGTGAGGGGGATACTTTGGGCACAAAAACAAAGTCTTTGGCATCTAGCAATTGCACACTATGTGGAAACATAATAAAGGTTCTGATGTGATTCTTACTTGACAGTTTACAAACTACAACCTATTGAGAAAGAAATCACCATGTGCCGTCTTTACAAGAAGGAAGAGGAAGAGCCTGACCAATGGGTAAGTCAGGCTCTGAAAGCCTATGTGAGAGCTGGCTGGGTGCCACACCTGTAATACCAGTACTTGGGGATGCAAGCTGGAGGATCAAGAGTTCAAGGTCATTATTGCACATTCAAGGCCAGCTTAAGGTATGTGAGGCTATAAAAAGAAAAGAGAGAAATGCAAACATAGGCAGTCATTTTCAGTACAGTGAGACTCTTCTAACCCTCTCCCAGCGTCTGATCAACACTAATCTATGACTGTGTATGGCCAGTAAGAAGTTTCAATACGCATTAATTTTTTTTTCTGCTTTAAATTTTAAAGAAAGTAGAGATCGTCTTGTCACGAATAATTAAGCTGTGGCTCGGGGCTGGGCTATTCTGGGCCCGACACAGATGTGGGTGACGAGAGGAAATGGTGAGCAAAGTCAGGATGGGCCACACAGGTAGCTGTGGTGACAGGAAGATACCATTGTGGTCACCAAGACAAAACCCGTGGGAACTCAGAGCTCGTAAAACACAAGCTACATCAAGAATTAAAATGATGAGACCCTCATGTCTTGATGACAGCAGGATTAGCAGCAGGTAGCGAGCCCTGTCCATACTCCACCTCATCCATCCCATCAAACCCTCCAAATGAGCACTTTGTTTCATAGATACACTAGCTTTTCATCATTATGAAGTTCTATCTGAGATAAACCCTTAATAAGAGAAAAGGGGTTTGCTTTGGCTCAGTTTCAAAGGTTTCAGCCCAAGATGGGGGCAGACAAATGGTACAAATGCTTTGCTAGACAACCTGAGGCCTGGGGTTTGATCTCCATTGATCTCCAACCTCTCTGTCTGGTCACATGCTCATCGTGCTGGGAGCTCCTGTTAAGGACCGCTTCACCTTAAGGTATCCAGAAAGCATAGAGGGGCCACTTCCAGTATCCCCTCCAATAACCTGCCTCTAAAGATTAACTTCTTCCGCTGTACCCCTCCTTCTAAAAGTGCCGGCAACCTCCTAGTAGAATCATAGACTGCTGATCAAGTCTTTAATATGTCGTATCTTTGGGAACAGCCAAGAGCCAAGCTTTAACAGGTGTAAAAACAAATGTATCCAGAGAGGAGCCGCCTCCTTGCATGCACAGGTGTGGGACATCATCATACAACCATATGGCAATTATCATTCAGAATAAAATTAGCAACACTTGTTTCATCATTAAAGGGTGGCCATGTCCAAATTTCTAAGCACACTTTACATTTGTTTTCTGTACTCTAGTATACCCAATCATGTTCCTCGGTGTCTTTTAACTTACTCTTCATGCGGAACTGTTCCCCAGGCTTTTCCAAAGGTGCTCACTGGCTTGGTTGAGGACAGAGGGCAGCCTCTTCCAATCCCAACCCTGTTTACTTTTTTTAAAGAATTTACATTATTTTTATTTGTGTGTGTGTGTGTGTGTGTGTGTGCGCGCGTGCGTGCGTGCGTGCGTGCGCGCGCCCCCCCCCCCCCCAAACCACATATGTGCCTGCAACTGCCAGATGGCATTGAACTTCTGGAATTGGAGTTCCAGGCAGTGGGAAGCACCTGTCACAGGCTAGGGACTGAGCTCCCATCCTCTGAGAGCAGAGAGCAAAGGACTGAGACATCTCTCCAGCCTCCACTGGCTCGTATTAAATACTTACGCTGTGTATTGACTGGACTCCAGACCTCCCTCAGACTAGTCTTCATCTTGTTTCTCTATCCCGAGTGATTCCTGCCATGGGACTAAGTAGTGTGAGTGTTGATCAAAGGGAGAGGGAAAGAGTAGGATGTGTTTCTTTTGTGCCTTGCTGAGTGTTTGTACGCTGGTTAGTTGGTTGGTTGGTTTATTCATTTATTTGGGGGCAGGAGATTTTGTTTATGTAAGCCAAGTGCATGTACCATTTGGAATAGGGGGGAAAGCAAACGTGCTTAGCTTATGACCATAAAACAAAGATTTTTTTCAAGAAATTGAACAGTACCTTCAGGCTATGGAAACATAGTCCTGTTCTCTATAACAGGTGCTACATAGGACTTTTTTTTTTCTGAGACAAGATTTTTCTGTGTAGCCCCGCCTCTCCTGCAACTCAATACGTAGCCCAGGCTGGTCTTGAACTCAGAGATCCACCTGGCTCTGCCTCCTGAGTGCTGGGATTAAAGGCCTGTGCCACCATGCCCAGCAAAAGGATTGCTTGTAAAATATGAAGAAAGGAGAGTTTGGAAAGGGGAGAGAGGGTTACACTTCCAGGACTGTGACTCTTTACAGCCTGGGTTTTGTTTATCACCTTGGCTAAGAAAGAGGCAGCAGCCCTACAGCTTTCTACCAGTTTTTTTTTTTGTTTGTTTGTTTGTTTGTTTTGGTTTTTCGAGACAGGGTTTCTCTGTGTAGCTTTGCGCCTTTCCTGGCACTCACTTGGTAGCCCAGGCTGGCCTCGAACTCACAGAGATCCGCCTGACTCTGCCTCCCAAGTGCTGGGATTAAAGGCGTGCGCCACCACCGCCCAGCTCTACCAGTTTTAAAGTGCACAGAACCTCAGGGTTTCTCAACTTGGTATGATTCCAAGAATGCAGCAAGGGAATTCTACCGGGTAGTCCTCCCACCAGGGCCTCCTCAGGTGACAAGTGGGAAGCCCTAGCATGCACAGACTTTGAAGCTGTGGCAGAACATGACTACATAAAGGAAGAAAAATGCCCCCAACTCTCACAGAACTATGAGACCTCCTTATCTCCATTTTTTGTCTAAATGTACCAAGGCTTCCCCCCAAAATTGATCAAATTATTAAACAAAATAAAATCATGCATCTCCCAGATCCCACCTAAGTGGCCACAGCAAAACTGATTCAAGATGTTTTTTGGAAAGACATGTTTCAGCTCAAAAACCAAACAAAAAAAATCAAGCATTTCCTTAGCTGTGTGAACATGTACACACAGCCTTTCTGCATTACAGAGACAGCCACTGGATCACACAACAACATTTCCTGTCCAATTAAAATGCAATCCTGTCATTGATCTTTACCCCGACCTCCCACAGGTCTAACTTCTAAATGCCACTGCAAGACTTTGAATTTTTCAGGCTTCATGTGTGAGGATAAAGATGACATGAGCGATTGTGATAGTCACCTATGGAATTTCCTCCACCAGAGTTCATGTATTTTAAACATTTTTACTTGTGTGGGCCAGAGGGGTGCACCTGTGCTGGTCAAGAGCAGCTTCTCTCCTCCCACCATGTGGGTCCTGAGCATGAGCCATCTCATGGGCTCTCCTCCATTCCAGAGTTCAGCAAGCCCCTTAAGGAAGAAGCCGGAAGATAAAAGGGACTCTACCCACCCAGAGAAACTAAAGTAGAACAGCTGGGGCTTCCTGCATGTGTGTGCTTAGTAATCAACTCCAAACTCACACAATATTCACAGGAGAAGAGCGAGCCAGCAAGATGGCTCAGTGGGCAAAAGTTCTTTCCAGCAAGCCTGAGAACCTGACTGCAGTCCTCAGGACCCACGTGGTATTAGAAGAGAAACAAATCCTGCAAATTGTCTTGTGACCTCCACATGTGAACAGTAGTACATAGAAATATGCACATGTGCACACACACAATAAATACATTGACAGACGAATGTAATATAAAATGTTTAAAGACTATTCACAGTAGAAAACAACAATATATGAATGAAGAAATTGTTCTGTTAGTCTTCTTTGGTTGTTGTGGTTTTTGTTTTTTGTTTTTTTGAGACAGGGCTTCTCTGTGTAACCTTGGCTATCCTGAAACTCGATCTCTAGACCAGGCTGGCCTCCCAGAGGTCCTCCTGCCTCAGCCTCCCGAGTGCTGGGATTAAAGGCTGCACCACCACAACCTGGCTGTTGTGTTAGTCTTTACACTTTAGCGACAGTGAGGCGGTGGACCCTAAGGGTCAGGTGGTAAAGTTCCGTCTCCAGTCAGACCCGCTGAACTGAGTAGACCCGGACCCTAGCAAGCCCAAACCCGTGGCAGCCCCGCCCCAGTCCCGTGGCAGCTCTTTTGTTTTGTCTGCAGTTGCTGGTCCACACAGCCCTTGCTGCACATTTCAATTCTGTTTCTGCACTTGTTATTGGAGGATCCTGGTTCTGAGAAACTCAAAGCAGCAAACGAGCAACTCTGTCTCAGCCTTTACCGGACACTCTACCTCATGGATATTTTCAGCTTAGAAAACCAGAAAAAAGACTGGAGAGGCTGCCCTTGCAAAGGACTTGAGTTTGGTTGGTTCCCAGCACCACATCAGACAGCTTACAACTGTCTGGGACTCCAGCTCCGGAGAATCCTATACCCTTTTTTGGCCTCTGTGGCTCTCTCTCTGTCTCTGTCTCCGTCTCCCTCTCTGTCTCTGTCTCTCTGTCTCTCTGTCTCTCTCTCTCTCTCTCTCTCTCTCTCTCTCTCACACACACACACACACACACACACACACACACACACACACGAACACATACACATAAATAAAAGTAAACCCTTTTTTAATACTATAGAAAGAAAATCAGAAAACTTCAAAATGTCCTGATACAATGTCATTTTCTGTAATGTGACTCAAGTCATTCCTGACTAGAAGACAGTGACAAAACAAGAGAACCACATCGGTTCAAACTAATTTTGTTCTTACACAAAGGCATTCTGAAGCCATCAGGAATAGTTGTCACAATAAATAAATAAATGCCTTTAGCCGTGTGTCATGGCTGGCCTGTGCAGTGTTCACACACGCTCATGTGCGACACTTGATCCCAGACAATGGCAGCTGTGGAAGCCTGGAGGTGCAGTATCAACATAAATGTTGGAAGGCAATTCAAGGGTCTCAAAAATTCTTGAAAAATAGAATAGACTGTAAGGTTTGCTGCTGTAACTTTAAAAAAGGAACTCAGTTCCAGGGTAATGTCAGGGTCTTGAGATAACCTGCAACCCCTGCCCCCACCAGGCCATCTAAAATCACTGTTCGTGAAACTGGCTTTAGTGATGATTTCATAAGAATATTTTGCTCTTCTTATTAAAACGTCTTGACATTTCTTTGTTCTCACATATTCCCTTAGGTAAAACTGCTCAAACCAGCTAGTGCACATAAGCCTCTAAACATGTAGCTTAGAGCTATAAACTAATGAGAGACATTGAGAGATTATACAACTATCTTCTAAAACTCTCTAATGGATGCAGGGCTTCTCCCTTAAAATCAGCTATGCATGTTTCATCAGAGGTTAAAGACCAGAGCTCGATAATCACTACAGATGACACTGAAACCTGTGGTCCAAAGACAAGTTCCTTTAAAGACAGAGCAACCCTAGGACCTTTGGTTTTGTAGGAAGACGCTTCACTGGGAGATAGTCTGCAGGAGGCGCTGCCAGTAACTAATTTGCATAAGTACATTTTTAAAGTTACTAAGAAAGGGAAGGGGTGTATTTAAAGTACAGCATATACATATATGAAATGTCATTGTGTGCTCCAGTACGATGTACAGTGACTATAAACCAATGGGAAAATCATTTCAATTGTGTGTGGGTATGTCAATATATATGTATGCTCACACACCAGGAAAGCTTGATCTCTCAGAAATTTGGGGGTTATCCCCATGTCTTTGTCATTACACTCAGCAACTCCTTCATCACTCAAATGGGTGGTGAGAATTAAGTCCCACAAGTCTTTCTCTTTTTTTAACTGCACAAAGAACACTCCGTCAAGTGGTTTCATTTTTGTTTTTTAAGCCAATATTTAGGAAGCCTTTAGCTTGTGCCAAGCATCTTGTTAAGAGCTGCTACACTGCACCTGTACGGTTTTCTCAGGAGTTGAGTATGATCATCTCCTCAGTCTGAGTACAGACACCCAGCTAGCTGGAGTTTGCACCTAGATTTGAATCCAGCAAGTAAACTGCAGATCAAAGCTCTTACCCACGATGTCTATACTTAGTTTGCATCAAGTGAAAGAGTGTGTTAATTCCCAGACTTTACATACCCATATGTTGCCTGGGTCCATGGAGGTTGACTGCATTATGAGTAACAGGAAGTATGTGAACAAGCTAATCTGACAGTCTTTGTGGTTTGCTAATTAATGTGACCTGTGCCCTAACAGACTTGAAATCTAAATGTTAGATCATCAACACACGAAGCATCTTTCCAGATTCTAGATCTGACTGGGAAACACGGAGGGAACTGGAGATTGTTTTTCCCTTTGTAAAACTGAGGCATATTAAGTGTCTTGGTGGAGAGGAACACCATGAACAAGACATAGACACTCATAAGCCGAGGATGCAGCTCCCTGTGTATGCACACAGTCCCTTTTCTCAGGGCCTTCTGGAGGCCTTACTGTCTGACTTGACCACAAGACCTATCTAGCATGTCCAAAAACATCCCAAAGGAGTTAATATGTACCTTGGAACTCAGAGAAGAGATCCTCCCAATCCAGATAAGCATGGTTCATTGTACCCAGCTGCAATTAAAAGCCTGTATTTACAGCTTTTTGCTTTGTGGCTGTCTTAGTTAGGGTTACAATTGCTGTGATGAAATACCATGACCAAAGCAATCTGGGAAGGAAAGGGTTTATTTCACTCACAGTTCCATATACCTGTTCATTATCAGAAGCAGGGAGGGCAGGAACTCATGCAGGGCAGGAAGCTGGAGGCAAGAGCTAATGCATAAGTCATAGAGGGGTGCTGCTTATTGGCTTGCTCCCATTGGCTTGCTCAGCCTGCTTTCATATAGATCCCAAGACCACCAACCCAGGGAAGGCACCACCCACAGTGGGCTGGGCCCTACCACATCAATCACCAGTTAAGAAAATGACAGGCAGTAGTGGTGCCACCTTTAATCCCAGCACTCAGGAGGCAGAGGCAGGGGATCTCTGTGAGTTCAAAGCCAGCCTGGGCTACAGAGTAAGTTCCAGAAAAGGGTCCAAAGCTACACAGAGAAATCCTGTAATGCCCTAGAAGCTTGCCTACAGCCTGATCTGATGGAGGCGTTTTCTTAATTGAGGTTCCTTCTTCTCAGATGACTTTAGCTTGTATCAAGTTGACATAAAACTAACCAAGGACAATGGCAATGTATCTGCAGGTATGAGTTTGCAGGAGCAATGGCATAAGAACTCTGTCTACCTGTTTCAAACCCTTAAGAGCTACTCAACTTTTGTTCAGCCTTTGTTGAACACTGCCCTAGGTACTGGGGATTATACAGGAAACAAAAGAGGTCAAGACAAGTAAACCTGGTGAGTGAGGCAAATCTGTAATCCTGCTCTAAGGAGGATGAACCAGCAGAATCACAAGTTCAAAGCCAGCCTGAACTACATCATCTGAAACCCTGTCTCAAAAGTGGGGTGGGGTGGGGGAACGGGGGCAAAACAAAAAAGTTAAATAAAACATATATCATGATAGATAGTAAAAAGTGATACATACGAGAAAGAGACAGGGCCAGAACACAGGAGAAGGAACCACACAGCTGTTTGACTTTCATTAAAAGGGTGAGAGAAGTTCTCTCTGAGAAAGCCACTTCTGAGAAGTTCTGCTTCTTAGTGTGTTCCTCCCGACACAGGGCCAGTCTTCCTCATGCCTGCTGACTGGCCTGGGCAGGAGGCAACACCAACAGGCTTCCTTCAGCAGCTTTCAAGTGAGGGAGTCAACAGCTGGCACCCAGTGCCTTCAAATCGTCAAAATAAACCCTCTTCAAAGCTCCCAGGCTCCCCAGAGTTCCCAGGCTCCCTAAAGTGACCCACAAAACCCCAGTGGCCCTGAGTTATAGAACCAGTTCTCCCAAGTGCCCATCATGAGAGAGTAACTATACAAGCTCTGAACAGGAAAGACCTGCCCACAAATCTTAGAAGCAAGACTCAGTCCTGACTTTGAAGGAATACAAAATGACAGACAGAAATCTGGATCCTTCTAAGAGGCACCAAAACATCATTACTTTTAGAACTATTTACAAACAAGCTTTCTATTGAAAAATTAAAGACGGGGAAGGTGAATAAGAACGATGTATAATGAATGACACACATATGAAGATGCCATGACAAACCCATTGCTTTGTATTCTAACCTTAAAAGTCAGCTTCAAGGTGAGAAAATATAGTTAAAGTCTACACAAAATAAGATAGGGGCAGTTAGTTATTATTTATAGGGCTGGCAAAACGGACCAGTAGGAAAATGCACTTGCCACTCAAGCCTGGCGGCCTTGAGTTCAATCTGCAGAAGCCATGTCAAGGTGAAAGGAGAGAGCTGACCCCACAAAAGTATCACCTGACTCCAAAAGTGCCGTGGCATGAACTCCTACATACGCACACACCATATGCACAGGCATAAAAATAACGTCTTTAGCTAAAATTTTAAGACCATTCTTTATGTGTCTCTTGAAGGAAAGAACACTCTGCAATTGTTAAGCGGTAGCTTCTGCCAGCATGTTTACCGGTGTAATCGGAGACACGTGCCTTCTGAAAGTCCTCGAGTAGACAGGAATTCAAGCTGCCACATGCATACTTGATGTCTTCTGTGAGAAAGCCCTGGTAGTCCAGCTGTCATTAAACTTTATCTACAAAGGCTATTCTTGACCAGAGAATAGATCCACTCCTCCCTGTCCTGCCCTTGTGCCAAAGGCTTTGAAACCAGGCAAGCTCTCCTCTGGAGCATGCCTTGATGGGCTGTTCTCTTTCTGGAACCACAAACCCAGGTAAACTTTTCCTGTTATATAAGCTGTCTTGGTCATGGTTTCTCAGAGACAGGGTTTCTCTGTGTAGTTTTGGTGCCTGGCCTGGATCTCGCTCTGTAGACCAGGCTGGCCTTGAACTCAAGAGATCCCCTGGCTCTGCCTCCCGAGTGCTGGGATTAAAGGTGTGCACCACCGCTGTCTGGCCAGGTCATGGTGTTTTTTTGGCAGCAAAAGAAAAGTAACTATAATACACTGGGCCAAATCCAGGGCTTCACACATTCTAGACAATTGCTTTACCATCAAGCTTTATCCCCAGCCCTCCTTCTCCAAAAAGAATAAAAAATTCAGAAACTGCCTCATTAAGTGGCCCAGGCTGGCCTTGAACTCACTTTGTAAACTAGACACACCTTGACTTTGCAATCCTCTTGCTTCAGCCTCCTGAACAGCTGGGATTACAGGCACAAGTCAGTACCAGCTGGATTTTCAGCTTTTTGATGTTTGTATTTTCTTTGGCACCTAAGAGTTATATATGTGTGAATACATATTAACTATTTCACTCAATAATTTATTGAATGTAAAGATCAAGTCTATCTGCACTCATGTCCTATAAAAGGAACAATGATATTCTCTGGCCATCACCCTCATTTAATAAACACCTGAAGATAATTTCTTTGTTGCTGTTATTAAGGTTAGTCTGGAGTTAACAGATTGGATCAATCCAGAAAGTTTCTGAAATTACTGAAAGAAATCACGGAAGGATATAAAGCTAATTGTTTTTTAGTTTTAAGTCCACTGTGTTTTTGTTTGTTTGTTTGTTTTGGATAAAAGCTTAAAAATATCTTCAACAGTTATCACACACAGCAGCTCATGACCATCTATAAAACCCTAGTTCCAGGGGTTCCCGTGCCCTCTTCCAGCCTCCATAGGCACCAGCATTCACATTATACACATATACATACTGTCAAACACTCATACACACTAAATAAATATATTTAAAATTTTTAAATCATTAAAAATCAATTGATGTACTCTCTCAGATCAACAGGCAAAAGAAAAATCATGTAAGCCTTGCAGGCAAATCTTTGTAGGAACTTTACTCATTACAGGCCAAACATATAAGTAACCAATACGTGGTCAAAGGAGGCAAACCCGACAAACTAACTGGTTACATGTATACAGTAAAATGTTGTTTAACATTACAAGAGCTACCACATCACAAAATGAATATAGCTAAGTAAAAGGCCAATAGGAAAAGCCTACAGACCACGTGGTCCTAACCCCATGGCATCCTAGGAAATGCAAAACCATTATGAAACCATTCATTCCGTGAAGTATGACAGACACAGGACACAGAGGGAGCCTGATGAAACCTACAGACTGGCTAATAACAATCTATGAATAGACCCATTCATTTTAACAAAGGAGCCACACCGAATGCAAGACTGTAACAGGGAAGACTTCACATGTTCATACATAGAGGAAGAAGACCGGAAGTTATATTGAAACTGTAGTATCGACTCAGTTTAGAGAAGCCTTTAAAAATATATACAATTGTAGAAAATGAATTTGTATATAGTAGTTCATTGTAACTGTAAAAGTTTTGAGCATTCTGAAAATGTTCACAGTAAAATATTGTAAGAAAAGAATAATGGAACGTCCTTTTACATATGTATTTTAAGTTGTTAAAAGCTTATGTGTTAAATAAACACAAGTTATCAATAATGCCTCAAAAAATTACTTTAAACAACAAAGCCACACCAAGTTAATAGAAAAGTCCTTATTTTAAGTTTTTTCTTTCTTAATGTATTTCTACTAACCCTTTGAGAATTTAAAATAGGCATACTATGTATTTTGATAATATTCATCCTTATTCTTTCCATTAACCCCTTCCAGAAACACACACACACACACACACACACACACACACACACACACACACACACACACTCCCCTCAACATCCCATCCTCTTTCTTTTGTATAACCCACTGCAGTCAGTTTGTGCTGATCACGTAGGCTTGGGCATCGGGCAATCCACGGAAACATGGTCAGCCTTCCCTTAAAGAAACTGCCTCCCCTCCCCCACTATTCTCAGCTGTGGTGGGAGTCATTTTAAGTCCTATGAGGACTTTGTTTTGTTTTGTTTTGTTTTTGTTTATCTTTTTCTAAACATTCCTTTAGATTTTGAATTTAACTGTGTTAGTTTTGTAAATCTGGAATTTTCCTCTTGTAGAGTTTGTATTCCCCATGAGAAATAGTTCTGTTATTACTAAAAATTATCATTATTGCATAAACAGTACTGAAATGTTAGAGAAAGTTTGGAAAACAGAACAAAAATAATTATATTCCCACCATCAGAACAGCCATCTGTACGAATCCCCTTCCCATTTTTTTCCAACGTTATTAAGAATAACTACATGGATACAACCTACCTGTGGAGTCTCCTGAGTTCTCTCTTAGATCTCCAATTTACTGTAGGTGCTAAGAAAACATCTCATTTAATGTTGTTATCTCATACACAGTTTCTGAGAACCCAGTGGAAGTTTGAAGAAAGTAATTAAAGAGTGACATGTTGGCAATCTCTACTTCGTCTACACCGACCACTCTCCTGTGTGGACAGTCTGCATAGTTTTTCCCCATGCCAGTGCGGTCCCAGGTTAGAAAAACAGACTATCCAGTCTGTCGTGGCTGAAACGCAAGGAGCTCAGAATCCCAGCATGCTTTACGTGACTGCCACCTCCTAGACAAGAGGAGAGGAGGAACAGTGATGGCCCACTGAGGCAGTGATGGCTGAGGCTGCAGATGCTGGCTCCAGCAGCAGGCTGAGGGGTTCAGGGGGCAGTGACTCAGCCAACAGCAAGCAGATGGAAGGACAGAGCCTGGAATTGAAAAGTGATAAACAACTTTGTGATAAGCTTTCTCGGTCCTCTTCTCTTTCCAAGTGCTCCTCTTTGTGATTGTGAAATGGCTGCACTGTTCTTTTATGCTGAATAACAGATTCAAGATGTGTAACATCTACAGGAGAGTGAGAGATTGAGAGCTGGTCGAGCCAAGTTTCCCACCTATCACTGCGAGCCTGCAAACACGCAGAGAGAGACAGAGACAGAAACAGAGACAGAGACAGAGACAGAGACGGAGATGGAGAGAGACAGAGAGAGACAGACAGAGACAGAGACAGAGATGGAGAGAGACAGAGAGAGGGGGCGAGGGGAGGAGTGCATGAAGCTGCCTGGACCTCAGGAGGCAGAAGCACAGCCAAGTCTGCAGCATAGACCTGAGCTCCCAGAATATCACAGACAGACACAGCAGCAAAGAAACGTGCGAGACTGTGACCCCGAGAAGGCCAGCTGTGGGCTTCCGCTAGGCTTGATCTCTTTCTTCTCTTGAATCCATGTTTGTTTTCCTCACATTTTCCTGCTGTTGCCACAGAGACCAATGCTAAGTAATAACAGCAGCCAAAACTTCCCACAGAGCTTGAAGCAGGCGCATCTTTCAGTCACCGTCTTAACGCATCAAATCTGTACCCATGAGCACAGCCCTGATCCGTGGGTAACTGTTTTCTGACAACACCGCACACAAGAAGTATTTCAGCTAAAAAATAAACAACAAAGAAAACAAAACAAAAACAACATCTAGTGGTGAAGAAAGAACTAGAGAGAAAGAAGGGGAAGTCATTTAGACAGTCCCAGCAATGTTTCTGGTCTCCCTGCACCAAACACTGTTGTTATTCTTTAATTAGCCCATGGGCTTTCCGGGGCCTTTTCAGTCATGTGTGTTTTCTTTGAAAGATGGTTAGTTCTCCTTGTCTATAAGAGAATCACTGTGTTTAGTAAGTCACGTAAATCGTGAGCTGTCATGAACCTCCCCCCCCCCCACTTCTCCCATCTCAAATGCCACTTTAAGCCTTAATGAAAAACTGTAGACTCCCTCCAGTGTAGAATCCATTTAAACAAGTACTCTACACAAGCACAGAACCGCTGCATGACATGGAGCTTCAGTGGGAACCACCCCTGCAGACTCAGGTATGTGAACATCCCTTGGAGGCAGCGCGGTTTGAGAGGGTGCTAGAAACTTCCGGTGCAGCAGCCTTGCTGGTGGAAATATGGCGTTGGGGGCGGGCTTTCCGGCCTTGCAGCCTGGCCCCACTTCCTGCTCTTTCTCTCTGTTTCCTGCACGTGTGAAATGCAATCTCTGCATCCTGGCTGTCTGGCAGGCTTTCGTTCCTTTCCTTACCGGCCATGGTGGACTGTAGGCCCCGAACCCCCGACCCCGGAACTGGGTGGCCTCCAACTCCCTGTGTTGCCGAACCTTGAAGGAACTGCTGATCCTCTTGCTTCCACCTGCCCGGGGGGCCACCACACCCACTTTTATGTGTTTATGTGGTACTGGGCATTGAACCCAGGGCCCCATGCACTCGAGGCAAACACTCTCCAAACGTGGCTACCGCTCTACCCCAGCTTACGCCTTTTTAAGATGTGTTTTATGTATGTGTGTGTTTGTACGCATGTGTCTGCAGTGCCTGCTGAGACCAAAAGGGAGCACCGGATTCTGCAGAGCTCCAGTTACAAGCTGTTGTGAGTCAGGACGCGAATGCCGTGGTGAATGTCGGTCCTCTAGAAGAGCAGCAAATGCTCATAGCTAAGCAGAACTCCAGCCATTCACTTTTTTTGATAATCTAAGTAGCCAATATTGATAAGTGTCCTGGAGATTGAGAAATTACTACCCACTCTGTGGTAGATGATTCTAATTTCAGGGCCTCATTTTTGATTTCTCACTTGCAACCCATTTTTAAAAAAGAAAAAAGTTTCTCCACTTTTTATGTGTTGAAAACTTCATCGGATTTATTTATTGTCATCTTACAACCAAAGAAGACAACCTTTGCTCCCTGATTCAAACTTGCTCACTTGAGTAAATCTGCCCTTTTTTCTAACAGCCAATCCAAGTCCCTCCCAAACTCTGAAGCTCTCAGCCCATGGGGCAGAAGAGAAAGGCGTGCCTGATTTCAGAGGTGTGTGTATAAGTAGAAAATGTCTGCTTGCAAAATGAGGTGAATTAGCTTTCTTGACCTTCCTGTCAGTTGCTGGATGGCATGGCTCTAAGTGCTGTCTAGATTTTTTAAAGGCCCCATGAGACGTGATCCTCACCAGAGGACTGTGACCCTAACTGTCTCTGGGGCGCCAGCACACTTCTCAGCCACAGGGCTGCTTACCCACCTTTGCAGAGTTGAGAGCCTTCACCTCATCCAGGCAGCAGAGCACTTACCTCAGGAGATGCGGCCCTCAGCATGGGGTTTCCCTCGTTTTTTAATTTTTGACTAGGATTCACACTGAGAGTTAACATTTGCACCAGCAAGATGGCTCAGTGGGTAGAGGCGCTTGCGGCCAAGCCTGACGACCTGAGTTCCAACCCCAGAACCCAGGTGGTGAACAGAGAAAACACACACACACACACACACACACACACACATACACACACAAATGGATGTAATAACACTTTTAAAGAAGAACCATAGCCTCCATCCCATCACCATACTCAGGTGTGATCCTCATTAAACGTCTTCCTTCACATATTCAGTAAGTTATTGCATTTTATTTTTTCTATTTTTCCCTAGCATTAATTCAACTTACTAGGTAGACTTCAGCAACCTTCTAGGATCAAATGAAGCTCGGAGCCACTGGGACACTTGACACACAAAGGGGCTCAGGGCGCCCAGGACGCTAGGACAGTTCTTGTAGAAAGTGAACAGTAAATCTGCATCAAGCTCCAGGTGACATCTCTTCCCCACGGTCTCTGTTTGGAGCGTGTTCTCTGCTTGGCCAGGAACATCCTCAGCTAATGAAGGGCCGGCGATGACACTGGCACCCCATGAATACTTCAGTCTATAGCTTTAAGTACTCAAGAGTTCATCCAGGAGTGTCCCCCAGGGCCCCCGGCGCTGGGTTTTAAATCAATACTCTCTGCCTTTGCTTAATTTTTTCTCTTCCTCCATGCTACATATTTGTTCGAAACATAACCTTTAGACAGTTTAAAAGAAGGAAGAGAAGAGGAGTAGTTTCCTTCTTTCATGAAGGCCAATTTTCAAAAATAAATAAAACAATCCACACTCCTAAAACTATTGGGTAATTTTCTATTTTTGAATGCATTTTTAGAATAAACTTCAGTTTCACTTTCTAAGAATATATTCCTCCTAAGGAAACATGTTTTACCCCAAGAATATAAAAACCACAAAAACACAGCTCCAATTCCACTTCAGAATCAGCAACTGGCAACTTGACTAACCAGAAGTTTCTATCGTTCCCTGCCATAACTACTGTCTTCACTAACTGCCTTGCATTTCCAGCATCTGCTCATTTATTTCATTTGCTCATAATTAAATTCTGGTATCTAACTATTAGAGCTTAAAAACATCCTGCACAATGAACCATAAACAGGTCCGCACTGGCTCTGTACTGTAAGTGTTACATTGCTGGACAAGAGCCCTATTCAGCACGAAATGACCGCAGGCCATGCTTGAACCCAGCACAGTTCAAGTGCAGAACTGTCAGTGAGATCAGACATGGAAGTTGGCTGTGCACTTCAGGCCAGTGACATCCAGGCTTGCCCTTCCCAGGTCTCCCCTCACTTCCCAATAGCCGTCATGAAGGCAGTTGATTTTCTTTTCAATGCTGGGTTCATGCTGCCCTGCATGGCTGGGCTGTCCTCCCAAAGGCAGCTCACTACAGTTGCTCTAGTGATGTCTCCACCAGCTAAACTCACCTACCACAGTTCTCTGCTCATCTCTCTGTTCTTTAAGATTCCTGTAAACAAGAATGTCTGCTTCCAGACCCTTCTGTAAGGTCCCCTAGTGGTGCAAGAAGCCATGCCCAGAGAGAGTGTATCTCTGGGAAGGGAGCACCAGTTTCAGTCTCAGGGATAGACCATAAACAACTTCCAGCTAAATTCCTAGCTCTGGCATAATATACCAGAGTATAAATGCAGAGAAACAGAACATTACTCTGAAAACCAAATGAGCAAAGCACCTTTCTTACTGGGGGAAGGCGGGAGGGGCCAGGGAACCTCAGGTACAATCTGACTCCCTGAGCCTCAAGCAGCTGCCCAGGACAGACTTGGCTCTGCTTGGGTCTGCGAGTCTACAAACAAACACTCCAGGGGTTTTCCCCAAGGGATTAGCTTCTCAGGGCTCCTCTACTGCAGGACTCCTGTTTTAGGACACAGCCTAGCCTGTTCTGGACAGTTCTAACACAGGAAAACAGGAAACAGAGAGGGAGGGAGACTCCCTCAAGGGCACTGACTTCCACTGGACTCAACTGTTCTCCTAGACCTTCATATTCAAGTTCTGGGAGACCAAAGCTCCTCCCTCCCACGCTTCCTAACTGGAGGCAAAAGCTACAAAGATGTACAAGGGAAAAAAAAGAAGAAAAAAAACGATGTGCAAGGTATGATTAATTAGGGATCCAAAGTCAGTCTGGTTTAGATAACAGTTCTTTAGGTCTGTCTGGTGTAGTTCAACTAAGTCAAAGAATCGAAAGTCTAGCCAGAGATGTCAGCTCTAATGGATGTCTACTGCCTCCTGGTCAAGTCCAAGAACCATGAAGGATGTTAGAGGGCTGGCTGTTAACATCTGCTCACTAAAATGCCTTCCACACTGGAACTTAAGAATTTCCATTTCCTAACAAAAATGAAGGAAAATGAAACAATCTATCAAGTTTGGAAGTTGAAGTTTGTGGGAATGCCTACTTCCAATAAAACTGAATCGTCTCAGAACTAAACACACAAACACATTTGTTTGGCATAAAAGTGAGCTAAACAGTTGAATTCACTGTTAACCGTCTGAAATGTTTTAATAAATTTTCACAGCAGTATGACTCTAGAATGTCACTATTGGTAATCTTTCTACCTCGGGCTATTTAAGAATCTACTTAACAGGTGTGTGGATTTTAACTCCCTTTGTGCAAATCGTTTCATCCTCTCAAGATCATTCCAAAGATCTGCTAAAAAGATTCTATTGTTATAAAACCAGGATTTCAGAAATCTTTGCATTCTTCCTCCCAATTTAAATAGCAGAAAGTAAGTCAGGATGCGGTCACCTTGTTAGAAAACCATATCTGCTCCGAGGGGCCAGACAAGGCCAGGACCAAAATCCTTGACTTAAATTATCGTTTCTTTCTTTTATGAGAAAGAGCAGAAGAGACACTGGTATAATAATCTGGTTAGAAAAGATGACTGGTAAATATGATAAAATTCAAGCCACATGAAAAACACAAACACATGGATCTCCTAAGTAAACAGAAGTCAGCGAAGCTGGGCCCAGAGAAGGAGCAAGCAGGGCAGGCAACAATAGTACTGCCAAGGGAATGATTTCTGCAGATCCCCAAAGCAGAGCTAATAAATAACTAACATTTGATTATACCAAATTCCTCTTGGCTAAATTCCTTCAAGTTTTCAAGTGATGTTCAGCAAAAAGTACAGAAAGCAGCTTGTCCTTCCTGCCAGCACAGGGGCATGTGATGAAGTCTTGAGTTACAGCCACTGTAGACCACTGAGGAACTGCAGGACTCGGGCCCTGTCTCTCTTTCCCACTGAATCGCTTTCTACACCATTCACTCCTCACCTCAGTTCTATCCTGAGCTCCCAAAACACCAGAGCAACCGAGTATGGACAGACACCATGAGCCAGAGAGAAATCTCTGAAATATGAGCCAAAATTAACTTTCTTCTGCTGAGTTGATCTTCTGAAGTATTTTGTCAATGGTCAAAAAAAAAAAAAAAAAAGATTAAGACAGTAGCCAATAATGATATAATAAATGATTGGGCTTAATTTGAATCTATCTCGTAGCAAAGCCAGTGGTCCCAAACACAAACTAGCAAACAGCCTCAGAGAAAGTTACAAATTCACCAGAGACTGAGCACAGGGTCCAGGTCCGGGTCCGGGTCCAGGTCCGGGTCCACGCCAAAGTAACCAACTGAAGGCAAATCTTAGGGGCCAGGACAAGCCAGTTACTGAACCCAAAGTCTCTCACTTTCTCAAGTCAGCTGTGACCAGCTGCCTCAGCATATGTTACCTCAACAAAATAATGCCATGCCTTCCTGTGAGGGATTTCCACAGAAACTGGAATCTTTTCCAGACACTTAAAAAAAAATTACAAAATAAATTAAAGTCACTCTAGGCTCTGTGCTGGAATCATTGTCAGTATATTCTCAACATTCTTAAAACCTGAGTCTGTAGTTCAGGAGAACCCTACTTAGGGAAACTGGTTATATTTTCATGGAACACCTGGGATAATTAATTGGCCCATAAAAACTGTATGCTTACCACAGCCAAATAAAACAGACCAGACCTGGTTATGTACCTTCAGGATTGCCTGCATGTCATTTCTAAAGGACAGAAAAACATTGCTCAGACAGAATTGCATAAAGAGAAAAAACAAAGTAAATAACCAGAAATTGGAGGTGGAAAAAGGCAGGAAGGCAATGTTGGTGAAGGTTCAAAATGAAAGTTGCTTGCAAATAATTTACAGAGAATCTTCCATGGATTAGAAACAAAAGATGTGAAGAGTAAAGTCTGGAAAGCTGTGTCTCTCAGACTGACTCACAGTTATAGGCTTGAGCTTTGAAACTCACGCCCGCCCCCCCACCACACACACAAATACATACGCGTGTATATGTATATATACACAAAGACACTTGCATGTACAAGTATATACACATACTGTGATGATTCACTCTGTTAACAGATGTGTGTGTGCACGTGTGTTTACATACACGGAGAGAGTAACATGCAGACACAAACTGATATTTAATCTACTTTACATATATTTTTATTATTTTATGTGTGTGATATTTTGCCCGTATATATGTCTACACCACAAGCGTGTCTGATGAAATTGAAGGAGAGAAGCAGGCATAAACTCCCCTGGAGTTGGAGTTATCGATGGTTATGAGCCACCTTGTGGCTGCTGGGAACTGAACCTGAGTCCTCTGCAAGATCAACAAGGGCTCTTAGGAGCCACTCTCCAGCCTCAATGATGCCGACTTGCAAAATTTAAAATCACCTAAGAAACAAACCTCTGGGCATTCACAAATGTCTGTGAAGGCATTGTCAAAGAAGTTTAATTTAAGTGAAAAGACTCCCCTGAATGTGAAGAGCCCCATTCTCCAGGTTGGGGGCCCCCTGAATGTGAGGAGCACAGTTCTCCAGGTTGGGTGCCCCCTGAATGGCACTCATTACTCTGCTTCCTGAAGGGGAGCAGTGTGACTCCTGGCCAGGCCTTTGTATCATGAAATTGTAAGAAAGAAAAAACACCTTCCTTCAACTGCTTTTTTATGTGCTTTGTCTCACACACACACACATACACACACACACACACACACACACACACACACACACACACACACACACACAAATGCACATGACGGAAAACTGTAGAGCAAGGCTTTGACAAACCTGCCTCAGCCTCCCAGTAGGTCTCCATAACTTCCTACAGAAGCCAAAGCTGGGATCTCCCTAATAACAGCTCCCATCCACCCGACCCCTACACATCTACACATAGCTTTTCTTTTCAGTATATTATTTCATGGGCACATTTTCCTCATGTAATGACAATAATATGTAAACAATTCTATACCTTAGTTTTTCTCTCAAATTTAGATCATAAAATTTATATTTAATAGAAAAGCAATCAATTTAGTAAACTGTAATAGCACTTGCTTGCCAATCCTAATCATCTTCAATTACAAGTAAATTTAATTCCATAGCATGGGATCACTTCCTAAATTGCACAGTGTTATCACAGCCAATGCACTGCAGTGCTGTGCAGTATTAAAATAGCTGAAAGCCCTTATATCTCTTTAGTTGGAGATTTGTTTATTTTTATTCTTCTTAAGTGTGTGTGTGGAGGGGTGTGTGTGTGTGTGTGTGTGTGTGTGTGCCTCATGTGTGTGGGTACCCATCTGAGGGCATAATGCCTCAGATCTGCTGGAAGCAGAGTTACGGTCAGCTATAAACCACCTGACATGGGTGCTGGGAACTGAACTCGGGTCCTCGGGAAGAGTAATATGTGCTTTTTACCACTGAGCCACTTCCTTAACTCAAGCAGCAACTTTTAAAAACAAAACATTTTGACACATACAGATTCCAGATATATACTAATGTGATACATTCTGAAAAAGGATGGTATGAAAATACTAAAAGTTATTGTTTTCAATAATTCAGCCATTATGTTTCTGTAAGCACAGAGAAGTTTATATACACAGACACAAAACAAAGCAAGAAACCCCTACAAGCCCTAGCACAGGGCAGTCTGGAATCGGGGCTGAGGTCGTTCAGGCTGTGTGGTCTTTGGTGTGTCCAGCATGAGGGTGTACACAGTGCATTCCACATTGCTTGTGTATTCAGAACCAAGGTGTGACCCAGGGCGAGTGCTACCACAAACACCTCAGAGTCACTAGGCATTTGGTGCACAGATATATGTACAGGCAAAACACACATAGACTAAAATGAATAAATCTATTTTTAAAATAAAAGACACTTAACACTTAAAAAAATAAAAAAAGAAAAAAAAGAAAGATGCAGGGACTGGCGTCAGCAGACCCTGTGTGAAAACCAGCAGTCTGAGCATGGGAGCTAAAGAGGCTGTGTAAATGGCTTCTTATTTCTAGTAAAGTCCAGCAGAGGCTGTGGCTGTACCCAGCACAAGCACCCCAGCACCCCAGCATGTCAGGGCTTCCTAAATGCCTCATCACAACCTGAACACCACAGGCCTCGGAGGCGTTCCAGAAAAAATTCTTCACAAGATGAAAGTCATATTCAATCACCTAGCAGATACATGATCCAATTTCCTTTTAGTGAATTCGAGCCCGCTACAGATGTTGCTTTACATAAATGCAGTCTGCTCTGGTTCCCTTTACATTTCGTATGTAGAGTGTTTTAAATTACTTACACATAAATAGCACCTTCAGTCTGTGGACTTCGTATGATTAACAAAAAAATGCTCATATGGAATGAAAATATTTAACACAACAGTGTGAATACTGTGTGTACGATAATTTATTCATGTATAATGTATTTAAAGTGTATCCATTTCAACACAGAAGGCTAAATTAAAAGTGAAATAAAGTTTATCATCATAGAACAACCAAGAAAAGATTCCTTTTGGAGCATTGCAATAGCATTATTACTTTATCAAAATATGAGATGTGAGGGCTAACCAAGGGTGATAAAAAATTCTAAAAATAATGTAATGAGGCACAACTCTAAGTATATGAAAAAAAATCACTGAATGTTTAATAGGGTGAGTTTCATGGCAGTAATAAAACATAAAAAAAATGAATGGCATTTAAAGAAAGCATCCCCAGAAAATTAAAAATCAGCCCTTTGAGTTCGGTGTTGTGGTACACAACTTTAATCTCAACTCTCGGGCGGAAGAAGGTGGATTTCTATGAGTATGAGGACAGCCTGGTCTATGTAGAGAGTTAGCCGGAGCTACATTGTGAGACCTTGTCAAAAACAAACAAACAAAAAAAACCTTTGAAATGGTATCCTGAAAATAAGCTGTGTAATTCTTAATACAGCATTTTAACAGCAAGTCATAATCAGTTGTTCAATTTCACTTTTGTAGCAATCCCTCATATATCTGAGTCACTACACAATATTATAGTTGCTGAACAAAAGGTTCCTTTATTAAATTGTGTGTGTGTGCACATGTGTGTATGTGTGTGAGCATAGGTGTGATATTTGTATCTGAATGCAGGTGTGCATGTACCACAGTGCACAATGTGGAGGTCAAAGGGTCACTGCAGGGTCTGTTCTCTCCTTCCACTATGGATTCTGGGGATTGAACTAAACCCATCAGGCTTGCACCATCCCACTGGCCCAGGAGAAGATTCTTTAATGCAAATGTCGATTTGTTTATTCCCTTCACCTTCTTTCCTTCCTTCCTTCCTGTTTGAGATCGAGTTTCATGTATCCAGGCTATCCTCAAACTCACTATAAAGCCTTGAACTTCTGATCCTCCTACCTCCATCCCCCAAGTGCTGGGATGCAGGCATGCACTACCACAGCCAGTTTATGTGGTGCTGGAACTGAATTGCCCGGAGTCTCCTGCATCCTGGGCAAGCCCTCTGCCAAATGAGTCATATCTCCAGCCCACAAATAACAATTTCTTAATAAGCCTAATCTAATTAATCTCATTGTAGTAAGGTTCCACAGTATTCTAGTTTTTCTCAATGATTTTTCTTCCCATAGTTTTAGAATCAATCCCACTATTAAGTGGTCTGATGGCAACCTTTGACTTCAGCGTTTCCAGGTATTAGGTGGACACAATCTCTTTATCTGGCCATCTAATAAGCATATTCACTTCCCAGCATCAATATTATCTGGAGAGGAAAAGGGTGAGAACATTAATATTGAAGATCAAGTGTCATCCATTGCACTATATACTCTGCAGATGTCAAATCCAGTACAGAGCTGGAGAGATGGCTCAGCAATTAAGATCACTAGCTGCTTTTTCAGGAGGACCTAAGTTCAATTCCTAGCACCCACATGATGGATGACAACCATCTACAACCCCTGTTCTGTGGGATCTGATCCCTTTCCTGGGCTGTGAGGGCACCATTCATGTGCACATTTGATACACAGACATATGTGCAGGCAAAATACCCATGCACATTATATAAATAAAAAATTTTAAATATATTCAATACAAAGAAACATGTGCATGTGAAGTAAACATTATTCACTACTCTGGAGTGGGTAAAGTCACAAGAGAAGTGCAGGATAGGCCTACAGTTACAAACGACAGCTGTGGCACTAAAAAGGCACATTACTCACTCCAAAGCCCAGGCCCTTTCTACTAAACTGGACTAGCTCCTGCTGATGCTACTACGTCTTTCATGCACCTACCAAGTGCTAAAATATTCTAATGATCAGAGATGAAATGTTATTAGCCAGGCATACCTGTGAATGACAATGCTAAGCTCACCTGAGAAGCACGCGTTCCCCATGTCTTTTACCCAGATGCTTTGGATAAACTGCTGCAGTAGGTAGCTGTTCCAGCTTTGACCTTGAAGCACCACCCCAGTGAGGCAGCTGGTAACTGCCATGCCTACCTATGACCTGCCCCAGGGGCGTGGCCGAGACAGGAGCCCTTAAGACCAGAGATCCCTACGTGCCAGCCCTCTTGGCTCCTCATGATCCTGGATGCTGGACTGCAGACCACGTCAGAGTTCTCCAGAGAGCCCCTCTGGACTGCACCACACCTCTCCTGGATCCTGAACTGACCCCTTTACTGGCTGTAAGTTACCCCAAAATAAACCTCCTTTTAACTACCAGATAAACTACATGGAATTGCCTTGTTAAATCCCCGCATTACACTGGGTTGCCTTGAGCTAGCATATGCCATGACTGAAGTTGAAGGCACAATCCCCAACAGGAGGCAAACTGAAACTTCAACATGAAGATGCACTCTCGGTGGATGAGGCCTGGTCTACAGAGGATACATTGTAAAGATTATTAGATTTGGGATAGCGTTCTGGCAAGCTCAAAGAAAGGGGAAAAATTGGCAGAGTTGCAAGGTGAACTTGCCTGGTGGAATTGGGGATGTGGCACATGGCACCTGCTTAGAAGCTAACGTGGGCAGAATTGCGATGCAAGCAGCAAGATGGCTGGCACTGTAACCAGAGCTCTGCCAAGAAGCAGGATTCAGGAAAGAAATTCAAATTCAAACCCATTCCCTTCCCCTTCCTCATTTGTCCCTCACAAGCATTCTGTTGTTGCATACTGTTTACTCACTGCAGCGTAATATTCCACTCTCTCAAATCTCCTGCTTCTGCCTATAAATCTAGGGGAAAGATTCGCCACTTTCCTTAGAAATACATAAAACTTTACTAGACCAAAACACGCTAAATGTGAACTGTATTCCTCTTATTTTACATAATCCTAAATATCACTTTTCATTCAATTAACTCTGCAGTCTAAGAAGCAATAATGATTGAAAGGATGTTTTGAGCCGGGCGTTGGTGGCGCACGCTTTTAATCCCAGCACTTGGGAGGCAAAGCCAGGCGGATCTCTGTGAGTTCGAGGCCAGCCTAGGCTACCAAGTGAGCTCCAGGAAAGGCGAAAAGCTACACAGAGAAACCCTGTCTCGAAACCCCCCCCCCAAAAAAAAAGAAAGGATGTTTTGGAGAGCACCTTTTCAGTACTCAGAATTTTCTGCCCTCTAAGAACTGCCTAGCCTGCCGGGCGGTGGTGGCGCACGCCTTTAATCCCAGCACTCGGGAGGCAGAGCCAGGCGGATCTCTGTGAGTTCGAGGCCAGCCTGGGCTACCAAGTGAGTTCCAGGAAAGGCGCAAAGCTACACAGAGAAACCCTGTCTCGAAAAACCAAAAAAAAAAAAAAAGAACTGCCTAGCCCTAGTGACGGGAGGCTGTGCACACAGTAGTTACTGCTAAGACGTCCCTTCCAACACAAAGGCATTGCCTTTCCATTCTCACTGCAACCCGTTTTTCTGACCTTCTAACCCAGAAAAGTGCCTCAATGACCACCTTGTTGCAAAGGAACTCAGGAGAAACAGACACCATTCTAGAATGCCTACTAAGCTGTGGAACACACAGTGAAGAAAGTAGATTGGAATAACCAGCCAGGCTGCCTCAGCTGCACTCCGATGAGCACCAAGGCACCCGTTGAAATTAGCACAAGTACGATTGCCTTCCTGAGGACCAAGTCCCTGAAATGACCTTAAAGAGCCATAGTCTGAATCCAGCTCCTAAAATTAATTACAGCTTGGTTGAAAGGCGTCTGCTCATTTACTTTGGGTTCTAAGGACTATCAGGAGCAAATGAATGGTGAGGTAATTACACATTCACACTTTTGACTGGGCTGCCCAATCCAGCAAGTGAAACCACTTCAGTGGAATGCACAGCACTCAACAGCACTCCAGAGTAAACAGCACCATGGACGTCACTTCACCTGAAGACAGCCTGACTGCATTTCAGATACCGCGAAGAGCCTCAGGTGATACTTCTCAGAGCATCTGCAAATGACAGTGTAAACAGGAGGGAACCATGGATGGCCTCTCCAATGCTGTGAATTTTCCCTTTCCTCTTTTCACTTAATTATTTTTCCCTACACAACCAAAACTTCTGAATGCAGAAGTATGCCTAAGTATACCAAGCAGAGACTGGCTCAGGAAAAGTCCATGGACAAGGCTGAGTTTAGGCAACAGATGGGAGATGGGGTCCATCATCTTTCCCACAACTCCTTTTCATTATTGCTGTCTTTTTAGAAGGGTCTTGTGTAGCCCAGGATGGCCTCCATCTTGCTACATAGCCAAGTTATCAAGTCAAGCCATGAACTTCCTCCTCATCCTCCTGCCTGCACTCCCCCCCACCCCCAAGCAGTAGGCTGTTTACTGACACAGGATTTTCTGTTTACCTTTAACACCTACCTCATTCCAGATCACAAATGCATGGTTAGCAGTGAACTTCACACTGAAGTCTGTGGCTATGACAGTACATGTCTACAGGGAACTGGACTAACCTATGCTACTTACCTCCCTAGCATATTCTACAACATCAGCTTGTGCCTCATCCCAACCACTGGAATGAACGCAATGCATCTTCTTGGGGTCTTGGGTCACTAGTGTCATAAGCATCTGCTTCTAGAAGGCCTGTAGTACGCCCAGTGAATGACTGGGGCAGTGGGGTTAGGCCATCAACAAGGCATCAATGCCAAAGGAGTCCCCACTGGGAAAAGCCACAAACACCATAGATGTTATCAACCATCTCTGTGAGAGGAAAATTAGTTTCAGCAAAACAACATCATTAAATTAATTATACAGAGTTGACAAGTTTTGTGTTGGTTTTTCGGTATTGTTTACATTAAAATTGTAAACTCATTTGCTTTTAAGATAGTATGAAAGTAATAGACAGAACTTGCTTCAAGCTTACGTACTGGCCTAGTTCGAATTGCTGGGATTAACCCCATTAGCAAGGGTTGCGCAGGTGGTCATTCAGTTTATACTTCCAGGTCACATTCTGTCACTGAGGAAAGTGAGGGCAGAAACTGAAGAAGAAATCATGGAGAAACACTGTTTACTGGCTCTCCATCTCACAGTGAGCTACCTTCCAACAGCTCTGAGAGATGATACTGTCCACAGTGAGCTGGGCCCTCTTACCTCAATTAACCAGTCAAGAAAATTTTTCACAGGCCACTCCTATGGAGACAAGCCCTCAACTGAGGTTCCCTCTTCCCACGTCTTGTCAAATTGACAACCAGCCTTAGCTATCATACCTATACTTAACAATCACAATACATAACTGAATATATGAGTCTCCGTTACAGTTGCTCTGTTTCAAATAACCCCAAACACAGGTTTAAAAAACTGTTAAGAGCAAACCAAATGCCAATTCCAGCATAAGCCCGAGAGGAAAGCCAGAATGGAGCAGGACTGGCCCGGATGGTGCCGAGCAGGCTGGAGGGAAGAATACTGACAGAGGGGTTATCTAGTCTGCCTATCATCTAATTTCAGTATCTACCGCGATGGCTCCAAGACCCCTGGAGCCACTGAAATCCAAGAACAGCGCCTATTGAAGGGCATATTGTTGGCATAGAACCCAGCCACATCGCACAGCACTTCATCTCTGGACTACTCATAATGCCTAATGCAATGTAAATATCCAGTTCTCTCCCGATGTCACCCCACTTCTCTTCTTACCCTCTACTTGAAGAACAAAGTCCATTTTGCTCTCAATGGTTCTTTAAATGCAAAGCATAGACAAAAAAAAGTATATGGAAAAGAATAAGAGAATAATACGGGAATATTTTATCACATATGAGCGATCCTTAAAAGAAAAAATAAGTAAAAACCTGTGATTTAAAGATTTTAAAACTGGCACCTGATAAAGGAATAAAGTTCACATAACATAATATTTGATAAGGGTGGAGTTTCTGAGTCACTCGGATTGAACCAAACTTGAGTCAGCACTATCAAGAACATTGTCAAATATCATTTACAGATATAAGGTATGTCATGAAATAAGCGGATAATCATAGGAGTAATAATGCTTGTAGCTGCTTGCCAGCTATCATACTTGGAGTTTAAACTCGAGTCAAGATGGATATGTTAAACCATCACCCTTTTCCTCAGAGTGGGTACAAAAATAGAATGGACTCATTTAAAGTGAAATCATGTAAGCCTGTCAAACCAAGAATGCTGGAATCTAAAGGCAAGAAGAGCAACCCAGCTAAGGCGTTCAAGACTAGCCTGGGCAACACAGTGATACCTCATCTCATAAAATAAACAAACAAATAAGTAAAAATGGAAACACTTGCAGCTCTTCAAGAGGACCTGAGTTTGATTCTCAGCACTCACATGGTAGCTCACAGCTGTCTATAAACTTCAGTCCCAGAGAATCTGATACGTCTTCTGGCCTCTATAGGCAATGCATACATATACTGCAGACATATACATGCAAGCAAACACATAAAATAAAATTTAAATGTGGTTCAGCTCAGTATGGTAATGCTATGCTGTGATTCCAAACTCAGGAAGCTGAAGCAGCTGGATTTCAAGTTCAAGGCCAGCCTGAACTGCATAGTAAGACTTTGTCTCAAAATACAAAGAAACAACATCAACAACAATTAAAAACCTACAAGATAAAAATATCTAATGCAATTAATAAGCAATCGTCCATACAACCAACTAAAGAAACCTGGGTCAGGAGACATGCATAGTTTTACTGGGACAGGCATGTACATATAAACCAAAAGAGAGCATGCACATGAGTGTAGTGCCATGTGCCAATAAACCTGGGACTCTAGAGGCAGAGACAAGAAGAGAGAGAGCTCGAGGCCAGTCTTGGCTGCCTAAGACTGCATCAAACAAACACATACACAGGAATGCATGCAGAAAAATTCTACTCATTAAGAGTAGAAATCAAACACTGCTATTTTTGGTTAAACCAGTTATATTAGAAAATCATTGTAAGTGAAATACAAGTTTAATTAAAAACCTAAAGTGGATCAGGGACACAACTACTAAACTAGTTGAAGACCTCCTCAGATCGGCAGGAGGAAAGTCAGGAGAGCCAGACTGGAGGAGGAGGGCTCCCTCGGTGGGCCTGGGAAAGCATAGGGCAAGTCCTTCAGACCTAGCCGCCTCAGAGTGCTGGCATCCAGCAGCCGCCGCTTGGCCTGGAGTGTCCTCTTCGGGGAACAGAAGTGGATTGGTGAGCAAACAGCAGTACTCTCCTATCTCACACATCTTTTGCTTCAAAAGTCCCCATTTGACAGTTGATGTGTGTCTCTGTGTGTGTATGTGTTGTGTGTGTGTGTTGGCATGCCTATGATCAACTGAAGTGACTTTTGGGAGTTACTTATCTCCTCCCACTAGGGGTTGCAGGCTATGAACTCAGGTGGTCAGGCTTGCGTGGCAAACACTTTTACCCAATGAGGAATCTCACCAGTCCTGGGAATTTATTGAATGAGAAATAAAACAGTTCCTTCCACAATGAGAAGAGTACTAACTGTGTGTCAGTTACAGTACTACATTCTAGAACAATAGCACGTTTATACATTCAAGGGCATAAGGCTGAATTCAAGAGGCAGGGTACCATCATGTCCAACCTAGGGCCTGCCCACAGGTTGCATTCTTCCCAGGACAGCTGTGAACGCAGATCCCATCCTCAAAAGGTTGGCCATTCCTGGTGCCCTCAGGGACATGTGAGAGAACAGCCCCAGAGAGGGTCGAGAAACACATGATCTGATTCACAAAGCTAGACTGAAGAATCCCAAGAAAGTATGTAATATCACCAGTGAAATAAAATACGTGTCAGGAAGTATTTTCACCTTGTGAAACATCAAATGTAGATCACCCACCATGCAAAGCGTGAGTCGGCCTGGCACACTGGGGAAAGGGGTGGCCCCTCTGAGGAGAAATCATGCTCCCCAGTGCTCAATAAGATTGGTTCTGAGACCTCAACCAAGATTTCAAACCAGAACCAGATACAAAGGGAGTTCACATTTGTGTAGACAACCACTCAAAGAACTGCAAAGAAGCCATATTTTCACAAACCATGTAAATAATTATTATCATAGTAGTCTCAAATTCAGATTAATTGACAATGGGCATAAACATATTTTCTTTATTCTGGAAAAATAACATGTGGTGCATAAATATTTGAGCACTGGGTATTGCTAAAACCAAAAGTGATTTGGAAGGCAATAATTTCAAGACATCTCTCTAAGAGAAATCCTTGCTAGTAATACAGTGTTCAAATATAGATCAGAGGCTGAGCGCTAAGTCTGCTTCAGGCAAACACAAACCCTACTCATGTAGTCTTCCCTCCACCACCTGAGCATGGACAGCACCCAGAGGCACCCAGAGGCCTCTCCAGACAACGTTAGTGCCTCATCAAAACCAAAGACCAAGAGTTTCGCCTCTGAAGCCGAAGCCTTCCCAAGCTTCTGTTTTAGACACAAATGGGCCCCAGGAAAGGCAATAGTTAAGCTTTAGCCGTGTAGTAATTCACTTGGTTCTCAGTGTGAGAAAGTCTGGAGTGAGAAACTTTTTTAAGTTGTAAAAATCGAAGGGTAAGTTCTGGAGGAGAAATGAGTAAAGAATATCCTGTCGAGAGGGGTGTGGAAAAGGAAGCAGAATCCAGATACCTACATCTATCCTAAGTCTAATTGAACTTAGACCCGAACGCTCACCAGTGACCAACACCACACGTGATGCAGGCCAGAATGTAGTACTCACAGAAAACTCTCGAGGGCTGTAAATAAAATCCACCGGTACTGTACGGTGTCCAAACAACCTGTCAATGGCCAAACTGCACACGTGTATTTTTTAAAAGTCAAATCAATGACGAGTCATTGTCGTATGAAATTACTTTTCTAAAATATTACTAAACTCGCTAGCTTCGTTTTTAACACTGAAAACCATGCTCTTGAGTCCACTCTTCCCCCGGAGTTTTTGTTTGTTTGTTGTTTTTGTTTGTTTGTTTTGAGACAAGCTGACCTGTCATTTCATTCTTAATTCAGGCTAGCCTCAAACTCCAAGCATTCCTCCTGCCTCAGCCTTGCCTGTGCCGGCACCACGGGCGGGCGTGTACCACCATGCCTGGCACTCTCTAGGACGTTTAAAAAGAAAAACAAAACAACAACAAAATGAAAAAACAAACAAAACAAAAACACAGCCAGGCACCGAAACCTTGGCAACAACAAACAAAAGTGAAAGTCTTCACATCTTTTCGGCTACAAGAGCTGGCTCTGGAGGGTAGTCTGGGGATCTTTCCCTTCCCGGTGTTGCCAGGGAAGTAAATAGGAACCACCAGTAACAGAATTGGTTGGCCACCAGCAGGGGAGCCCTTCAGCTTTTGTCCCCAATCCATTCAAACAAAAGAAGCTCGGTTTGGGCTTCTTAACCAGGGTCCCGCACCCCGCGGGGCCCTGCACACCCCCGGGCCCGCCACTCACTCCTCAGCGCCCCGATGAGCAGAGAGCCATCCTTCAGCAGCTCTTTGATGAACTTGTTGGTTCTCTCCAGCTCGATCTCGTGACACTGAAGTCTCTCCCTGAAATCCGGGCTGTCCAAGTACGAGTCGCTGAACTCCAGAGTGGGCAGCCCCATGGCCCAGGCGCGGCGGCCGCGGCAGCGGCGGGCGTGGGGGACACTGCGAACGCGGGGGAGCGCGGGGAAGCGCGGAGGACCGGGCCCCGCGCGCAAGGCTCAGTGCAGCTGCCCCGAGGCCGGGCGGAGGCTCAGGGCGCTGTCACCGGGGTGCATCGTCGCTCTCTCGCTAGCTCGCTCGCTCGCAGCGTGGGGGTAGCGAGGCTGCGGGCTGCGCCGCAGAGCACAGCCTCCTGGCAGCGCCACTCGCGGGCCGTGGGGACAGTGGCGCGCACTTAGCCGGCGGCGCCCCGCGGCGACTCGGGCCCGCAGGGAAACCCGCCCCCTGTGCCGAGTGCACGCGGCCCGGCCGACCCTCCTCCGCGCTCCCCGCCCCTCGCTGTCCCCGCCCGGTCCCCGCCCGGTCCCCGCCGTGCGCACTTCGCTCCCGGCGCCCGGCACTGCTCAGCAGCCTCGCCCCGAGCGCGACCTGTTCCCCTCGGGGCCCATTGTGACCGCCCGCCCCTGTGCGCCCCAAACCATCTCCAGCCCCCAGCGTCCCTCCCAGGCACACGGGAAGAGACGCCCACGTTAACTCTGGCTAAAGTCAGTATCCTCAAGCCTGCTGGAATAAACTACTTCCCAGACACGTTCAGGTTTCACTTCAGGATCCTGCCCATATGTCCAAGGTGAAAGGGTGTTCGGCCTGCTTCCCAGCCCCGCTGCCCTGACCAGCAGTGAGGTGTCCTGGGTGTCCCATCCCCACCCCCAGTCTGTAAGAAGGTGGGAAAGTTTTTTAATTTACATATTTTAAAACCCCAGTTTTAGTGTCTCAAATTGATACCTGGGTGGGCAGGCCTACAAACCCGGAGATTTTCAAAGTGTTGACCTGACCAAGCCTTTCAAAGGAATCGTTAATTCCTTCTCTGGTGGTAGTGGTGACCAATATCCTCACTCAAGAGGCTGAAAACAGAATTGCTGAGAGTTCAAGGTCAATATGGACTACACAACAAAACCCTGTCCCTGGGGTAAAAAGAATTCCTGCAAAGCGGAAGTTACCCTGCAGCAGAGGTTCACCTAGTAAGTGTGAGTTCTCTTGACATCCTGGCAGCACGAGAGGCCACTGTCCCATCCTGCGTCGTGGGTAGGATTTCTGAGAACTCTGTTACTTTTCTTAAGGATCTGCTTTTCATTTCTACATTTCCATTGCTTTGTGCATTTGAGCCATCTGTTTTAAAAAAAAATGTACAAATCATGGGAAAAAAATCCATCAAAGTGCTTTACATTTTTTTTTCCCAATTAAATTTCAGGAACTTTTAGCTTCAGTTTTTTTCAAGCATTCAATAACATTAAAAATAGCATGTATACTTTAAAACAGACAAAATCATGTAAACAATATGCTTGATGGCATGTTTTAAATTATTCTTTTAAAAGCTCACATCCATATATCCTTTTCTTCCTTTCTTTCTTTTTGTTTTGTTTTGTTTTGTTTTTTCAAGACTGAGTTTCTCTATGTACCAGACCTGGCTGTTCTGAAACTCACTCTCAAGACCAGACTGGCCTTGAACTCCCAGAGATTTGCCTGCCTCTGCCAACTGAGTGCTGGGATTAAAGGTGTGTACCACCACACCCGGCTCACATTTTCATTATTACTCTGCTCACATTTGAAAAAAAAAAAAAAAGTGTGATCATCATTACATTCACTTTATTTTATTTTTATTATATTTATTTATAGGGAGCGGGCATACACTTGTGACACTGTGGAAGTCCGAGGACACTTTGCTGCAGTTGGTCCTCTCATCCCATCATGTAGATACCAGGGATTGAACTGAGATTCCCAGGCCTGGCTGCAATCGCTTTTGTCTGCTGAGCCATCCTGCCAGCCCCAGTTATTTTAATTTCCGAGTGTGGAGCTTGTCTGTCAGTTGCACGTATGCCTCATTTGTAAGCACGCGGGAAGACAATGATGCTGTCTGTCAGGGGGCTGTCTTTCATGTACTGTGATTTCACATCTATTTGTCAGACAAACTGAAGGACAGAAACCCAGTAAGACCTAACATGTCCCCGTTCCAAGCCCCTAAACACCACGGACCTGTCTGAAACAGCATAAAACAGAACAACTGCTTCTTCCATCCCATAACTTAAGACCAGTTCTGTGAACTATGCATCATACGCTTTGATAAACAAATTTCAACGTTGGTGGCTGTTGCTCAGTTTTCTGCAAAAATCTTAGATGCAGCTGTAGTATAGATTCTAAGACCTGGGTTATCATTCCCTCATGTGGATAGCTAATTGTGTATTTTATGTTGACTGTCTACACCACTGCCACCCAGGTAAAGTGATTTATATGGGAAGATAAAGAAATGGTGCATCCTGCTTGACCCTGAGAGATTCTCAGGAAAGAAAATCCTGAGAAGGAGTGAGTGAGAGAAAACCCTGAAGCAGTTAGATATGCCAGAGCCTCATGAGGTGCCTCAGAATAATGTGTTTCCACTAGAGCCATTGGCCCACTGCTGTGGAACTGTGGCTTCTCTGCCTACCCCGCACCCAAGAGGATCTAAAGTACAGTGTGTTATGAATGACATTTTCTTGTAGTGCTTCCAGAGTTCTCGTGATTCAGTCTGTGATTCATGCTTTAATTATACCTGCTAGTCTAGCCTTCTCTCATGCCACATTAACCCAACTACCCGAGACACCAGAAATGGTTCGACTCGGAGATGAATTTACTGACAGTTTTGAACTATTGTTCACACACTATTGTTCTTTGACCATGATAACTAAACTTGATACTTTGCTAGAGGTAGGCTTCAAGATGAAAGCTCTCCGAATCTGCAAGTGTAAAGTCTTTTATGAAGTTTAATTTCATTGGAGGCTTTCCAGAGACTTCCACTTTCACAGAACGTGGCATTTGTTGGCTGCACAGATATTATTGACTGAACACACCCCCGGCACTGGCATGGGGCATGGATATTGGCACAGGAAATGTCTGTTTGTTTTCTTCATAAATTAGTGATGAGTGGACCTTTGTGTTTCTCTTCCACAGTGAATAGGTGGGGGGGGGGGGGAGTAGCAGATGCAATGTTGTACTCTCCCCCCAAACCTTGTTCTTTCCTGAGGAGAAGCCTCCAAAGTGTTCCTGTGAAGGTATATTTTGCAGTTATTGGGAGCAGGCCTTTCCTTAAGACTAATTTTTAGTGTTTATGTGTAAAAGTGAATATGTATGTGTCTGTGTATAAGCATGGAACATGTGGACAGGTGTCCTTGGAGGTCAGAAGAGGGTGTTGAATCTCCTGGAACAGGAATCATAGGCCACTATGATCTGGGAATCAAACTCAGGTCCTTTGCAAGAGCAGTGTATGCTCTTAACCATTGAGCCATCTGCTTGGCCCTTGAGAACAGAGGTACACCTCCAAGAATCAAATCTTCTAGGTTTACAGTGATGTTTGGGCAAAAATCAGCAAACTATGAGCAACCACAGACTCTGTAGCCTTTCTTTGAAGGAGAGTGCAGGAATATTGTCCCTGTTGACATCCCAGCTATGCATTGCCTTTTCTAAAAGGAATGCCCTCAGAGTAAAGTTTCACACAATCCCATTTCATCCTCACATCATGTCTGTGACTTCCAACTTGAGTATGCCCAAATGAAAAACAAAAACAAAACAAAACAAACAAAAAACATGTGCCAAGGTGGCAAATGCCTTTAATCCTAGCAATCTGGAGGCAGAGTCAGGCAATCTTTACCAGTTCAAGGACAGCCTGGTCTGCATAAAGAGTTTTGGGACAGTCAAGGCTACATAGAGAGACCCTGTCAATAATTAATAATAATAATAATAATAACTTTTCAAACACATGTGTTTTAGGGTTTTATTGCTGTGAAGACACACCATGACCATAGCAATTCTTAAAAAGGAAAACATTTAATTAGGGCTGAGAGATTTAGTCCATTATTGTCATGGCAGGAAGCATGGCAGCATGCAGACATGGTGCTGGAGAAGGAGCTGAGAGTTCTACATCTGCATCTGAAGAAAGCAGGAAGAGAATGCCACAATGGGTCTGGCTTGAGCTTCTGAGACCTCAAAACCCGCCCCTAGTTACACGCTTCCTCTAACAACACTACATATCCCAATAATGCCAGTCCCTATGAGCCTATGGGGCCATTTTCATTCAAACCACCACAGCATGATTCTTTTCTGAAAACTGCTTACTGTGTTTAGATATTTGTAATGTTTTCCGACTTTGCCACGCCTGCCACTAAGTACATCCCCGTTTGTGGGCAATGGACACCATCTTTCATTTCAGAACCTTTCACCCTCACCCACTCAGACTCCGGAAACTTGAGTCCTGTTGTCTGCTCCTCACAGCCCGGCAGTGACTGTTCCATTTTCCGCCTCTGTCTGTATGACTTTAATAACCTGGATTCCTCATATGAGAGGAAGCACATGAGACCGCTTTGTATCTGTTTTGTTTTACTTAGGTCAGTCATTGACACCAAAGACAAAGAGGACACATTTTGAAGTCATTTGAGTCAGCATTCAGTTTTTTAAAGGTATTTTATAACATGTATGTTTTTAATTAATGTTTATGTATCTACTTATGTATTTGCCACAGCATGTGTGGAGGTCAGAGGATGATTTGCAAGCCTTAGTTACATCTTTCTACCATGTGGGTCCCAGGGATGGAAATCAGGTCCTGAAGCTTTTCAGTAAACACCGGTACCCACTGGGTTATCTCACCAGCCCCACATTCAGTTTGGATCAATTAAGTTTCTAATAGACTCTTCTACCAGCAAGAAAAGAATACTGGGATTAGGCCCTAATGTGGCAAGTATTGTTAATCATGTTTACTTAAATCACTTAAATTACTTAAATGGAGGAGGTGACTTCTCAGGTAAGAGCACATGCTGCTCTTCCAAAGGACTGGAATTTGGTCCTCAGCACTTACATCAGGTGAGCTCATAACCCTGGGTAATTCCTGCTCCAGGGAATGAGATGCTCTCTTCTGGCTTCTGTGGGCACAAATGAACACACACACACACACACACACACACACACACACACACACACACACACATGCACGCACACACTGCACTTAAATAAAATAAATAGTACACACACACACTGCACTCTTGTATAATATTAAAGGACCAGCCTTAATATTATACTTCCCAGGGGCTCAGGAGAGAAAACTACCAATGGCAAAGACTGTTTTCGGGAAATAGAGTCTCAGCACACTGAACTCTTTAGTTCACTTGCTTTTATTTCTCTGGAATAAAATCCTGTCTACGCAGCTTCAGTTTTGTTCTCGTGCTTAGCTCCTTGCCTGATTTCTCTCTATATTTAGCTACTTCTCTCTCTAATTTCTATCTTAATTCTCTCGTCTTAATTCTGCCTCATCTAGGTCCTTCTCATCTCACTCTTACCCAGCTAGTACTTCCCCATATGGCTCTCCCTCATCTTCCATCTCATCCACACATTCTCTCTGGTCAAAATCCTCCTTCTCCCTCTCAGTTCTCCGTCCTCAAGTTCTCCACTCCTCTCTTCCTCTCTATCTCCTCATACCTCTAAGTTTTATCTACCTTCTCTGAAAATGAAACTGCCTTTTTATCCCTTTGACCTTTATCTGTCCAAGCTATCTGCCGTTTTTTTCTACAGGGTGGGGGAAAGTGTGCTTGGTTGCTAGGCAACCTGTGTACAGATAGATGCCTCTGGTGATAGTTAAAGGGAGATCTGGAACTAGAGGTAAGATTTGGGAAAGGAGAAAATTAAGCTTAATTGGCACATCCACCAGGCCTTCTCAAACTGGCAACCTGGATGCTTAAGTCTGTTCTTAGAGAGTACAGAGGTATCTCTTGTAAGGTACTTTCCTCTGTCTGGGGAAGAACCTGGTCGGATGCTGCTAATGATGATAATTACAGGGAGGCTTGAGTTAGGGTTCTGGCTGTGCATAGCTGTCAGCGCAGAAGGTTTCTAAATATTCCTTTGGTAGAGGGGAAATGGTGCTCAATAAAGGATAGAAAATCTACAATAGCATACAAGAAATTCATAGCAGGAAATGGCTAACAATCAAAAGCAAATATCACCAAGACTCCTTGAGCCTCAGCTTGACCTCTGGAAGGCCCTTGGCTTCTTCCAGGTCTTAACTTGTCATAATCTGCTGAAATCCTACTTTGTATATTTCTGCAGCTTGCACCACTGTACCAAATAAAAAACAAATCACTAAAAAATTTTGCAATCGTTGTTTTATCCCCACAATGTTCTGTCCCTACCATTCCTCATCAGATTGGTTGATGAATGGCATCACCATGTGACTTAATTACAGGATCTTTGGTGGATAGAAAATGTTCTCACAGTCTGTTTCTAATCTATACATCTCTCCTTCTTCACTGTCACAATCAACAATCAAATACTAAATACAGCCAGCATTGAGATAAAATGGCTTTGTGTGGGCATAATAAATAGTAGTGTGCCACAGGGTAATGTAGTCAGATGTTTTCCTGTATCCTGGCTGGCTGAAGCCAGGACAAATCTCTCCCACTTGCATCCCCCAAGTAAACACACAGAGGCTTATATTAATTATAACTGCTCGGCCATTAGCTCAGACTTATTACTGACTAGCTCTTACACTTAAATTAACCCATAATTCTTGTCTATGTTTAGCCACGTGGCTTGGTACCTTTTCTCAGTTCTGCTTTCACATCTTGCTTCCTCTTTGTCTGGCTGGTGACTCCTGACTCAGCCTTCCTCTTCCCAGAATTCTCCTTGTCTGCTTATCCTGCCTATACTATACTTCCTGTCTGGCTACTGGCCAATCAGCATTCTATTAAACCAGTGTACAAGGGCCTTATCCCACAGCAGTGTAAGCCAGATTATAGACCGCACTGTATAAGTCTCCAGGTTCCAAGAGCTCTAACAGACTAAAGAGTCATGGTTAGAAAACCAAAGAGATACAACTAACTGTATGAGAGCTGAAAAGAGAAAGCCTGGACATAGGAGGCATACACAAGGCTGGGGAAGAAACAAGCAGAGGCAAGAGAGGGGCAAGAAAAGTACTGAATGACATGAGAGATGAAGTGGGAACCCAAAATAACTTTGAAAGAAATCAGTGTGATAAATGGGGCTCTCTGGGGAGAAGAGCAACACTGCTTCTTGAGGGGTGGGGATGGGGTGAGGGAGCTGGGATGAGGCTGGAAATGTGGGGGAGGGGTGTGGGGTTGGGGTCCATGTCAGCAGCAAGCGTAGACCACAAAGTAAGCAAGCAGAAGTGACTGCAAATCATGGACTGTTTTCACAGTGACGATCCAACAGCTCAGGTAGCTGATCACCTAAGGTTGATACTCTGCTGGCCTGTTCTCAGAGAACTGGGTGAAGAATGAGCCCAAGTGAAATCTTCATCAACTTCTACTATTTTGAGAAGACAGAAGGGAGGTAGAATGGGAGAGGAAGAATGGGAGACAGAGGGAAAGAGGGACAGAGGGAGGGAGAGAAAGAGGCAAACTGTTGTGTGATATTTGGTCTGTGTTCTGACCACTAAAGCTTGCCTAGAGATCACAGGGCAGAGCTAGCCATTAGTTAACCATAGAGGCCAGGGGGTGGTGGCTCATACCTTCTTTGATCCCAGCACAATCAGGAGGTGGAGACAGAAATATAAGTTGGGTGGAGACAGGATCTCAGGCCCATTCAGAGGTTCTGGAGAGGTAAGAAGTCACTAGTGGCTGCTCCTTTGCTTCTCTGATCTTTCAGCATTTACCTCGATATCTGACTCAAGGTTTTCATTGATTAAGACTAGCTAGCCTTCAAGTGACTGATTAGCAAAGACTGAAGGCATCAATTATGATTTCCAAATAGTATTATTCTCTCATGCTAAGTCGTCTGCTCACCGACAAAAAGTCATACAGTAGCTCTTGTGTTGTCTGTCTCATCTTACTATGTCAATCATTAATGACAAAGGCAAAGAGGATAAGGCCATCAGATACACACACACACACACACACACACACACACACACACACACACACACACACAAGTATGGATTCATTTTTTATTTCTCTCTGTGTGTGAATGCCACATGTGTGAAGGTGCCTTTGGAGGCCAGAAGAGGGCATCAGATACCCTGGAACTGGAATCACTGATGGTTCTGAGCCCATAGACATGGATACTGGGAACTGAACACAGATCATCTGGAAGAGTATCAAGCATGCTTAACCACTGAGTCATCTTTCCAGCTCTGGTTCAAATATGTATTTTAAAGTTATTTGAAAGCTATGGTCTACATAGAGAGTTACAAGCTGGCCAGTGAGACCATGTCTCAAAAGAAAGTCATTTGAATTCTCGTTTTAAAAAGATACTTTAATTGCACTCAAAGAAGAGGTATGTCTTTGTACCTCTGTGTGTAGTGTATGATTCTTAGAGTTCACATGATACATCATTAGACCCAGGGCCTTGAAGAGCTAGGCAAGGACTATACCATTGACTATTCCCAGGCCTAGCTGCAACCCTGTGTTGAACAGGTTGTATAGGACATAAAGGTGACAGTCTTCACCATCCATCTTGTTTGAGACAGCATCCCTTGCTGTTCACAATTGTATCTTCCAGACTAAGCCTTCTCCCCAACTGTAAAAGAGCTATAAACTTTTTCATACTTTAATATCTGGGGTCTCATGTAGTCAAATTGGGCCTCAAGTTCTATATAGCTAAGGGTTAACCTTGAACACCTGAACTTCTTGCCTCTACCTCTTCAACGCTGGGGTCACAGACATGTCCCACTAGACTTGATTTATATGGTTCTAGAAATAGATCCCAAGGTCTTGTGCATCTTAAGCAAGGCCTCTACCAACTGAACTACATCCTCAACCCCATTTTCATAACTCTTGTTCTTTAAAGCAGTAGTTCTGAACTATGTGGGTCGCAACCCCACAGGGATCACATATCAGATATTTACATTATGATAACAGCAGCAAAATTACAGTTATGAAGTAGCAACAAAAATAACTCTATGGTTGGAGGTCACCACAGCATGAGGAACTGTATTAATGGGTCGCAACATTAGGAAGGTTGAGAATTATTGCCTTAAGGAGTTCTAAATAATGTTGTGGAGATAGGATGCCCTAAAATTCTCCAGAATGTTTGTCCCTCTTTGCTGTTGGGAAGATGTCTTAGAGCATGTTTGGAGAGAAGCGGGGTGGGGGGGGGGAGCTACCTTGTTTGGCACAAAGGACCTCACTTGTTGCTCGAGCTTGACTGGGCATGGAAAGAGAGGATGGCACTCACCATTTGCTTCCAGCCCCTAAGTATGGCAACCAGCCACGGACCCTGGTAAAGGCAGGGAGGGACATCTTGAGGAAAATATTAGGCCCCACTGTGGCTTAAAGAAGCTAATTCAAACAAATAGCTCCACATCTAGCAAAGAGAAGTCCCCAGTGGAGCGCTGCACATCCATGAATGATTTGATCCTAACAGGAGTAGACCCACAGTCCCTGCTGCTGGAGCAGGTCCAACTGGAAGAAAACAGATGGGAAAGAGCATCTGATAGGAGTCCCAGTGGCCACTTCCTTTATGGGGGGGGGGGGTGTCCCTCCTCAAGTGCACTGGTTTCCATTCTGTTAGTGTGGACAGACAATACAGTCAGAAGGCTTTTAAAAGTCAGCTGTAATAATGACAAAACAAAACATTTTTTTTTCAGTAAAGAGCAGAGGTACTATTTTTATACTTTATATATTTTAACATTTGTTAGTAATTTTTTCCTCTCTTCATCAGTTTATTAAACTTTAACCGAGAGAAAGATGTGGATTACAGAAAGGAAGTGTTAGTTTTGCTGGATAAATAAAAGCTGACAGGGTGTCGAGAGACTGACACCGCTCCTTCACTGTTTCTATGTCTGCAGCTCTCGCCCTCATCCAGGGTAAACTAGGTTTCAGTGCACCAGAGCCCGGCAGCTGCAGGAAGGACGTTCAGGTTTGTTTGCTTTTATTTTTTCTTTAGAGACAGAGTCTTGTGTGTCCCAGGGTGGACGTGATCTCACTATGTAGTAGAGAATAATAATGAACTTTTGATCCTCCTGCCTCTAACTCTTCATTGCTAAGCATACAGGCGTGCCCCACAATGCCTGGTTTTATGTGGTGTTGGAGATTAAATCCAGCACTTCATGTATGCTAGGCAAATACTGTTAAAAGTATAATGGAAAAAAGAAAAAAAAAAAAACTTCGTTTCATCCTAGACACTGGGTTCAACTTCAAACCGGAAGGAGTGATGTGCTTGAGTCGGTGTGCCAGATGTAAATGAGTGACAGATGGGTCCCTTTCCTGCCCTAGGAGACCCTTCTCTTGGGAGAGATATGAGCACAGTGGCTCCTGGTGGCAGGGTTAGAAACCAGTGTCTCAGGCACAGGTGTGTTGGAAACTTGTCTTACAGGTCCTGCTGTCTGAAGACTTAAGGTGACTCACCATCTGACTTTTCCTTTCATGTCAGGAATGGAGAAAGGAGGAGAACAGAAACAAGGATATAAATAGTGAAGGAGCTCAGCTGATAGGGAGGGGAAGAAGAGGGAGAAGAGAAGACAGAGGGAGAGAGGGAGGACGAGAGAGGAGAGGGAGAAGGGGGAGGAGGGGTTTCCAAGGATAACCTAGTATCCAGCTGCGTGGCTCCTGGATACTCACAGAAATTTAGGAAGAAGGAACTAGTCGGGCATGGTGGCTCACACCTTTGATCCCAGAACTTGGGAAGCAGAGGGAGGAGGAGCTCTGTGAGTCTGAGGTCAGCTTGGTCTACCTGATGTGTTCCAGGACAGCCAGGGCTACACAGAGCGACTGCCAAACCAAACCAAACAAACCAAACAAACCAAGAAGAATGAACTAGCTGGCCCACCCTTGCAAAGCAATGGCATGCCACGTGATTGTTGGTGAGGTTTGGTTCCTGAAATAGTTTCTTTCTGCCATTCCAGAAACTGTGAGGTAGCTAAGGAGTCACAGGTAAGGAGGAAACTGTGGTCCACTCGTGTTCTCTAAAATAAGACCAAGTGCGTTCACATTAGACTAGTACTAGGTTAGCGCGGGGGACTTGGTAGATAAAGCACCTGCTAAGCAAGCGCGAGGACTAGAGTCCAGTTCCCCAAATCACACAAAAGCCAGGAGGGTGTGGCTGCCTGCAGTCCCTGTGAGTCGGGGTTGAGAAGGGATTTCAAAAAGCAAGTGCCTAGCTAGACTGTCTCAAATGGCTAGCTCTGGGTTCAGCAAGATACCCTACCTCACTGAGTAGGATGGACAGCAGTCTAAGAAGACAACTGACACCAACCTTGTCATCCACATGTGCAACCACACACATATGAACACACACACACACACACACACACACACACACACACACACACACACACACACAGAAAAGCAACAACAAAAACTCCTCTCTCCTTACCCAGGTGTGGTGGTCCATGCCTGTAATCCCAGAAGTAGGAAGGTGGAGGTAGGACTGTTCATTTTCGGCCAGCTTGAGCTGTATACTACGATCCTATCTCAAAGCAAACAAACAAGCATTGCACACTAACCACCCATTTAAGTGTGCAGATTAAATTATGATAACTGAACATTGTTCCTCTCCTTCAGAAGTGGCGCTTCCTGGAGATTCCTTTGGCAGCTGCAGTCACTACACTGAGCTGTTTCTCTGTGAAGCTCCTAGCAGTGGTGTCTCCACAGTGGCATCCCAGGGACCCAGCAGGGACCCAGCAGGGACCCTTCTCTACCCCAGCCTCTTCCTCTACCTGCTCTTCTAACTGCACTCTTATTCCCCATGCCCCTGGTCGGCTGAGGGAGGAACATGATTTGCCAGCCACCTTGCTGTCTCTGGGGTCAGCTTTCTTCCCTTCTAACCCTGGCTTCAGCAATGCATTGGCCCTCCGTGCCTGGACATTAAAATAAGCTCGTGACTCATGTCCAGCCATTCTTTAGCAGTGGTTAAAGATGGACATATCTTTCTGAAAAGCAAGTATAGTTGGAGCTTTTCTGTGTCCTGGCCTGCAAGTGGTCAGGACAAGTCTCTCCTCCTTGTGTCCCCAAGTAAACACACAGAAGCTTATATTAATTATAACTGCATGACCATGGCTCAAGCCTTTTGCTAGCTAGCTCTTACATCTTAAATTAGCCCATAACTATTAATCTATATATCGACTCACTGGCCTCCCCCCACCCCCGCCTTACTCCTGTCTCTCCTTTTGAATTTCCTGCCTGCCTCAAATGGCTTTATTTATCAACCAGTCAGAGCAACACATATTCGCAGTGTACAGAAAGACATTCCCCCATCACTTCCCCTTTTCTGTCTAAACAAAAGGAAGGCTTTAACTTTAACCTAGTAAAATCCACATTGGGTGCCATTGTAGCTGAAAGGTTTTTTGTGCCTACCTGAGCTCACGGTCCTGCAGCTGCTCAGACCCAAATGAACACACACAGGCTAATACTATTTTTAAACTATGGCCATGGCAGGCTTCTTGTTATCTAGATCTTACGTCTTAAATTAACTCATTCCTATAAATCTATACTTTGCCACATGGCTTGTGGCTTACCTGTACTTTCACATCTTGCTTCTCATGGTGGCGGCTGGCAGCGTTTCCCTGCTCTTTCTCCTCCCTTTCTCTCTAGTTAGAATGTCCCACCTAACCTCATTCTGCCTCACCATTGGCCAAACAGCTTTATTTATCAACCAATCAGAGGAATACATTCTCACAGCATACAGAAAGACATTCCCATCAAGCGAGTCTAATTCTCTCCAGGGCTTGAAATCCTTCAGAGGCTTCACCAACTGATAATAGAATCCAAACTCCTGGGTGTGCCACCCACTGTCTGTTATCTCTCCAGCCCTATTGATTGTCTTAACTCTTTTGTCTGGGGTTATGCTGTGTAGACGAATTTCTAAACAGTCTAATTAAATAAGAAACACAGAGCCAAATACAGAGTTAATAGCCAAAGAGATCAGAGAACTTTGCTACAGTGCTGCAGTTAAGCTTTGTTTCTTGAAAGGCCTTGATGGGTTGGTGAGAGGAATCCTAACTGAGAGGTCTCCAGGAATTCCCATCTGAGTACAGAGGCGCATGCCTGTAATCCCTGCTCTTTCAAGGTGGGGGCCAGGAGGGCCAGGAGTTCGCTTTTGGCTACATAGCTCCATGTCAGCCTGGGCTAAAATAAATCAAAACAAGAAGCTTTATTTTTTAAGTGTTAACTTTGGGGATTGTCTCTACAAGTCATAAAACATGTTGAGAGTCATCAGCACAAGTGTGAGTCTAGAGTGTGCAGAGGTATGCGGAGGGGTCTGCTAGAGAGCTTGTTTCATGGCCCTCCCTACTCAGCAAGTCCTGCTGTGTTGCCCAAGAGAATTCCATGGGGTCCTGCGTGATGATGGTGCTGCTATCCTGTGAAGCGCATTTTAAGAAAGGTCTATAACGATGACTGTCTTCTGGGTGCCTCCACAAAAGTCATCTCATTGTTATTGGCTAAAGAATAAGAGAGACAGACAATTTTTTTTTATTTCACTTCTTTAATGGTGTGTGTGTGTGTGTGTGTGTGTGTGTGTGTGTGTGTGTGTGTATGTTTGTTTGTGAATGAGCATATGAATGAAGGTGCCCTTGGAGGCCAGAAGAGGAGATCAGATACCATGGAGCTGGAGTTACAGGAAGTTTTGAGCCATCCCATGTGGGTGTTGTAAACTGTATCTGAGTCCTCTACAGGAGCATCAGGGCTCTTAACCACCGAGCCATCTCTCCTGCCCCTGTGAGATATTTTCAATGACACACTCATTACAGATGAAGTTGAAATGATGTCACAACTTGCTGAATGAATACAGATCTGGCAAGAGTTCAAATCTCTCATTTTTAGATAAAGTCTCCATAGCCTAGAACTCACCATATACACCAGGCTGAGCTCAAATGCAGAGATCTGCCTCCCATGTGCTAGGAGCGTGCGCCATTACACTCAGCTGTGACGTTCTCTACACATTTGAATGCACATCTTTGCTCACATTATTGACTCTCTTTAAATCAAAGAAACACATCATCTTGTTCATCTTGCTCATAACTGCTTTAAACATCAGACAGTATCAACAAACATCTCCTGAAGGAAGAAATGGAAGTAAAATTGGGTTTTGTCCTTCTTGGCCCAGAAAAAAACATTTATCCCTTACCAAGGTGGGTACCCTGAACCCACCTTGCTCTCATAGGGTGAAGAAAAAACAAAAGTATAGAGTAATTGTAATATTCCTCTTCTTCATGTAATTTGATTCCAGTGTTATATTTCAAAGGTATTACTTGTCCACCAGGGAATCTTCCAGAAAATGTGTTTGCCCTCACTTTCTGGAACTTTGCTGAAGTTAAAGTGTAGTTTTCCAATAAGGCAAAAGGAACCTGGTGATTACATTTTGGTTGATGCATCATCAGAACTAAAAATAGAACAGAAAGATGGAAAACTGTTACTGGAACCTCCATCCAAAGCATGGTTAAAGAATACGGATGAGCTGGAATTGTGGCTGGCATTCATCTTTCAACCATGCAGGACAGGGTCTGAAGCCCACAGAATCTCCTGGACTCAACTTCCCAGTTCTGGCTTTACCAGGAGTTTTTGTTTTTTAAAACATGTTTTTAAGACAACCAGGTTAGCTTCAAACTTGTGTAGCCTAGGGTAACAATGCACTCCTGAGTCTTCTGCCTCTCCCTCCTGAATTCTGAGATCGCAGGCATGTGACAGCACACCCAACGCTGTCATTCATTAGGGCTCCGTTACTTGGTTTTGGCTATCGTTTTTTCTGGGACTATAAGAGAGAGGGTATATGTGATTGGGTTCCATTTACCTGTGAAAACAGGACAAAGCCTTAAATACAACATTTGGTTTTATTTATGAGACTAATTTTCTGGCCTACATGTAAAATGCAAACTACGAGGATATGAGATGATACAGAATCACCTGTTAGGACTGGGATGAAGAGTGACAGACAGAAAATATGTTTGGTTTAATTCTGTCCCCCATGTGTAAATATAATTTTATATGTTCACTTATTTCTGTTCATGCAAGTATGTATAACTGCATGTGTTTATGTGCATAGTGTGTGCAGATACCCGAAGGTCAGAGAAGAGCATCAGATTCCCTGGAACTGGAGTTACACACAGGTGACTTTGAGCAGCCTGATGTGGGTGCTAGGAACTGAGTCTGGATTTCTGCAAGAACAGTAAGCATCTGTAACCCCTGCTTCAACTAGCCACTAAATATGACTGGAGGGAGTGGCAAGTGAAAGACCGACTTTACGAAACAAAGCCAGGCAGCCCAAGTGCACACTTAGATTTGTATTTCTTGTTCTTAGTTGTTTACATTTCATTATCAGAACAAGTGTTTCTTGACCCTAGAGGCCATGGCAACTTGTACACCTCGGTGGTTTGAGAGGATAACTCATATTCCAGCTTCAAACAAGCCTTTTTCTTCTTAAACTACAGTAAACACTTGAAGAGGGCTATATGTCTTTTAGCATCTATAGAGTTCCTGATTTTACTTACTGGTAGCATTCCAAGATCATCACCAGCTTCTGTTCTGTTTTGTTTCATGTAGCTCAGGCTTGTCTCAAACTCATTATGTATCTGAGGATGACATTGATCTCCTGACCTTGCCTCCTCAGTGCTGAGATGACAGGTGTACAATGTCACACCCATGATTTTCTTATGAGTATTCATGCCTACACAAAGAAAAAAAGAAAAAAGCCATCATTTTTGAAGTCTTACAGAGACCCTGATTCCTTTGGAAGCCTTCCCCAGTCATCCCCAACAAAATTGTCTCCTCTAGCCTTGTCTTGTGTCTCCTGGCTTCACAGAGTATTACTTACACACACACACACACACACACACACACACACACACACACACACACACACATTATTGGTTGATCTGATCCCAACAGAAACCAGTAAGTAAGTGTGGTGGGATATTTGTACACTGTGTAAAGATTTATTGCTGTGATTGGTGTAATAAAACCCTGAACAGTCAATAGCTAGGCAGGAGGTATAAGTGGGATTTCCAGGGAGAGAAATAAAGAGGAGGACGAATCGAGATGCACAGGAGACACGGAGAGGAGACAAGAGGCACACAATGGAAGAGAGCTAACACCACATGGTAGAACACAGCTTAATATAAATGGGTTAATTTAAGTTATAAGATCTAGTTAGGAACAAACCTAAGCTATAGGCTGAGTTTCATAATTAATAAGAAGTCTCTGTGTCATTATTTGCCAGCTGACTGGAGGGACAGAGAAAGACTCGTTATAGTAAGGTAAATGCAGACTTCTTAAATCAGTAGGACAGTGGCTAATGAGGAGCCCAGCCGTGAGGTTTGCTGTTGTTCTTCTTAATGTTATACATATGCATGCTTTGCCCGAATATATCTTGTCTGTGTGTCCTGTGCATACAGTGCCTATGGAGGCCAGAAGGTATCAGACTTCCTGTAGCTGGTGTTACAGACGGTTGTGAACCACCATTCCTGTGCTGTGAATCAAATCCAGGTTCTCTGGAAGAGCAGCCAGGGCTCTTAACTCCTGAGTAATCTTTCTAGCCCCAACTGCAAGGTTTTAAACCCTCCTTTTTCATCCAGCCAAGTAGATGAATTTCTCTATGATTCCCTTTATAGGTTGGACATCCACATTTGACTTCTCCACTTGGAAACAGTATTTAATTTTCCTGTCTGCCACTCTCTTTCCCTGTCCTATAGAGTGTGTGCTCAAATAGTCATTATATTCAGTAATTAAACATAGCATTGTTTGGGTATGGTACTGCACACCTGAAATCACAACACTCAGGAGGTAGAGGAAGATCAGGAGTTGAAGGTTGGCCGTGGCTACACAGGGAGACTGAAGACAGGCCTGGACGGATGTTCAGCAAAATCACAAGGCCTTTCCATTTGGTAAAGAGGAAAGTACACAGACTAAAAACAGATTTTTCCTATTTATTTTCTGATGTGTAAATAAATCATCTGCCCACACATCGACGGGGCCTATTCACAGTTTCTGCTCTCCTTGCCTGGCCTCGAGCTGTACTTACAAAGGTCAGCCAGGCCTCCAGGTTTCGTCTTTGAGGTTTTCACTTTGCCTGTGCACTGAGTTCTAAATGGAGTTCTGTCCTGGGATATCCAGACAATCTGCCTTCCGAGCATCTTAAATGTCTGCACACTAACCACAGCTGTTTGGTTAGTTCATTCCAACAGCGACAAACACTGTCACTGTCCCTTGCCTTTTAAGGTAGCGATCTAGTTTAGTACGGGTGGAGGAAGGGTGGACAGGGGAAGCTATCATCATACAAGAGACCAAAACACAAACTATCATAGCAGTCTGTTCTTCGAATGTTCACTTTGAAGAGGCAAACACAGTTCGTACATTATATAAAGGAATGGGAACAATGTTGTGGCAGACCACAGCCAAATGATGGATGTGAGGTGTGAGTCTGTGTGTGGGTGTGCATGTGTGGAGGCCAGAGGCTGATTCTGGGTGTCTTCTCTACCTTATTGTTTGATACAAGCCCTCTCGTTGTTCTGGAGCTCACTGATCAGCTGGAATGCCTACCCATCCTCATGGCTCAGCCTTCTAGCTTAGGGACTACAGGCACACATAGACATGCCTGGCGTTTTGGGGGGAGCTAGAGATCTGAACTCAGATCCTCATCTTGTGTAACCAGCACTTCAGGCAATGAACTGGCTCCATGGTGAACATTTATAGGAAACTCTAAAAATCTTTTCTTTAGATTTATCTATTTTTTTATTTTATGTATATGGATGTTCTACCTGCATGTGTGTCTGTGCGCGTGTGTGCCTTGTGCTTGTGGAAGTCAGAAGAGGGCATTATGTCTTCAGGAGCTAGAGTCACAGATGGTTGGGAGCCACCAAGTGGGTGCTGTGCTTTCGACCCAGGCCCTCTGGAAGAGCAGCAATGGCTCTTGCCTGTCGAGCTGTCTCTCCAGTTCTCTGTGCAGCTCTTGACACTGTCGTGTAGGATGGTCTTTAATACACATGTTGTTCCGTCTAGGATATCAGTCATTTGTCTTGCACAAAAATTTCCTTCCTAGAATGGAGTGCCCTCTTTACTTTTGGTTAAAAACCATATGAGATATAAATAAAGACTATATTATGATTATAAATGTGTTTGTCAAGGGACCCCACATGGTACTGCCTTTTTTTTTAAAGATTGTTTTCATTTTCATTTATGTGTATGCATGTGTGTGTCTGTGAGCGTGTGTCACATGTATGCAGGGGCTTCTGGAGGATGGAAGAGGGCAATGGATCCTCAGGAGCTGGAGTCACAGAGAATTGTCACCTGCCTCCTATGGGTACAGAAGCCAAACTGCAGTCCTCTGGAAGAGCAGTGTGAACTCTTATCAGCGCTCTCCAGCCCTGGCACAGTCTTGACTACAATTTCCTAAAGGTCACTCTGTCTCATGATATTTATCGTATATTTTTCTGCAGAGATGATGTGGCATTCCTTAAGACAGACTCTTAACCCTTTACTTGTACAGGTCTTTCCATTTCTCATGCCATCGCATTCAACTCTTTCTATTAGTCGGAAATCAGTCAGTTGTGACCAAATGGACTTGAACAGTGTTGGCTCCACAACTTTGCTGTTACTGTCTGTTTTTCTTCTTTTGGGACAGGGTCTCTCTCTGTGGTCCTGGCTGTCCTGGAGCTCGCTCTGTAGGCCAGGCTGGCCTCAAAGCCACAGAGATCTTCCTGTCTCTGCCTTCCGAGTCCCGGGATTAAAGGTGCGTGCCACCATGCCTGCCCTGTTGTTGTTTTAATATAACATTTTTATTGGTACTTTGAGAATTTCACATGTGCATTCAATGTGTTTTCATCATATTCATTCCTTACTCCTCCCCTAACTCTTTCCAGGTCCACCCACTCCTTCCAGTTCCTCCCAATTTTTTTCTCTCTGTGTCTTTTTTTAACCCACTGAGTCCAATTTGCACTGCTCATATACTTGGGTGTAGGGCCAGATACTGGAGCAGGGTGACAGAGCAGGAGCCAACTCTCCATCCTACAGATACTGGAGCAGGGTGACAGAACAGGAGCCGACTCTCCATCCTCCAGATACTGGAGCAGGGTGATAGAGCAGGAGCTGACTCTCCATCCTCCAGAAGCCACCAATTGCTCAGGTAGGGTGGGGCTCACAGTCCCATCCAAGGGGACCTTTTAAAGGGGAAAGATGTACTTAATGGAAAGTCAGCGGCACATCTGACTTTACATATGGCACCGTTGAAAGCTTCTCTATGCCTAACTCTAGCTTTAACTTTTAATTGCGGTTTTCTCTCTTATAATAGGTCGGACAATCAACTCCAAAGCTACCTATATTTGAGTCTTGCTGTTCCAGAGAACATAGAGCAAAGTTAAAGGAGAACTGCTGGCTCTCTGAGGTCCATGTGTCCTGTGATGGTTTGAATGAGAATGGCCCCCATAGGCTCACATATTTGAATACTTGGTCCCAAGTTGGTGAAACTGTTTGGAAAGATTAGGAGATGTGGCCTTGTTGGAAAGAGTGTGTTACTGAGGGTTAGCTTTGAGGTTTCAAAAGTCCCTGCCATTCCCAGTTAGCTCTCTCTCTGCCTCCTACTTACAGATAAGGTTGTGAGCGCTCAGCTACTGCTCCAACACCATGACCACCTGCCTGCTGCCATGCTCTCTGCCATGAAGGTCATGGACTCTAGCCCTCTGGAACTGTAACCACTATAAACTCTTTCTTCTATAAGTTGCCTTGATCATGATGTCTCTTCACAGTAACTAGAATATGCCATGCCACTCTCTCAGCAAAGAGACAGTACAGTACTCCAACTGCCCATTTGGGTCATTTGGTACACCTTGTGGTCTGGAGGGGGCAGGGCCCTCAGAATTAACCACTGTAGCAGAACTGAAGTAGGCAGAGAGGTGAACCTTCTGTAAGGAAGTGGAATTGCTGAAGACCTGACAGTGACAGATGGCCACTGTGCTATCATAAGCACCTGCAGTATTGCTTGTCCAATTTTATGGGCTCAAAGAGATGGCTTTGCCAACATTCTCAGCAGTTAGCGAGACTAACTCTTCTAACAATTTTTTGTTGGTGTTTAAGTTGGAGAGCTACTTTAGTTTTTGCTTTTTTGAAAAATAGTAAATGAAATGTATTTATTTTATGTGTGTGTATATGTATGTGTTGGGGTACAAAGTGAAGGCCAGAGGACAGCTTTCAGGAATCCATTCTCTCTTTGCACCATGTGGGTCCTTGGGATCAAACTCAGGTCCTCAGCTCGGCAGCGACCATCCTTAAACCTTGAGTGCCACTCTACTGGCACACATTAGGTACTTTACAAGTCTGTTTTCACCAGGCACAGTAGCACACAGCTGTAATCACAGCACTTGGAAAGTGGAGACAAGAGGATCAGTAGTTCAAGGCTATCCTCAACCACAGACTGAACTCAAGGCTGCCTAGAGATCCATGAGACCTTGCCTCAAAAACATTTTTTTCTGTTTTCTGAACAGAAGGGATATATAAATAGGCATCTAAATTTCCTTCTCAAAGTAAAAACAATTTGGCACATTTTATGACCTAAAAAGAAATCTGAAATATTTTGCAAGTGGTTGCAAACAATAAGAAAACATTGCTTTAAATATATCCTAACATTGCTTTAAATATATTCTTTTGTAAAAAGAAATATCAATATGCACACATAAAAAATCTGCAACATTTTTTCCCAGTTGGAAATAATGTTTGGCACAAAAGTTATTATCAAGCTTTGCAGTTAGTACCATTTAAAAAGTAAGTTTCAAAATTAGAGCACTTAGGAACAGCAAAACCTCAGTTCATATGTTAATGAACTACAATGTCATTGCCATTGGGATATTAAATACTGTGATTTGAGAGTCAAATGCCCTCTTAGGCTCATGGCTTTGAGTACTTGTCCAAATTGGTCGTGCTGTTTTGTGGGGGAGAGGGCATGTTCAGGAGTAGATCTTAACTAGAGAAAATGAGCCACCTCATTTTTTGTCCAGCAATTCTCATCTGTTTTCAGCCCTTGGTCTGCAAAGGTGTGAGGAATCTCGGCCACACAGCCCTGTAAACATGAACTCTTCCGTGTCTTCCTCACCATGGTGAATGGTTCCTTCTCAAACCATGAGCCAACATCAATTCTCCTTTCTTTGAGTTACTTCTATTATATATTCTGTCACAACAATGAGAGAAGAAACTAAAAGAGAAAAATTTAAAAATATGATATAGAGCCAGGCGAGGTGCCACAAACCTTTAACCTTTAATCTCAGAACTGAGGCAGAGGCAGGAGGATCTCTGAGTTCAAGGCCGGCATGGTCTACAGAGTTCCAGGACAGCCAGGGATACACAGAGAAACCCTGTCTCAAATAGCCAAAAAAGAAAAGAAGAAAGAAAGAAAAGAAAAAAATACTGATGAACCTCTCCTTAAAATTTTTTCTAGAACATCAAGATTGGATGGTAGGGAGAATTTGGACAGAATGATGGAGAGACCCAGGGAAAGCAAGCAGCCTCTTCAGAAGTGTGGTTTCCCATGGGCCGTTGTCAGAGAAAGTGAAGACATGAGTGGGGAGAGGCAGGAAGTGAAGGAGTCCCAGGAATACCTGCTGGAAAGCTGGGTGTGCCCGCCTAATTTATATTCCTAAAACGAAGCTGAACCCATGGCAATGCACAGGTGTGTGTGGTACTGGAGCCTGGACCTGAGGCCTCACAAACACTGGACTAGTGCTCTGCCTCTGAGCTACAGCCTGGGTCCTTTTAAACATGTAAGATAGGTATTATTGTTAATATTCATTGTCAACTTGCAGGAATCACCTTGGAGACAAGCCTTTAGGCACCTCTTGACCAGGTTCTTTGAGGTGGAATGACCCACATGATCAGTGAATGGTTCAGTTCCCTGGGATCTGGTGGAACACTGCATAAAAATGAGCTGAGCTAGACTGTTCATCTCTCTCCTCTTCCCAGCTGGATGCAGTGTGACCAGGTGAGGTGCCTCTTCAAGCTGTGGCTGCCTTGACTTCCCTGCCAGGACATTGCACCCTCAAACTGTGAGCCAACATTGACCCTTCATTTCTTTCTTTTTTTTTTTAACATAATTTCTTTATTGAATCTTTGGGAATTTTACATCATGCATCCCAATTCCACTTATATCCCAGTCCCTCCATTTCCTTCCCCCGCCCACTGCAGTGGCCCCCCAAATGAAAGCTGAAAAGAAAAAAACAAAACAAAAAGAAAAACAAAGAACAAACAAAAGCCCCAAAGAACAAAAACAAAACAAAACAAAAAAAAACAGCAGAAGAACCTCTTCCCTCCTCCATCTTTCCCGCCTCTCCAACATCTTTTCCTTTTACCTGGTGGCACTGGGAGCAGTGTGTCACACAGTGTACCCTTTTGTCCTATCTACTTTACTAGCAAATGTTCATTGCAGTGAGTCACTGGTCTGGTTCAAGGCCTCTGATTTCTGGTACACCATCATCTCAGGATCCTCACTGAAGCTCCTCTCAGATATCCCTTGGCTACCCCTAGTCTAGGAGATTCTGTGGTTGTCCTTCTATAGGTCCAGTTTCTTTACCAGCTCCAGCAGGTCCTAGATGGGGTAGATATTAAGGTGGGCCAACCCTAGGCCTGGCTGTGGGCCTGGGTGGTAGTGGAGCTGGTCAGTCCAAGCCACCATGGTTGCCTCCCTCAGGTAAGACGTGGAGCCAGTTCCCTATGCCCATGTCATCAGGGTCAGCTGTCCCACCCCTCACCACAGGGTCAGCTCTCCCATGCCCCTGGTGAGGGGTGGGACCATCTCTCCCTAGTGTCAGGGGACGGCTCTCCCATGAGGGTCAGGACCAGTTCTCCAACTGCAGTGACCAGCAAGGGGCAGTCCAAGCGAAGGACAGGGCTGGCTCAGCATGGCCTTCTGATTCCATCATACATGGTGCCCATGACTACCTAAGGAGACATGGGCCACAGCTGCAGCAGTACCACAGACCCAGATGTGGCCCTCAGCAGCAGCTCTGCCCTAAACAACACCATGGCATTGGGTGGCAGCACAGGCTACTCAGATCTGTGTGGTCCCAGCTTCAGCATGGCCCTGTGCCACCAACATGGACGCAGGTGGCTGACCTGACCCTGGTCATCTGTTATTATTCTGGAGTCACATGACCACGCATACACTGTCAGCAGTCAGGCAAAACACTTAGTCACTCCAGGGCCTTATGTCCTATGTGATCCATGTGCAGCATGGTCATGTAATCTGCACACAGCATGATCCCATAATCTATGTGTATGTGTGGCGTAGCTATGTAAGCCCATAAACACATGCCGAGGTGACCTATGAAAGCAGACTCTACCCACTCCCTGCTTTCTCTCCCTCTCACCAGAGGCAGTGTGCATCTCTCTCTCTCTCTCTCTCTCTCTCTCTCTCTCTCTCTCTCTCTCTCTCTCTCTTCCCCCTCTTCCCTCCACCCTCTGCACCTTTTTTTAAAGTAGGCTTACTCTCCTCCACCATTTCCTTCCCTAACAAAAACTCTTAAAGTGGGTTCTGTTGTACCTTGTGTTTTCTCGTGCCTGGCAAATAATGCCGACAAATAAATAACATCATCCACACACACCACCTTCAATGGCAACATGGGCCATTGACTTCAACAGAGACCCTAGCTGCAGTAGAGCCATGGACTCAGACATGGCCCTCACCAGCAACCCAGGCCTCAGCCAACACCATGGCCCCTAGTGGTATCGCAGGCCACTCAGATGTGTATAGCCCCCAGACTCCAACAAGGCCACAAGTTGTAGCCCAGACCCAGGCCTCTGAGCAGCCCTTGGTGGTCACATGTGTAAACGGATGGTTCTCTCCTGACCACCAATTCCCAAATAATCTCTCAGAGGCTTATAGTAATTACACATGTTTGGCAAATGAGTGACACTTATTTCTAGCTAGCTCTTACATTTAAATTAACCCGTATCTCTTACCTATGTTTTGTCAAATGGTTCGTGGCTCATCACCTCATTTTCTACACATCTTGCTTTCTCAGAGGCCGGCTGGAGTCTGCCCTGCTCTGCCCTCCTTGTGTCTCCATTTGGCCTTCCCACCCAGCCCTATTCTGCCTGGCTATAGGCCAAAACAATTTTATTATCAACCAATGACAGAGACACATATTCACAGTGTACAGATGGACATCCCACAACACACATGGGTCATGGACTTCAACACAGACCCTGACTGTGGTAGGACCACAGACCCAGACATGGTCCTTTGTGGGTCTGGATATCACCGTGGCCCCAGGTGGCACCACAGGGCACACAGATTGGCATGGCCCCAGTGGTAGTGTGACCCGTGGACACCAACATAGCCCCAAGTGGTGGCCCAAACCCCAGAAATCCACATGGCCCTCATGGCAACAAGAACCACGGACATCAACACAGATCCTGGCTGCAGTAGGGCCATGGACCAAGACATGGTCCCCAGCTGCAGCCCTGGCTCAGATGTCACCATGGCATTGGATAGCAGTATGTGTCATTTAGATCTGTATGGTCCCAGATGCAGCATGGCCCTGGGCAACAACATGCACAGTCCTCAGTTGCAATAGGACTCACAGATGTCGACTCAGACATGGCCTTCAGCATCAGCTTTAGCCTGGACAACATCATGGCCTCTGATCACAGCATAGGACACCAAGATCCGAGTGGCTCTGGTGGCAGCATGGCTCTTGGACACCTACATAGCCACCAGTGGCAGCCCCATACACTGGGCATCCTTGTGGCCTTTGGTGGCAACATGGACCATGGATAGCCACACAGACCCTGGCTATGGTAGGACCACAGACCCAGACATAGCCTTTGGTAACGAGCTGGACCTGGACATTACCATGGCCCAGGTGGCAAACAGACCTCCCACTGATATCAACCTACTCCTCACCACCTTAACTTCTTCCATTCTGCCTCTTTCCACAGCACATGAACCATTCAGCATCTCATTCTCTCCCATTTCTCCACTGCATACTTATTCATTATAACGGGACCCACCAGCCCAGCATTGTAGGGTGGCTTGTAGCCATCTGACCTGGATGGCATCAGATGAGTCATGGATGTCTTCTTGCCTGCCCAGGTCTTGATGACCCAGGCTGGCCTTTGGGTGGCCTGCACCCATCTGAGCCATGTGGCATCAGATAGACCACGGATATCTTCCTGCCAGCTGTCTTGAGAACCCAGGCTCAACCCATCATTTCCTCAGTTGCCGTTGTCAGGGTATTTTGTCACAGCAGCAGAAGATTGACAAAGACAACAGGGGCTGCCCAATTTGCCCAGGCTGGCCTTGAACTCATGATGCCTCAGCCTCCTGAGTAGCTAGGATTACAGGCCTGTACCATAAAGCTGGGTGATAGTTACTATTGTTATTTGTTTTTATTCTTTTGGGGGCCTCCCATCCAGCTCCCAAATAAATCACACATGGAGGCTTATTCTTACAAATGTCCAGCCTTAGCTTGGCTTGTTTCTTGCCAGCTTTTCTTAAATTATCACGTCTACCTTTTGCCTCTGGGCTTTTCCTGTTCTGTAAATCTTCCTCTTACTCTGTGGCTTGCTGTGTGGCTGAGCGGCTGGCCCCTGATGTCCACCCCTTCTCTGGCTACTAGATCTCTCCTCCCAGATCTCTCCTTCTGTACATCCTCTCTGTCTGCCAGCCCCACCTGTCCTTTTTCCTGCCTCACTATTGGCCATTCAGTTTTTATTACATCATCAGGTGTTTTAGACAGGCAAAGTATCACAGTTTCACAGAGTTAAACGAATGCAACATAAACAAAGTAACACTCCTTAAAACAATATTCTACAAGTTCCTGACATCCATAAGGTACAGATCAAAAGCCGCTGACGCTTTCCAGGTTAACTCTTTGCCTGCTGTACAGTTTTGCCATTACCTTTGCTGTTTTATTTCCTAACACACTTCAGGAACATTAAATTGTCTCCTCAGGAAGCTTGATCAGAAGTCACAGAGTGAAAACGAAAAAGTCATTAAGGGAAGTTTTGTGACGAAGGGGCTGGACAGACAGCTCTGTGGTTAAGAGCGCTTGCTGCTTTTGCAGAGGACCTGGATTTAGGTTCTGGTACCACATGGAGCAGCTCACAACCACCTGTAACTCCAATCCAATGGATCTGTTGCTCTCTCCTGGCCTCCAACAGCACACACACATTTATGCATACACATACACATAAAAATAGTAAAATAAATCTTTTTAAAAGAGCTTTGCAGAGAAAAATGACAGACAAAAATCTCAGTTTCAGATTAAACAGAAAGACTGGGGGGAAATGCAATCCCCAAAGCAGGTTGACCATGTTGATCTGAAGAGAGGAGCTGGAGGTCATGGAGACTTTACTAAAATCAACAACTCAAGAGGGATTGAAAGCACACAGCTGCGGAGAAACAAATTCACATATCATGTGTCCTGGGGTCTGATTAAGAAAAAAGGGCCATAACTTAGGAATATTTCATAAATTATAGAAGCATCTAAGCCACATAATTAAGAGGCATTTCAAAATGATAGTTCAGTGCTTAAAATAGTCTTGTGGCTTTTTTCTTCTAAAGATGGGATAATGCTTTTGGTGTAAGAGAAAATGGTCCTATGAGAATTAAAATATGCTCAGTGTATAAAATAACTACATGGTATTCTCAGAATGTGGTTTTGAAAACATATGCTGATCCTATATATTCTGCAGATTTGACAATGTCTATAGCATATAGACAATATATATATACTAGCTAAAATACTGATTTAAACATTTTCAGATATGCTATGAATACAATGACTTTAAATAAAGAGTGAACATTTTATACTAATTTGGCTTATTTTATCATCACCTGCCTTTCTACAATATATCTGATTATCTACAATTTATTAGGCTGTAAGTGTGAGTCTGCAGTGAGTTTTTGTTTTCAAGAGCAGAATGATGAAAACTCAATGTTGGAGATTTAAGTACATTTTAAAATAGGTCATTGGATGACTTAGGGGACTCTGTTCCCTTCTTCTATCATATCAGTCCTAGGGGTCAAACTCAGGCCATCAGATGTGACAAGTAGATGGCTTTACCTGATAAGCCATCTTCACAACCCTAAAAGCTCTATCACATTATCCTTGGGTACTCGAGTTCTGTTACAGCTGGAGAGTGACTGACTGACTGGCTGCCTAAAGCCACACTAGTCAGTCAGGAATCTAGGTGTTGACTGACAAATCCCCAGAAGTGCTGGGTCTGGAAGAGCCTGAGGGAACAGAGCAGACAGAGATCCTGACCCTGCTCATAGGCTCCTCCATGAGTCACTTCTGTTTACAAATCTCAAGGCACCGAGTTCCATGCATTCAGTAAGATATCCAACCCCAACTCTTTCATATCTGTTCATAAACGTCACTAAGGACAGTTAAAACAGACTTTCTTAGGCTCCTGAAAAATTGCCTGTTTGGTAACAAGGAAACTTTTTTTTTATTTTCTCAGACATTTAAAGAGAATTTATTGCAAGAGAGGAGGTAAGCATCCTGGCACAAACCTGCACTCTCCATTTTTGGCAGGCAGAGATAGTAGAGTCATGAGTTCAAGGCCAGCCTGTGCTACATGAGAGATCCTGTCATCAAAACAAAATGCAAACAGTGGTCAGCCTTTAATATAGACAGGCATGACTGGTCAAAGCACTGAGAATAAGTGACTGAATGCTGAGCACTAAAAGGCACATCTACATCATTCACCCCCTCCATCCCACACAGGGCTCAGGGCATATCACAGAAGAGGGGGCAGAAAATATGTGAGAGCCAGGGATAAGGAGAAGAGCTGTGAATGCTGTTGTTTGCACTGGACAGGACATGGCCATTGCCATGCAGCTGTGGTTACCTACATAAAACCTGGAGAGGATCAAGCAAAGAAACATTTTCAGCATGTGTGGGGAAGGGACTGAGGAGGCCTCATTTGTAGCAGAAGAGCTATTGATTGATGGCTGTTGGAAGAAGAGAGTCATTTTTCCTTGGGAGGATGGTCACGGATAGGTTCCCTAGGCTCTAGCAGATGGACCCACACTCATGCTTATGTGGGTAACACTAATGGACCTCAATGGGTTATGGAATGGGAGAGAAGAAAGGAGCAGATTGTGTGACCTGTATTATCCCTATGTAGTGTATAATACAACTCAGAGCTACCTAAGATTGCACTTAATTGTGTAAAACTGGAAAACCATTCAGGCTTACAGCTCCTAAACGAACGTGCTGACCCTGGCATTGATTTGCACTTGAGACAGCGCTGACGACTCAGAGCGACTGGGACTCTTCCACCAGTAGCGCTGGCTGTCTTCCTAAGCGGTTTTACAAGAAGGCACACAGTGCACCATCGGCGGAGGGCCAGCAACTCCAGACTCCCTTCCTCCTGCTGTAGAGCACGTGGCTCTTGCTGCAGTGAGGATCCTTTGGGTCACAGGCAAACAGTGCTGTGTCCCGGTGTGTGTGTGTGCCCCGAATCTCTTCTCAGACCCCGTCCCCAGCCTTAAAACACAAAACTAGAAAACAAAACCCTTCCACTTTTCCTGGCGCCGCACCAACTTCAAATCACATTCTGGATTCAGATTGAAGGAGCCATACTCATTTCTTTAACAAAAATCATTTTTATGGGTTTGGCCAGATGGCACCTTTTAATTTTAACAATTCTCATGAGTGTTTCAATGTAATAGTGCATTTTGTGAGATAATAACACATAATTATTATTATCTACTATTATGCAATGACCTCATGGTGGGGTATAAACACTAATTAATTGAGGTTTACAAAGCCCTGTGAGCAGAGTGGCTATGATGCGCTCACCCCTCATTTCTCTAAAGGCTGCTTTGAAGTCTTTGAATAGTTAAATAATGATTATAATTCTCGCTGCTATCTTGGATAAGTGAAGCTGACTTGTTTTTATCTTTTCCTATGGTTTTCAAATGATTTATCACTCATGATTTCTGAAAATAACTGGAGAAATTTAACTAGTTAATTCTGACTCAGGGCCAGTTGTGTGGTGGATGCCCGTAATCCTTGCACTGGGGAGGTGGAGGCTGGAGGATCAGGGTTCAACTACAAAACAACCTCATGGCTAGCCTGAGCTGTGTAAGGTCCAGCCTCAGTAAAACAATAATAGTTTGAGTAAGGCTTGAAACTCCATGCCAGCCAGAGCTGCACAGTGACACCTTACCCCAAAAAGTAAATCAAGAAAATGTAAAGCCAAGAGCATGCAAAGTTCATTTTTAGAAGACCTGCTTGATTCATACATTTTCAAGAAATATCAAAGGCCTGTTTTGTACCAGTCTATTTAAAAGTTTTGGTGACACATGCCTCTAATCCCAGCACCAGGGAGGCTGAGGCAGAAAGATTACATGGTCAAGGCCAGCCCAGGCATAGTGAGGTTCTGTCTCAAAAAAGACAGAGGGGGAAATGTTGGGTAGGTTTGGAATATAACAATATGTAAATAAATAAACAAGGGGAAGAATGGTGTTTTTTATGAAATGTGCAGTCTAACACCTGGGTGGTAAGCAGAAATCTATGATATGATTATAGATTACTGTTTTGAATTTGTTTTGAATGATTTACTATGACTTGAATAACAGTCTCCACCAAAATTCATGTTGCAATTTTTTAATTTCTTGTTTTGTTTGTTTTTCTTTTGAGACAGTGTCTCATTATGGAGCCCTGACCGGCCTGAAGCTGCTTATAAAGGCTAGGTGAGATCCAATGGCCTCTGCCTCCTAAGTGCTAGGATTACAGATATACACCACCATGCCCACACCAAATGTTTGGTCCTTTGTTTGTTTGTCTTTTTGAGACAGGGTCTCATTCTGTGCTCAGACTGGCCTGGAATACTCTATGTTGCTGAGGCTGGCCTTGAACTCATGATTCCTCACCTTCTGTCTCCCAAGTGCTAAGATTACAAGCACACACCAATGTAGCTGGTTTTGGTGCAAACACTAAAAGACAGGGTCTTGCTAGACAGCCTTGCCTGTCTTTGGATGCACTCTATGTAGTATGGGATGGGGTGGCCTAACATTCAGAGAAATTCCCATACCTCAAACTGCTAAGTGCTAGGATTACAAGTGTGTGGCTTCCACACCCGGTATTGTGTTGACATTACTAGAGTGTTAAACGTTGAGACATTTGTTACAGTTTAAGTGTGAAACGTCCCCCACAGTCTCACGTGTTTGAGCCCTTGGCCCCCAGCAACCAGAGCTGTTTTAGAAGGCTGTGGGGGCCTAGGTGGGAGGGCCGCTGGGGGATGCTGGTAACTGAGGAAGGGTCTTGGTGTTATATCACACACAGCTCTCCCACTTTGAGACATGTGGTTACACATACATAAACATAACCTGTTTGTATATGTATATAAAAATAACATACGTGTATATGTGTCTACACATATCTTTCTGTTGCTGACCCACTGACATGTGAATGAACAGCTTCACATGCCTGCTGACACGACCATGAGCCACACCACTGTCACTCCACAGCAGAGTGTATCCTCAAGCTCTGAGCTAAAACAAATCCTTCCTTCTTTAAGTTCCTTCTCCTCAGGTATTTGGTCCCTAATGAGACCTAACTGATGCAAGTGTTAGGAGGCTGTGAGATTACCTCTGTTACAAAAGGGAGCTTGGACCTTTGGTTTCTTTGTTCTTCTGGCTTGAACATGGGTAGATGAAGCATTCAACGGGCCGTCTTGGAATCAGAACCACGGATCTGCCCATGCCTTCATACTCAATTTTGTGGACTTTCAGACACAAGAATGCATTTCTGCTCACTCGGAGTCACCCAGTGAGTGGCAGTCTGCTACAGATGGTATAATGGTGACATACTTCATGGTGGATCCTATGTCCATACAGGCTCTAACACTTACAAGCTTTATGTCTGGGAAAACTGCCTGAGTGTATGTGTTCACTTTTCTAAGTCATGAGATGGAAAAATAAAAACAACACATTGAGATTGACTGTTGTGAAGTGTTTTATCACAAATGGTTTGGTTTGCTGCTCTCATAAGACTGACTTCTAAGCGATTTAGAGTTGCTAGGCAAACAAGGCAAGGAGATTTCCTGAGACACTGCTGGTATTCTTAGAGGTGGGGTGTAACCTCAGGCCATTAAAGTCTGGGTTGTGCACTTGACTCTGGGCTGACGTCACCCTGAAGCAATGACTGCAGCTGAGAGAGTCACACTTGTGATTTCATCTAATCCACGTAGGAACCCTACACAGATGAGGACATTATTGTCGCCTCTTGAGGCCACTCCACTGCAGTCCTAAAGCATCCCTAGCAGCTGGGCAGGTTTCCTTCCTCAGAGATGAAGCTTCCTTTGTGGGGCCATCTCTCCAAGCTCTGGTTGCAAATCTTTTCTACACTCTCTCTTTGTCCAGCAGTGCTGGCTACGAATCACTGTGTAGGATTGGTTAGTTAGGGTTACCCAGACTGGCCTGGAACTTATTCTGTATCCAAAGCTAGATTCAAACTCTTGATTCCCCTGCCTCTGCCTCCTAAATACTGGTTTTGACTTGGCAATGTTTTTTTTAAAAAAATGAAAAATTTTTTGAAGACTTAAAAAAATTTTTTTATAAACTTAAGTCACTTTCTTTTTACATAATCACTGGAGGTTTCACAGGGGTTGTGCTAATTATATATGACTCTGCTTAAATATATATCATAAATAAAAATTGTAACTAGTAAGGGGTATGCTGATATTAATTTAAATTGTTAATATTTCTGATATATAAATATAATGGTGATGGGGAAATCATCACATCAAAATTTTATATTACTAAAAAAATCTGTAATCACTCTGGAAAGAGAGCTGGTTTAAAAATGTTTTAAAGTTTTGTTTGTTTGGTCTATTGACAGGGTTTCTCTGTGTAGCCTTGGCTGTCCTAGAACTCTCTGGGCAGACCAGGATGGCCTCAAACTCACAGAGATCTGCCTGCCTCTACCTCCCGGGTGCTGGGATTAAAGGTGTGTGCCACCACTACCTGGCTTAAAATATTTTGTTGTTGTTTGTGGTTGTGACAAAAAATAAAATTTCTCTGCTGTGTTTGATGAGGCACAATGTTAATCTCAGCATCCCAAAAGCAGAGACAGGCGGGCCCCTGTGCGTTCTGGGCCAGTTGCTGTGAGAAAACACTCTGACAGGAGCAATTAGGAAAGAAAGATGCATTTGGTCCAGCTTCTGGGAGGAGGTTGGGAGAACTGATCAGAATGCTGTGCACATTTGTGCTCGGCTCATTCTCTCCCTTTGTTATGGTCTCAGGTCCCTGCTTGGGAAACGGTCCCACCTACTTCCTTTCTACATCAAGAACCCTCATATAGTCCCTTACTGGTGCACCTGGAGACTTGTCTTCTGGATTATTCCAGATCCTGTCATGTTGACATTTGACACCAACCTTCACATCATCTTCAACATTTATTTTAAAGACTTCTGTTTATTGGACTAGAGGGATGTCTCAGGGGCTATGAACCCAGAACCCTCATGACAGCTCACAACTGCCTGTAACTCAAGTTCCAGGAAATCAGATGCCCTTCACAATACTTTCCTTCTGTGACTGATTTATTTCACTCAGTATGATGCTTTCGAGTTGATCAGTGTTGTAGCATGTAGTAAGACTACCTTGGGATTTTGTGCATGCATGCCAGGGAAATCTAAGAGTTCCCTTTTGCTATGTATAAGTCATAACAGGGTGGGAGGACACGGTATGGATGTGGAAGTGGGCAGGACACTTACCTGGGAAAGCTGGCCTTTATGGTCAAGCCCCCATGACCCTTTCCTCCAGAAGGACAACAGCCATCCTGAGCCAGTTCCAGCTTTACCTCCCCTCCCACACACAAGGTCACTGCGGCACACAAACTTCTGAAGACGTTTAAACCATAGGCTTTGTTAGATCGGAATTTCTTTACCCATTTGTCTATGGATGTTTTGTTAGTGGGGAAACTGAGGTTCTTTAGGGGGAGTTTCTTAGTCTCCATAACAAAAGAAGTTAGGCACAGGGTGGTTTTCTTTTTCTTTTTCTTTTTAAGTTGAAGGCCAATTTTGTTAGACTTTAAGAGAAAAACAAGAAGTCAGATTGCCAGGTCTCAAAGTCAGCACAAAGGGCTGAGATGACTATTTAACATACCAAAGCGAACCTGGCCACCAGCTTCTCCCAGCATCCCTCAGTCCCTACCTGTAACAGGGCATGACTGGCATACCCTCTCCCTTACCCTAAACTTCTCCAGCCCAGGGACTGGGCAGCTCTTCCCCGACATGTCCTTCTCTAGATAATCCAGCCATTTTGGTTATGAGAGATGAAGACAGGAAACATTGACCTTGCAGGTTAAGAGTTCGGTTTGCACTTACGCTTAAGTTCCTGTTTGTCCTGTGTGTGTCTGACCCATCTGCAACGGATGTGCTTGATCACCTGTGGGCAGGAGGGCCACAGGCAGGAAATACGTCAGGATGTGTGCTTGCCCCTGATTGGACCTGATAGAAAATGTGGTGAATTGTGGGGCTGTCTTTTTAAGCCCTTTCAAAACATGGCCATTTTCTGGGAACCCAGAGATGGGCCTGGGCAGAGTCCATCCTCCTGGCCAATATTTAATGGAAGCTTGCTAGTGATCTTTTTCTTGACTGGTGTGATTAATAGTTACCCTGCCCTTTCATCTATCCTTTACTCTCCCCTCCCCACCCCTCCTCACACGACCGGGCTCAGGGTCATGTTCACTCTGGATCCTTCCAGATGCCGCTGATTATGCTCTCCCCTTTATCTACAATAAACCTTCTTCTCCACCATACCTGGGAGCAGTCTTGTCTTCCTTTTTATTTCTTTTTTTCATTCACAGGCAAGCTGTAAATCTTGACAGTTGCCTGGAAAAGGGATATGGAAAGAGAGAAAGCCATCCTGATTGCCATGGAGTCCACAAGGCAGAGGTGGGCTTTAGGAGTGAGAAAGCCCAGAATGCCAGGGAAAGCATGCTTATGCTTTGGACAATATCTCCCTTTCTCCACAAAAAAGGAGATTAAAAAAAGTTATACTTTTCTGAGTTGTAACTCTTCAATTGTTCACTGCTTTTATAACCCCGAGGAAGGACTTTGTGAATCCTGTAGCTTGCATGAGCTTCCTGTGCCTTATACATTTCCTGGGCTTCCTGAGTCTACGTCTCCCCTCTTCCTCCAGGAGGGGAAGTGGGAAGGAAATAGAAACACACGTGATCACACACACAGGTTTCTTTCTGGCTCTCTAGTCTGTTGCAGTTCTCTACAGTTTTCCTTTTAGCACCACACGGAACTTCCGCTCCGTTTCATCAACTGCTGCTTTTGTAGTGTTTTGGAATTTGGAAGTGTGAGGCTTCCCACTTGAAGTCATTTCTCAAGTTGACTACAGTTTTTGATATTTTCCTCTTGGTTAGATTCTGAGAGGAATATCACAGAAGAAACGTTCTGCTCTCAGTGTATCGTGTGCTGTCAATCACTTCCCTGTGGATGAGACTGACTTTGGTGTCTGCTGGATGTAAGGACTCACCCTTTGACAGTTTATTTTTGTTTTTCATGCTGATCTGATCCATGACTTCCTCCTCTGGATTTCACTCTCAAATATTTCTCAGCTTCATCTGTTTTCCTCTGTGTCTTTGATCCAACATCCATAAAACACGCTGTTCCATCTCTTAGGACCATGGCTTCTTCTCGACATTGCGGCCCTCAGACTAATTTCATCCTTTCTGTTTTCCCACATCAGATCAAACATCACCTCTTCCAGGAAGCCACCCCTGACCTTCACAGACAACAGGAAGCCCTGCTCTTAATTCTCATAGCACTGTGCCTGTCGTTCTTAGAGTTACTACCACAGTACATCGAGCTCTGCCTGTGTGGACTCTGGATGGACCTTTACCTCCTTGATAAATGCTAAACTCCCTAGCACTAGACGTTATCCTCATGTCTGTGTTGGTGTGAAGCATTGGGCTGTGTCATTCATAACAGTCACGTGATGGGTAGACACATGATGGCATGCCTTCTGAGTGCTTGTATTTTCAAGCAGCTCAGCTAAGTTCTCAGTGCTAAGAAAAGAAATGGGAAAGAAAGAGTTCACAATAATCTCCTTGAATGTCATTGAACTTTCCATTTGTATAATCATTAAAAACACATTATATTGTGTATCTGCTTTTGGTAATTTACTGCCTAAATCAAAGAGTCACAATAACTTAACCCCCTAAAAAAAGTGTCACCCCAAAACAGACATAATTTCACAGAGGTTTTTATAAATAATTGCCGTTGTCTTTAAAAGTGATCTCTGTGTGGACGAGACATTGCGCTTTTTCTTGTCTGTAGATGGTGTACGCTCAGACTGCACAGCGGATTCTTGTAAACAGTGCTGCAGCAGCACCGGACACCAGCAGTAAGAATTATAGATTCAAATCCATGAACTAATTTTAAAAAGATTTAATTTATTTTTACTGATGTGTAATTATCTGTGTGAATGTATGCCACATGTATGGGTGACTGCAGAGACCAGAAGGGGTGTCAGATCCCCTGGAGCTGGAGTTAGAGGTGATTGTGAGCTGACTGACGTGGGTTCTGGGAACTGAACTATGGTCCTCTTGACCAGCAGCAAGTGCCCTGGAACGCTGAGCCGTCTCTCTAGCTACTTCTCTCTCTTTCTCTATTTAAAATTAATTAAGAGTGTGTCTGTCTGCACACATGTGTGCATGTGTCCCAGAGGACAACTTGTGAGAGACCATGTGGATCTCGGGATCAAACTCTGGTCATCAGGCTTGGGAGCAAGCGCCTTTATCCACGGAGACATCTTACTGGCCAGATCCATCAGCTTTTATCCCCAAGTCAGAGTCTGAAGTCTTTGACTTCCATTACCCACATGCATTTTCTGGTTTTAACTCTCTTGACTGTGGTTTTCTCAGCTAAATGTCAGTAGGAAACATTTGCTTTGTATAAGCTTTGGAAGAAGAAGGGAATGTATTCTATTTATTTACATATTTCTTTGTTATTTTGGGACAGGATCTTGATGTGGAGCCCAGGCTCGCTTTAACCTTGAAAGCCAAGATCCTTCTTGCCACAGCTGAGATTACAGGCATTGCCCACCATGCCTGGCAATTTATTATTTAATTATGACTTGAGGTGCTGGAGAGATTGCTCAGTGGTTAAGAGCACTGCCTGCTTTTCCAGAGGACCAGAGTTTGGTTCCTGTCATCTACATGGTGACTCAGAACTGCCTGTAACTATAGTTCCAGGGGATCTGACACCCTCTTCTAGCCTTCCTGGATACCACCAGCTATACATGCAGGCAAACACTCATGCACATAAAATAAAAACAAATAAATCTTTTTTAAAAACTGCATTTAATTGTAATTGGAATGAGTATAATTTTGAGTTTTTATAAGTATGTGTAGCTCCCGTCCCCACCCCCACCTGTCCTGTCCCATAGAAAGGAGTCACTTGCTTCTCTTCAAACTGTTTGCAGTGGTTGATATTAGTCTATAATTTAATGAATGGTCTTCGTTGCCCTGCTGTGAGAGAAAGGGCTAAAATAGTCATATACTATGATATTTAGCGAGATCCTGCTGAACTCTTTATCTTCTGGGAAAAATACTATAACCCATGTTTTTACCTTAACAGAGCAGTCAGTCTGTCTGCTTAAATAAGACATGCCTGAACTTTCATCTTCTCAGAGGAAGGCATGGCTTTAGAAGGCCTTCACTCTTAGAAAAGATTAAAAAGGTTAGGTGTGGTAGCTCAGGCCTGTAATCCAGCACTTGGGAGGTCGAGGCAGAGGAGTTATGTATGTGAGGCCAACATAGTGGGACTATGACTCAAAGATAAAACAAACTTATGAGATTTTGTTAATCCACAAGTCACAGCTCTAAGTTCTGCAAATCCAAACTCCTAGGAAGATGGGAGTATTAACTTTTTTGAGACCCAGAGGAAAAGAGTCTTTCGTTTTTTAATCCCACTGTGTAAAATTTTATTTAATTTATGCATTTGGGAGAAGGAACCTCATACGTCAAACAAGCCCTTTACCGCTGAGCCACAAGCCTAGTCCGGATGGAAATACAGAAAAGTACAGCTAGTCAGTTCTAAGTGGAAAGATCCCAAGGACAGTTAACTCTCTAGGAAGCTGTATTTACAGACCAGAGACGAGGTTTTAAAAGAAGCAGAATGTGCACTTCTTGAATTACAAAGTTGAAAAAATAGTTGAAGTACTATTTTTTTCTTATCAAAATTAAAATCATAAACATGTTCTAGAAAGTACAGAGAAACTAAATATAAACATATACTTGATATATTTCCCCAGTTTCTTTACATACACAAATTTTTTTCTTAATACTCAGTTCTAAAAATGAAACAGAGCTGAGAGATTGCTTAGCAGTTAAAAGCATGTGCTGCTCTTGCAGTGGACAAAGATTTGGTTCCAGCACCCACACCAGGTAGCTCCCAACTGCCTGTAATTCCAATTCCAGGGAGTCTGACCACATCTTCTGGCCTCCAAGGACACCTGAGCATGCATGGTGCATATAAGCTCATGTCCGTACACACATACACATAAATAGATCTTAAAGGAATTGACATCCAATTTCATGTACTGTGTGCTAAGTTGCTTTTGTTAGTAGATACTGTATCATGACTGATCAAAACTTTAAATTTTCCTCTGTGAGATTTGTTGGAGAATTACTTTTTTAAACACATCTGTTGTGTAGTCAGATTTTGCATTTGAGTTTGAAAGTGTATAATTATCTGTTAGAAAAGGAGACTATAGTCCATACTATGGTAATCCTGTGACCCCAGTGCAGGGGTACAAGTTTTACAGTATGTTTTCCTGGGGAGATGTGGTGTTAACATACTCATTAAAGAGTGGAGACCAAGGATAGGCAAAGAAATGGTGTATGTTAACTAATGAAACCTGCATCCTGGAGCTCTCCACGCAACATGCTCACCAGCCTGGACACTCTCCTCTGCTCAGCAGTCCTTACTCCATACATAACTTGGGCAGGGAAGAGCTTTGGGCATCTGGTAAATTTCAGGGACATCCTGAGACTTATAGGTTGTTTACTTCCGGAGTCACCATGACTCTTTAGAATCTTAGGGGCACTTCAATTAGGAGGAAAGTGCTGCACAACATTCTCCCACATAACTTCAAATGGAAGCACAGTATTCCACAGTAAGACACAGCATCGTCTGTATAACATGTCCTAGATAACTGAGCACCACCTTGCTCCAAATGTCTCATTATTAGGTACCACACTACAAGCACCATCCTTGAAAGCCAATTCATTAGCATTCCCCTGATTACTTCTTTGAGATCATTTCTTGAAAATGGAATTTCCAAGTGACAAGTTCTGTAGTTTTATAAGGTTTTTCAGTGAATTACCAAATTTTTGTCCTAGACAGAATTTAAAAAACTTAATACAATGCCTCAGGAATAAGTTTGGGAATTTCAGTTTTGCCACAACATTGACATAAGTTTGCTGGAGCTATGAAAAGAAATGAATTGTTAAGTGAAGAATGTGCCTTACCACAGACAAATGCTGAAAACATTATGCTTAATGAAATGAGTTAGTCACAAAAGACCACATGTTATATGAACTGTCCAAAACAGACTAATTCACAGAGACAGAAAATAAATGAGTGGTTTCCAGGAGTGGGAGGGAATTGATAGTGATTCTTATATTGGGTTTCTTTGGGGGGCAATGAGACTATTCTAAAATTAGACAGTGGTGAAACTCGCATAACTGCATATACTGAGATCACTGACGTTTATACTTTCAAAGGAAAAGAACAGGCTGGAGAGAAGAAGGCTCGGTAGCAAAGAGTGCTTGCTGCTCTTGGAGGGAACCCAATTTCATTCCCAGCACTCATGCAGTGACTCAGCCACCTGCAATTTCAGCTCCACGCCACCCAATGCCCTTTTCTAGACTCCATGAGTACCAACATGTACACATATTCCACCAGCATCAACTGAATACATATAATTAGAATAAAAATACATCTTTAAAAGGGTAATACAGCTCAATAAAGCTATTTTTAAAAGCTTTAGCACAAATCATCACCATGAAGAATGACTTCATTGCCTTGGTAATTTGCTTTAATTAATAGTGATTTGTGCTCTTTATTTCCCTCATGTCCCAGCATTGATTCTTGCTTAGTTCCTGTCATGTCTCTTTTCTCATTTTCATGTCATCCTTTAGCAACGATTTGTGTTAGACGATTGCTGCTTTTCACTCATTCATTTTTATTATCTTTATTTTTAACTTAAAATATTTATTTATATACTCTTGTGTGTGTGTGTGTGTGTGTGTGTGTGTGTGTGTGTGTCTGCCCATGTCTGAGTATGTATGTACACCATGTGCAGACAGTGCCAGCAAAGACCAGAAGAGGCTATCAGATCCCCTGGAACTGGATTTACAGGCAATAATCAACAGGCAAGAGGGTACTGGGAACCAAATCCAGGTTCTCTGCAGGAGCAGCCAGCTCTCTTAATCACTGAGACATCTCTCCAGCCCAGATATATGCTTTTTAGTATGTGCCTTTCTTCAGACAGAGGAAAAGTCACTGGAAAACGCTGACACCATGTTTAAGATTCTGGCCGCTACATAGCTGTTTCGTATCAGTAAGAGGTGGGATGGAGCCTCCACAACTGCATTTACTCTGGGCTGCTGGTCATCTCAATGATGCTCTAGAAGATGACAAGCAGAAGGTAAGGACTGGAGCTGAGTTAGTTTCAACCTCGCAGGTCAGTTTGCTGCTGCTGGTATCTGCTCAGCCCCTAACTCAAATAGCATGTTAAATGCAGCTTTAGAAAGAATTTGACCTGGCAAGTCTCCTTCAGTATATAGAAACACTTTGGAAAGTTAGAAAATGCTGAAACAGCGGGTAGCGCTAAGCAGAAAATGTGTCCTTGAATATCTCATAATGCAGAGATTTACTTCATTATGTTCAGCATCACCTATAGTCTACTCTGGCCTCACACTCCCCATGTAGCTGAGGATGATGCTGAATTTCTGTCTTTCTGCCTCCCCCTCCCAAGTGCCGGGATGACAAGTGTGCACTACCGTGCTTCGCTCATGACTGTTCTTCTTTGTGTGGAGTGAAACGTGAGGGAAGGAAGGCTCGGCTTTGATGCCCTGAAGCCTAAAGTCCGTGTTGGTGATCTGTGTAAACCACTTCTAATGCCTGAGGTGAAAATCCAACACTCTCCCATTAAATACATGTACCAATGATAAAATTCATCATAATTTTAGAATTTGGTTTGTTTTTTATGTTTTTGAGGCTGAGTCTCTTTCTGTAGCCCAAATTGGCCTAAATCTCATTACATGGCCAAGGATGATTCCAAACTCTCAGTGGTATTTCTGCCATAGTTTCTTTGGTGTTGGGATCACAGGTATGTTTCACTATGCCCAGTTCTATATTTTTGATATCAAGGGTATCATAAATAATCAACCAGCAGGGGATTGTGAATCCAGGAAAGAACTTCACATTCTTGATTGTCTTAGTGTACGTAAGTCTGTTCTCAGCAACAGGGTCCAAGAGATGGCTCATCGCATGCAAATGTGATGTTGTAATGAAAGAGCAGAGCTGTAGAGACCAGATTGCAATCTGTATTGTCTAGTTTATTGTGAACTTTATTGTCCGGCCAAATCAACGCCTCCAACTCAGTCCCAGAACTAATTAAACCTAAAAGTCAGTACTTGCAAGTGGCTATGGAGAGAGCTTCTGGGAGCATTGGGCAAGACTTGTTCTTTGTTCCTGTGCCCCCCCCCCCCCCCCCCCCGTGGCAGGACCTTAACAATCTTGTTTCTCCATTTGGTTTGGGAGGCTGGGAGAGTTTCTCTGACTGACAGCGAAGAAGGGGTGGTCTCAGGACCCTGACTAGTTACAGATGACTGTATACGTGTGGACTGGACATTGATTTTCTGGACAGATCTTAAGAACTCTTATCTCAGACACGATGGAAGGTTCACTGTGAGATGATGGATGTAATTTGTTTGGCTATAGTAACCATTTCATATATGTAAATATGTCAAAATAACATCACAAATATATACCTGAGCCACACATCGCTAAGGACGTACAGGCAGTTAGTGCTTTTAGGGTGTGGAGAGACATTGTCTTCATGATGTATCCACTGGTAAGTTGCTCATGCTCCTATAAATAAGCCCTCACCATGTGCCTGTAAGTAATCCTAATTAAACTCAATATCTCACAGTAAAAGGCATGAAATTAAAAGGGGAATTAGTAATGAAGAGGAAGGAAATCATGAGTGGGAGGGGGCAAGAGAGGGAGGAATCTAGGGAGAATATGATCAAAGTGTGTTATACAGTATAATACGTCCCAACGAAACCCATAATTAATTAATATGTGCTAAGAAAGCACTTACTAATAGTAGGAATAAAGTCAAGAGAAGCAGTCGGGGAATTTAGAACATAGGGAAGGATGGGAGGCAGGAAATGAGAGATGGCAGAAGCAGATGTGTGGCTGGAAGATGCTGGGGATTGGGCAGCTACGGACCTCTAGGTCAGGGGCAGTTCAACTAGCCTGGATTCACATGAGAGTGGAGACAGTCTTTGCAGTGGGAAAACAGATGATGTATCACAGCATAAATAAACAAGCTTCCTAGGGAACGAGTCACATGTCTAGAGACCTGGAAAACAAGAGCGGGCAGGCCCTACAGAGAGCCCTGGCTGTGATGAAGGGAGCTTGCTCCCTGGGAGGCAGTCAGGATTGTGTAGAAAGTTTGTATGTAAACACATTTCCAGGCCCAACTAAAGAATGTGTTTACTTAACACCTCTCTTGTAAGCACTGGGAGTTTCTCAGACATACATGTACACAGCTCTCTTGGATTCTGTGAGACTGGGGTGGAATTGGTCCTTATGAATGCATCAGTAGCAGTCACAGAAGTTATGATAACATGAGGTAACAATGAAGGGAATAGAATGTTGGATTTCTCTTTGAGATCTATAAAATGCTATGAAGTGAACAGGTTGGGCAGCTCCTCAAGGTTCTGATGGTCAATGAGATTGGTTCTACATTGAATTTCATGTGCCTTACAGGATCAGGTGCGTATGCAAAATGACTGTGAAGTCTGCATTTGTTTTTCACAACCATGCAAGGCACACGTTTCTATGGCCAAATATGATGTATTGACTTGGGAAACAATTTTATAAAAGATTACCGTTTCTATCTACGTGTACATACTGCAATATATATATTCTTTTCTCTTAAAGCTGGGTGCACGCCTTTAATCCTAGCAGCTGAGAGGCAGAGGCAGGTAGATCTCTATGATTTAACTTGTTAGCTTGTTCTAAATAGCTAGTTCCAGGTCAACCAGGGCTACATAGTAAGACCTTGCCTCAATTTATTTTTTCCTTTTTACCTCTTCTTACTGCTTCTCAGATGCAAGACATCTTACAATGAATGCAATTGCCTCAACAGATTTTTTAAAAATTAGAAAATAAAAGATACTCTTCTAGTACTCAGTGAGATTTATGTAAAAGTGTTTTGCTGCCGTGTGGTAGTGGTACACGCCTTTAATCCCAGCACTCGGGAGGCAGAGCCATGCAGAACTCTGTGAGTTCGAGGCTGGCCTGGTCTACAGAACGAGATCGAGGAAAGGCACAAAGCTACAGAGAGAAACCCTGTCTCAAAAAACCAAAAAAAAAAAAAAAAAAAAAAAAAAAAAAAAAAAAAAAAAAGATAAAAGAAAAGAAAAAAGAAAAAAAGTGTTTTGGGAGGGGATTTACAGGTAATTTTTAACCTTTCTAAAATAGATAAATGTACTTATTTCTAATATCATGGATACTTTAAAAAGATAATTTGAAATTAAAATTTATTACATTTTTACTTATTTATTTATTGTGTGTGTGTGTGTGTAAGAACATGTGCTTATACCATAATGTATGTGTGAAAGTCAGAGAACAGTTGGCAGAAGTCAGCTATTTTCCCACAGTGTGGGTTCGAGGGATAGAACTCATCGCCTCAGGCTTTGCAGCAGGCACCTCTACCCTCTGAGCCATGTAACTGGCCCCAAATGAAGACCCAGCTGGCAGAAAAATGTCAGGATAGAACGAATGTATTTGTGTTGTTTTATTATCAATGCATCTTTCCTTTGCAGAGCCTCGTCTTACACAGGAGGACCTTCCGATGTAAAAGCACATTCCTGGGCTATCAGGACATGTAAGAAAACAGATGGTGTCAGGTGGGGGACGGGATGAGGCAAGGGCAGAGCAAGAGGAGCCTTGCATACACATGGGAACTCAGCTTCAAGGGGCCAAAGTGTTCCTGGAGACACCAGGGACTCCGGGCTTGAGGAGACTTCATAGACAATGTACTTCAAAGCCTGACCTTTTTAAACAAGAGCAGTCTGCCAGCCAGGCAGCTAGGAGCCATGCCTGGAGTCACACAGCTTGCTCAGTGCTGTCCTGGAGTCTTCCCATTTCTGTTTAGCAACTGTTCTCGCCAGTCATGTGGGTCCCCCAACCCAGACTGCTTCTTTAGCTTGGTGCTCACAATTCTGAATTCTTTTCACAAGAGGAACCCCAAGACACTCTAAGAAACCCGCAGATAGCAAAGAGCTCCTCCCACACCTCCAGGAAGACAAGCATCCTCCACAGATTCTCCCCTGACACCTCCAGGAAGACAAGTGTCCTCCCAGATTCCCCCCTGACAACCCCAGGGAGACAAGCGTCCTCCCAGATTCTCCCCTGACGCCCCCAAGGAGACAAGCGTCCTCCCAGATTCTCCCCTGACACCCCCAGGGAGACAGTCATCCTCCACAGATTCTCCCCTGACACCCCCAGGGAGACAGTCATCCCCCCAGATTTCCCCCTGACTCTCCCAGGGAGACAGTCATACTCCACAGATCCCCCCATCCCACTTGTCTGGCCTATGCTGCTGCTTTTCCTTGGCACTCACTTACTTGTGACCTCTTCTAGATCTTTCTGTAGGAAGGCCATGGCATTGCAGCTTGGTATGCAGATGCAGAGTCTCCAAACCTGAGATTGACCGATAGACTGGAGAGAACTACATATACATACCAATGGTTGAAGAGGCCAGGAGGAGGAGGATGATTTACTCAGTGAACAGGTTTTCTGGGCACTGAAGGGTAGAATGCAGTTGTTGATCATGTGTTAACTAAAAGGTCCCTGGATGTGCAGATGTAAACTCTGCTAGATGCGGCAGTGCTCATGGAGATGGGGGCATTGACGAATCACACTGCATTACCTTTGGTAGTCTGACTCTGACGGGGAATAGCCTGCTGGTGGGAGTCTAGGATGAGGGAGAAGTCAAAGGCACTTGAGGGGACTGTGATCTGATGCCATCGTGACCTAAACACAATCCTAGTGATGTGTGCCTTGGAAGAAGGAAAAGGTCTGGAATTTGTAGCTGGGTTTGGTGATGTTTTATCATGGCTCTCCAAATAGCATTATCAATAAAACCCACATTTAGTGCTTGCTATGGTAAGGGACCAGAGTACCCCCATCAAGCTTTGGTACACAGAAAGCAAAGTCACACTTTATCAAGAATTGAAGCTTTCTTTGGATAATGAAAAGATCTGTGCAGTCAACTAGCACTTAGAGATACAGGTTACTGGGGACCTTGTCAGCAGCATTGATAGGTCTTGAAAGACTGGAATAGATGCAAGATTGAGCATGTGGGGTGGGACTTAAGTCACTTAATCCTCAACCTTCAGTAATGAGACTTCCAGCTCACCATCAGCAAAGGTGAATAATGAATCCAATGCTCACACCCAATGTATGTTATAGGGTCCTTTATTTGCTTCCCAGTTGCTGTCAGTGGCTGGAGACTTTCCTTCACTCTCATGAACACCTGTTGCAGTTCCCTGTTAGCCTCTCTATTCACAGACGTCCTATGACTTTTTCCATGCGAGGGGAGTTCATGGCCTGATAGCAGAAGAAATTTGTTGGAATGTTGATCAAGTTGACTCTGGAGCAGAACTACCTGGTGGGGTGATAAAATATTCCTTGTCTCTTTAATTCCCGGACTGTAATCAGTCAGTTTCTGATATGTCAGTCATCTCACCCAGAAGCCCAGACATCTGTGACTGATAAGGTCTTCTGAGGCTGCTCTACAGCTTTACAGCAATCTTGGTGTCATTACCTCTTCAGCCCTCTGTCAGGGTCCACTTTGAGTCTGCGTCTCAATTGTGCAGAGCACCCTCAGTCCCACTGCAGGGGAAACACACTCCAAGGCTTTCCTCTGGACTCCCTAACGAAGCCGGCCTTTATACCAGGTTTCTTCTCCAACATCTGTCCTTCCAGTTTCCTGGTGAGATAAAGATGGAAAGTGGAAGGCTATCTGGGATTGGGGAAGGAGGTGGGGAGGCTGATTTTGTTTTGCTTTGAGTTTGTTTGAGATGATGAGCATAGTTCAGAAACATACAGTGATGAAAGGTTATCCAGGATTGTAACTGTTGGCTTGGGAGAAGGCTCAGTAGCTGAGAGTTTCTGTTAGTCTTCCAGAAGACTGCACAACTCTAGCTCCAGGGGATCTGACATCTTCTGGCCTTCTCAGGCACTGCGCTCCTGTGACACACACACACACACACACACACACACACACACACACACACACACACACTCATTTAAAAATAAAAATTAAAAGCTGCTTTAAAAGAAGATTGTGACGGTGGGCTGGTGTGCAGTTCAGTTTGCAGAATGCTGACTTAGCATGCAGGAACCCCTGGCTTTGCTCCCTAGCACCATATAAAATTGAATATGTTGGTGCTAGCCTGTAATCCCAGCATTTGGGATGTGGAGGCAGGAGGATCAGAAGTTCAAAGTCATACTAGGTGACTTGGTGAAAGTGAGACAAGCCTGGGCTGAACGAAGCTGTATTTCAAAAATATTGTAAATATGCTTTTCATACTCAGCTGGACACTTAAACACAGTGATCGTGGGAAAATTTTATGCTATAGTTAGTTCCTCAAATGTTATTACTACCAAAAATAGTTCCATAAGAACATAATACATAAAACCTAGCAGTTTTCTAAGTACCTTTAAATATTTATATCACCACCACCACCACCATTACACATGTGTGTACACGCAGTCGTATGCATGCAGTGGTATATATGTGTTGCTCAGGGGAAAACTCTGGGGAACTGGGATTTTTCTTCCACCTTCCATCTGGGATTGGAACTCAGGTCCCCAGGCCCCCAAAGGCAAACGCTTTGCCTCCTAAACCATCACACTGGCCTGAAAGTACCTTTCCATCGTCCAGTTCCACTCCGTTGAGGTAGCTGCTTTTTGTTTTCTTCTGGGATTCAACTTTGTATGTCTAAATGAGCACTTGTCTTTCCTCCCTCTCCCTCCCCCACCGGCTCCTTCTCAAATAGGATCTCACTGTGTATCTCCAGCTTGCTTGGAACTTTGGGATTGGTATTTAGGCTAGGCTGACCTTGAGCTTAGATCTCCCTTCCTCTCCCCTCCCCTCCCTCCTTTTCTCCTTCCTCACCTCCCTCCTTCTTTCTGCAGTGTTGGGAAATGAACCCAGGGCTGTGCACATGCTAGGCTATCACTCTATCAAAAAGCCCATTCAAAGCCCTTAATTACTCCTTTTTTGGCACAAGAGCTCTTGCCTTATGTTTTGCTCATCTGAATTCCCTATCTTTTCAGTATTTGTTCTGTTTCCCTTTTTCCTGTGTATTTTAATCAACTCTTGTACATGTTGGAACCTGGTTTCTGTGTCGTGTGTTCCTGGAGTGGCCGTTGGCTTCAGGCACTCACTGAGTGGGCACAGTCCCATCCTTTGTTTTCTCCTTTGTACCAGGTTTGGCTGGCACACTATTCTGAATACCTTTTCATTCATCTGAGTCTGACAGCATGCCAAGCTCTGCCAGCTCTCCTCCATGGCTGGTTTAGAGTCTGCATATTCCTGGTTTCTGGCTCTGGCTGGGTGCCCGCTTCCAGCAGACAGCACTTAGAAAGTCTGCTGCTGCAGCTGGTGTGGCTTCCATCCACCCTCTCCTGGAGATGCTGCCACCATTCTGGTCTACACGCCAGAATGAGTCTCCGTGGACACAGACAGCAGATAGAACCAAGGACAGTTCACTCTGTCGTTAGTGCCCACAGTTAGGTTTAGTGCTTCTCCAGCCCCCAGTGCCCTAGTGCATCCTGCCCTCCCTTTGGGCTGTGACCCTAAGGTTCCAAAGTGGCTCACAGATATGACTTCTTACATTTACAACAGAGGGACCCTTGGTAAGGAGCCAAAATAAAGCAAAGCACGCAGAGACCCAGAGGGGGAGCTGAGGGGGTTCCGGAGGAGGTGGCCAAGAAGAGGAAAAGTAGGGGCTAACTAGGAGAGTGGACAGAGTTCTGGGTTTGGCCTCTGTAGAATCTTCAGCTTTGGTCTGTTTTCTCTCAAATAGTCGTAATGAAAACACCTGCCACTCTTCCTTGCAGAGCTTCCATGAAGACCAGCTGAACTGTACACAGGAGCACTAGCCATGTGGGAGCACTAGCCATGAGGGAGCACCAGCCATGAGGGAGCATTTGGGAGGGGGAGATAGGAGGTCAGGAATTCAGGATCATCCTTGGATATGTGGTGAACTCAAGGCTAGCCCGGGCTATATTATACCTTGTCTCAAAAAACCAAAAAGGAAAAAAAGGAAGCCATATATATATATATATTAATATACAAAAGTATTGTAGCAGGTTAAAATGTCTGTGAAGATCAGTCCCACAAGTCAGGACACGGAGAAATACAATCAATGTTAAAAATTACATTTATTTGTGTGTGTGTGTGTGTGTGTGTGTATGTGTTTAGGTCAAAGGACCACTTTCAGAGTTCAGTGTCTCCTTCCACCATGTAGTTCTTGGGGACTGAAGTCAGGTTGCCAGGCTTGGTGACACACTTTTTACCCACTAAGCCATTTTGTTTATGCCCAAACACACACACACACACACACACACACACACACACACACACACACACACACACACATCTAATATTGAAAGCCTAATTGTCTCTAGTAATCAACTTGATCAGTTTAGAGTTCTAGTTGTTTCTTTTTCCTCAGTTGCAAACGAGCTCCTTAAGATTTATGTCATGGGATGCACTGATATTTCCTTGCTTGGTTTACTTGACAAATCTGAAGACTGAGCATGTACAAGAGAACTCACTGTCTAAAAAGTTAGGCTGTCCCTTACAAAGCAGCAGAGAGTCCAGTGCTGTGACTCATTTTTTGTTCTGTTTTGAATCTGCATCTTGAACCTTTTATGTTCATCAGGACATACAACTTCCTCTCCTAGAAATTTCCCACGGTTTCACAGGCTGCGCTGTTCCTAACTCACTCACAGCAGACTTCATGCAGCAGCTGCAGATGACTGCACCACCTGACCGCATCACCAAATGCTGTCAGTCTGTTGAAATGCACTTTATATTTTAACATTCATTACATCCTCCATGTATCTCAACAGGGATGCAATCCTTGGAATATATGAGAGACTTTACAAATAGGTTTATGATTTATGATTTCTCCCTGCCAGAAGGAAGTCGGAGGAGTACAGCTTCCGGCAGCACTCTAATTTTAGTTATTCTATATGACTTGTGTTCTGGGGGTGGCATTTAATATTCAATAAATGTTCACAGAGTGTGTGCATGAATAAAAGAAGGAACCAGGGGAAACTCACATTGGTTAGCTTTGCTATTGGCTGGCGTGTGCTGGTTTTAAATGATTCTTCCCACGCCTTCTGAAAGCTCTCTAAGCACTCCCAACTTTGCTCACTGCTGATGAAAATTGGCTCATTCTTAAAGTTCTGCTCAGAGTTTATTGTGTGGGACACAATGATATGTCACCCTCTTCGGATCCATTGCCCAGGCTCAACCACCTGCTGGAACACCTGCTGGAGACTGTTCCCAGCCTGCCTGTCCCCGTTACAAATCTCTTGGAACTCTGCTGCTCCAGATGGGTGAAAATAGCCCGGAAAGGGGAGAATTCTGGGCAACAGCCAGGAGATGTTCATTTAGTCATGAGATGAATAGAAAGAGGTACCCTGGAGGACTGCAGCAATTAGGGACTATCAGAGGGAGGGTTGGGGTAGTGGGTTAGCCATGGTCTTACTCAGAACACATCTGTGGCCCTTAACTCAAAGGTGACTGGTGATTTTCTGTGTGGGGTTTCTGTATGCCTTACCTGTTACTTATAGAGGCCATTGCCTGGTTACACTCACATGCTCTTTTTTTCTTGTTGCTTGTTGTCTCCGTTCCCTACTGTCTTGGTTACTTTTCTACTGATGCGATTAAGCACCATGACTAAAGCAACCTGGAGAGGAAAGGGCTTATTTGGCTTATACTTCCACATCACTGTTGATCACTGAAGGAAGTCAGGACAGGAACTCCAACAGGGTAGGAACCTGGAGGCAGGAGCTGATGCAGAGGCCATGGAAAGAGCTGCTTACTGGCTTGTTCCCCTTTCTCAAGCCTCCTTCCTTCCTTCCTTCCTTCCTTCCTTCTTTCCTTCCTTCCTTCCTTCCTTCCTTCCTTCCTTCCTTCCTTCCTTCCTTCCTTCCTTCCTTCCTTCCTTCCTCCCTCCCTCCCTCCCTCCCTCCCTCCTTCTTTCCTTCCTTCCTTCCTTCCTTCCTTCCTTCCTTCCTTCCTTCCTTCCTTCCTTCCTTCCTTCCTTCCTTCCTTCCTTCTTTCTTTCTTTCTTTCTTTCTTTCTTTCTTTCTTTCTTTCTTTCTTTCTTTCTTTCTTTCTTCCTTCGAGACAGGGTTTCTCTGTGTAGCTTTGGAGCCTGTCCTGGAACTTGCTCTGCAGACTAGGCTGGCTTTGAACTCACAGAGATCCCTCTGTCTCTGCCTCCTGAGTGCTGGGATTAAGGTGTGCATTGCCACTGCCAGGCTCTGCTTTTTTAAAGATCCCAGGACCACCAGCCCAGAGGTGGTACCACCCACAGTGGTCTGGGCCTCCCCCCTCAACTATTAACTAAGAAAATACACTATAGGCGTGGCTACATCTAGATCTGATGGGGGCATTTTCTCAACTGATGTGCCCTCCTCTCAGATGACTTTAGCTTGTGTCAAGTTGACATAAAATTAGCCAGCATAATTGACCCCTTGTCAACTTGACACACAAACACATCACTGTTAAGCTATAAACTTTCCTTTCTTGTTCATCCCCAAGATTATACATTAATAGCCACATCATAACATAAAACTTTTTACAAATTTAAAAGGTCCCACATCCTTACAAATGCAAACATTAGAGTGTTTTAAATTTTTAAAGAAATTTAAAAATATCCAGCCTCTTTTAAGATCCAAAGTCTCTGTAAAACTCCAAAAATCTCCTTTTTAAAAGTTTAAAGTTTTTCAACTATGGGCCCCTATAAAATAAAAAAATCAATTAAATACTTTCTTATTTTAAGAGAAAAACCAGGGCATAGTCATACCCCAAACAAAGCAAAACCAAACTCCCAACAGTGTAAATAAGCCAATGCCCAACATCGGAGATTCACTCACGATCTTCTGCGCTTCTCCACGGGGCTGGGGTCACTTCTCCACCTCTGCCCTCTGCAGCACACACAGCTTGTCTTCTAATCTTGGGCAGCCTCCACTCCTCCACGGCTCCTGTTCTCTTGGGTCACCACACGGTACTGATAACTCCAAAATGCCGGGGTCTCTGCTGCTACCTGACTGCACTTTCACCGGTAGCTTCTCTGGGCTCTCTTCACAGCACCAAGCCTCAAATTCTGTTCATGACCTCTTCGGTACTGCGGCTTCAACTGCTACTGGGCCTGCGACTTCTGCAATGGCTCTCCTGGGTTCTTACAGTGCCAAACCTCAGCTGTTCTCCATGACCCCTTCATGCCTTTAAAACCAGTACTACCTGGGTGATGCTTGCACATGACCAGGCCTGGCTGCCAGTATGAGATACAACCTTAATGGCCTCTGGAACATGGCTTCTGTGTGCTGCTTCTGATGAAACACTTCCCAGATTTAACTTTAGTAGTGTTGGGCCTCTTCTGAATCACCACTAATTTCTCAGCTCCAGTTGACCAGCATTAAGTGTCCCAGCAAAGCTAAGTTTTCACTTAGTGGTTTTGGTATCTTGTTGATTACTGCCGATTTTTTAGTCCCAGCTAACCAGAAACACAGATCTTTACTAAAATATATGAAGTCCCTGATAGAGTTTTTAAATGACTTAAATTTCCCTCTGGAATGTCTCAAGCCAGCTCTCTTATCTTCCAATCCCCTATAGAACAGCTCACCAGGCTTTGAACACTCAATGGCTTTTCTAGCCATTGTTCCAAAGTCCTTCCACAATCCTCCCAAACCAACACAGTCAGGTCTGTCACAGCAATGCGCCACTCCCAGTACCAATTTATTGTAGTTACTTTTCTACTGCTGTGACTAAACACCATGACCCACAACAACTTGGAGACAAAATGACTTATTTGGCTTATACTTTTACATCACATGTTCATCACTGAAGGCAATCACAACAGGAACTCCAATGGGGAAGAAACTTGGAGGCAGGAGCTGATGCAGAGGCCATGGAAGGGTGCTGCCTACTGGCTTGCTCCCTATGGCTTGTACAGCCTACTTTCTTATAGAACCCAGGACCACAAGCCTAGGAATGGCCCCACTCATAATAGTTTGGGCTGCTGGAATTCTTGGAAAGTGGAACTTTGCCAGAGGAAAGGGGAAGGCCTTGAGGTTAGGAACCTATCTCCCCGCCCCCCACCCCCATTCTTGTTCACTCTCTGCTTCCTGGCTGTACAGGAAATGTAAAATGTGGCCTCATGTCCTTTCCTACATGCTCCCAAAAACCACCACCATGATGGATTCTACCTTCAAACTGAAAGTCAAATAAATCCCCCTTTAAATTGTGTCTTGTCATAGAAACAAAAAACGTAGTTTATGTAGTCACTACTTAAACAACAGCATCCCTAGTGGTCCTCCACTCCTGACCGTGATGTTTGGTGCATTCATGGCTATGCCCAGCCCAGTCCTTCCTAACTAGAGTGTCTTCATCCTTCTGTAGGAGCTTTGTGTACTGGCAGTTTGCACAGTAAAGTGAAGCCCCACGTCTACATAGTCATCCATGCTGCTTAATCTGCTCTCATCTCCCTTCTCCTGGCTTGAGACCTTTCCCTTTTTCTTAAAAGATTCTTTGCAGAGACTGATGAGTTGGCTTAGCCATTAAAGACACTTGACATCAAGTCTGAAGACCTGAGTTCCAACCTGGGACCCATGTAAAGGTGGAACCAATGCCCACAAAGTTGTACTCTGACCTCCAAATTTGAAATGAGATGCAAATGGGTGCATGCATTGGCATTCACACATGTGTGCACACATGGTGATGGTGATGAGAAGAAAGAAAGAAGGAAAGAAAGAAAGAGAGAAAGGAAGAGGAAGGAAGGAAGGAAGAAAAGAAGGAAGGAAGGAAGGGAGGAAGGAAGGAAGGAAGGAAGGAAGGAAGGAAGGAAGGAAGGAAGGAAGAAAGAAAGAAAGAACTCTCTTTAAGCCTTGCCTTCCCACCAAACTTGTTTCATAGGTTGCCTTTGATCTATCTACTTCTACCTCTAGAGTGCTAGGAATGGAATGGGTCACACCATGTCTGGCCCATGCACTTTATTTTTTGAGACAGGGTCTTTTAATGGGCTAGAGCTTTCTCCTCAGTGCTAGGACTGCAAATATGCCATTACAGTGTGGGAAACCAGCCCTACACTTATTTATTCCAGGAACTCTTGAGGAATGAGGGATAAGAGACTTAGAAATAAGGAGAGAGAAAACACAGGATAGATCGGGTGGGCCCAGAACTTCACTCCAAAGGTCTATTTATAACAATGCCAAGAGGTGGAGCAAAAGACCTCCCCCTTGCTGGTTAGACCCTTACAAACACTGGGTACCCAGGCCGGTGGTCCAATCAACCTCCCATACAGTCCTGCTGGGTACAACCACTAGGAAACCTAGTGGGCTTCAACACTATATCTGGCCTTTTTCAGTGAATTCTGGGGGACAGAACTCAGGACTTTGTGCTTGTGAGGCAACAACTTTATCAGTGAAGCTGTCTCCCTAGCCCCCAGGGTCACCTTTGCTCACAGGAGACCATGGTAAGGCTGAGTCATCAAGGCAGACTCTTGAGTTCTGTCCAAGCCATGAGGCCTTTGCATGACTCACTGGACTCATCCTTAGTGCTTGTGAGCCAGTGGATCAGTGGCCACACCAAAGATCTGCTACCCTTGAGGTCGACATGCAATTAATTTCCATGCACAGGAGAGCAGTATGTCACTAAATGTTTAACCAGACTTAAGACATAAACAACCCTGTCTGAGGTCATACAACAATTTCTGTGGTATAAATACATCATCCTTGATCCCAAGCCAACCAGCATGACATTCCTGAGAACAGATGTCATGTAAGTCCTGATGCTTCACAAAGTTTACCCTCGATGCCAAGTTTAAAGGTAGAGGGAGTGGCCAACAGCCAAAGTGCGTCTCACCTGATCATAGACTATGATGCTGGAGACAGTGACATTTCTCTGGCGTACCACATGCCAAACACTGAACTTTCCCCTGCTCTGGGTTACTGCTTTATGAATTAACTCACTTACCCACCAATCCTTTGCTCCTAATAGCTTCAAAACAAGTAGTTCTCAACCTTCCAATTGCTGCAATCCTTTAATACAGTTCCATATGTTGTGGTGACTCCCAACCACAAAATTATTTCATTGTTACTTCATAACTGTAATTTTGCTACTGTTATGAATCATAAAGTAAATATCTGATTTTCAGGATATCTGTATTGTGACCCCCAAAGGGTTTGTGACCCACAGGCTGAGAACTCTGTAAACCTTCATACATTAGGCCACTCCCTAGTACCCAGCTTTTTCAGCTCTATCTTGGGTGTCTATTATTAATCTTTATTGACATATTATTTTTAATATTTGTGAGCTGCATCTCCAGTCTACAGCATTTGACCAAATTACCTTTTATGCATTTCCTCTGGATTCTGTCATAAAAACAAAAACAAAGCGCGCGCGCGCGCACGCACACACACACACACACACACACACACACACACACACAAAACAAACCCACTATGTTCAGAAGCCAATGTACTGCATTAATTACCCTTAAGCCAATGCTTATGCTCCAACTGATTTTTCACATTTTCTGACATCTAAGTTCTGTGTCTGTCACATTTCATCCTTATTTCCATTTTTAACTTTCTTTTTATTTATTCTTTTTGTGTCTTTCACATCATACATTTAGATCCCATTCATTTCCCTTCATATCTGCCCTCTGCCCTTACAACATCCTGGCCAAAATAAAATTTAAGAAAAGAAAAAAAAAAAAGAAAAATCTCATAATGCAAGCTGTAATGTGACATAGTGAGTCACATAGTATACTCTTCTATCAAATATCTTTACTTACAAGTGTTCATTGCAAGGAGTCACCTGCTGTTGCCCTGTGTCGTGGAGATCCTGCAGCTTTGGGTCTGCAGGACTTGCCCTTTCACATGCTCCAGCAGATCATAGATGGGTGGATGCTGGGGTGGGCCAACTCATAACCCTGGTTCTGGGCCTGGGTGGCTGAAGGGTTGTTCAGCCCACCAGCTCTCCCCCAACTTCACCACCAAGATGAGTTCTCCAGCATTGCCCCTACTAGTTCATCCTATGCAGCATGGAGCAAGGGGTGGGGCTGGTTCTCTTTTTTAATGCCCTCAGAGCTGGCTCACCCACACCTACATCACTAGGACCAGCTCTACTGTGTTGCTCAGGCAAGGTGCAGGGGTTACTCTCCTGAATGCTGTAGCTACTGAGGGGCAGGGACAGCTCTCCTGCTCTTATGACCTCACTGCCAGCTCTCCCTACTACCGTGGGGTAAGAGGGTGCATCTCTACCTCCCACCAGATGGCAGATGAGGGGTGGGACTAGATCTCCCACACTCACATTCTCAGGGCTGGCTCACCCACATTCCTGTCAGCAAGTTCAGCAGCTCTGCTGTGTTGCTGATGGAGGCCATTTTCCCGAGTGCAGCAGCTGGTGAAGGGAAGGGTCCCCCTTGTCTGCTGCAGGTGGCTGGGATGAAGGAGGGGACAGGAGGGAATTGTTCCCCTGCCCTCACCACCACACCTCAGATGGAGTGGGTGGTGGTGGCAATTCCACTCTCACACCCTCAGGGCCTGCTCACCTAAACCCCAGTCTACAGGTCAGCTCTCCTGTGTAGAGGTGCAGCCTTGGCGAGGTACTGCCTGGGCGAGGTGCTGGGCCCGTTCTGCTTAGTGCTGCAGCTGGTGAGGGGTTGGGTCAGTTCCCTGCCAGCTGCAGGTGGTGAGGAGCAATGGGGAGGAGGGCATCTTCCCCTTACCCACACCACTGCATGGCAGATGAGGATGGTGGGACCCACTCACCCATTCTCATGCCCTCAGGGCCAGCTCACCCATGCCCCTGTGAACAGGGTCAGCTCTAATGTGCTACCCAGATGGGGTGTAGGACCCACTCTCCCTAGTGTTGTAGCCAGTGAGGGGTGGGGCCAACTCTGTAGTTTTCTCTCCACCTTCAGTGATATCAGGAGCCTCGGACATCAGCATAGACCAAGGCAGCATCAGGGTCATGAACCCAGACATGGGCCCCAGCAGTAGCCCAGGCCCAGACATCAACATGGCCCTGGGTGGCAATCAAGCCACGCACCTCAGCCCACTCCTCACTGCTCTCTCCTCTTCAGACATTCCTCTGTCCAAAGGACAGAACCATTGTCTCTCTCTCTCTCCCATACACCACCATATGTTTTCTCACCATAATAGTGCCCCTCTGCCGGTGCCACCACCAGGCACTAGCCGGCCCCTGTTTCCTCCTCTGTGCCCAAGACAGAGTTCCCAGGGCCTGCATGTAAATCTCTGTCCCACTCAGTCCATAATGGCACTGAGCAGGGCCATGCTTCTTCCTCAGTGTCTAGGGCACAGTCCTTATTGCCATTCTTATTCCTTCAGCTCTAGTTTTAACATCCAGGATCCTGTTTCCAAATGTGTAGATGTAACCAACCGGTCTTATTAAACAAGAAACACAGAACCAATGTAAAAGAGAAAGCTGAGAGGTCAGAGCTCAGAGTTAAAATCTTACCCTTCCTCCTGCAGTGCTCCTAGCTCCCTGAAAGAGACCTACTTTCTATGTGTATGTCTTTAAATAGTCTTTCTGTTCTGCCTTCTCATTGGTTGTAAACCCAAACACATAACTGCCTCATCACTGCCTTTAAGTACAGCCCTCCAGGTCTTAAAGGTGTATGTCTCCAATGCTGGCTATATCCCTGAACACACAGAGATCTATGGGATTAAAGGTGTGCGCCACCACTGCCACGTTCTTTTTATGGCTCTAATAGCTCTGACCCCTGGGCAACTTTATTCATTAACATACAATTAAAATCACATTTCAGTACAAATAAAATGCCACCATATTTCCCCTTTTCTATTTTAATAAAAAGAAAAAAAAGCAAAAGGTTATAACTAACATGAGAAAAACTATATACAAAAGTACAATTACTATATACAATTGTATATACAATATACAAGTAACAAATACCTAAACAATGTCTAGTCCATTTGTATTTGACAAATCAGAGAATAATTCCATTATCTATCCTATTTTGGTAAGTCCAAAATGTATCTAATTCACTTTCTATCCTAATTAATCTTCAACTATAACTAACTAAGCTTCAACTTCCTCAGAGACCCAAGAAAGAAATAATATTAGCTAACAAAAATAAAAAGAGAAAGTGCATGCAAGCAACTTCCAAAAAATTTGTGAGTTGACAGAAACAGCCAGCTGCCTGGACAGTCACCTGAGGTTTCTCTGCAGTGTTGGGGCATCATCTTCAGCCTATAGGCTTAGCGTATCTGACAGACTCATTTGTGAAGTAGGATGTATGCAAGGTCAACAGTTCAACCTCACATTGGGTGAGAGCAGTCCATGTACCAGAAACACCTGAATTTGAATTCCACTAGTGTCCTGTCATGATTCAGGATTTTAAATTCTGGAAATTGTTGACGTTTTTTTTAATTCAGCTGTCCATTCTTCTTGGCTATGTATATATGGTTTCATCTCAGCATCCCCTTCTTCTCCATAAATGACCATAAAGGTTATGTATCATAATCTTCATTTTTCTTAAAATGCATTTTAAAAATGTTCTTGTTTTGTTTTGGCTTCAAACTCAGAGATCTGCCCACCTCTGTTTCCTGAATGCTGGGATTGAGGGTGTGTGCCACCATTGCCTGACTTTAAAAATGTTTTTTATTTCTCAGATTCCCTGGGGAAACTTTTCCCAAGATCTTCACCTTGTATGATGATTCCAAAATCTCTGATTGATAAAGTGTCTTAAGTGGTCAAGTGGTTCAGTGGGTGTTTGCTACGCAAGAACGATGCCCTGAGTTTGGTCTCAGGAACACACGATAAAGACGGCTCCCGAAAGCTGTTCCCTGACACCCACATATCCATGGTGGGACTCACATACCTGCATGCAACATACATAGGGTGTGGGGTGGGGAGAGAAACAACTTTTAAAAACTAAAAATTAAATATAAAGTTAATTATGTAAAATGGTATATTTTCATACAACCCACATGTCTTCCTGTATTTACAAATATCCTCTGTTATTTAAAGTACTTAATTCAGTACAAATGCCCTGTGAGTGGTTGTTATAGTGTCTGTGCATGTTAAGAGAGCTGCAGTCTTTTCTCAAGTAATTTTGGTCTATGGTTGGTGGGTTAGATGTGGATTCCACAACATAGAGGGAACACTAAGCCAACCAAACAAGAAGGCCCAAAACAAACTCTGAAATTCCACTTCCCAGAGACAGCACTGTAACCTGTTGGCCAATCTCAGCCCAAATATTCTGTGTATGCATTGTTGATGTATGTATGAATGAAAGAACATTTTCCTTAGGTATAAATACAATCCACATAACACAACTGTGTATCACACTCACATGTTAAGTTAACCAGTCCTTCTCTGAATGCACAGGATACAGTTATAATTTCTTGTTGCTCTTGACTATTCATTACTGACAGGCTTTTCTTGTGTGTACAAGACATTGGGTTTCTTTATGACTTGTTGATGCAGGCACTTTGTTGTGCTGTGCTCACAGTCAGCCCCCGTTACCTTCCCTGGTCTCCTCCCCCACCTTCCACTTGGCTCTTCACACAAATCACTCCCCTTTATTTTTCCATTCTGTGCTTACATGTATGTGTTATTTGTGTATACCAGTCAGCCTTTTATCAATGCATGATGCTACTTCATATTCAATACATATTTTATAACTATAAAATTAAAATATATAAACCATATTTCAATGTAACAATATGATATGAATATTTTATTTTTATTAATGTTGTTTGTGTGTACATATGTTGTATGTGTGAGTGTGGGCATACATTTGGAGGTCAAAAGACAACTTTGGAAATCAATTTTCTCCTTCTACCATGGGTTCCAGAAATAAGATGTCAGGATCAGCGACAAGCACTTTTCCCCATTGAACCATCTGTGCTGGTTTGAATAGGAATGGCCCTATAGACTCATGTGTCAGATACTTGGCCCAGAGGGAGTGGCACTATTAGGAGGTGTGGCCTTGTTGGAGGAAGTGTGTCACCGTGGAGGCGGGCTTTGAGATGTCATTTACTCAAGCTAGGCCTAATGTGTCTCACTCCTTCTACCTGCAGATAAAGATGTAGAACTCTCAGCTCCTTCTTCAGCACCATGTGTTTCCCATCATGATGATAATGGACTAAATCTCTGAAACTGTAAGCTAGCCCTGTAGCTTTAGTTTTTCTCTCCAGGTCCCGCCAAGCCCTGGCAGTCCTGTAGCCCACTTATAAAATAAACATACAGATGCTTATATTATTTAAACTTCTCGGCCATTAGCTCAGGCCTACCATTGTCTAGCTCTTACTCTTATACTCAGCCCATTTCTGTTAATCTATATGTCACCACGTGTTCTGTGGCTTTACCTGCTGCCTTTACATGCTACCTGGACAGCAGGCTGGCATCTCCTCCTCTCCACCTTCCTGTTCTCTTAATTCTCCTCTCTGCTAGTCCTACCTATACTTCCTGCCTGGCTACTGGCCAATCAGTGTTTTATTTATCAATCAATCATCCACAGCACAGCCCCAATTAAATGATTCCTTTTATAAGAGTTGTTGTGGTCATGGTGTCTCTTCATAGTATTACAACTCTAAGACGTCATCTCACCAGCTAGAGCGTGAGTTTTATTTTTTCTACTTTTGAGATAGGTTCTCACTATGCAGCCCTGGCTAGCCTATAACTGACTTATATAGACAAGTTGACTTCAAACTCAGAGATACTCTCCTGCTTCTGCCTCCCAGTAGCTGGGATTACAGGCATGCACTACCATGCTAGTTTATGAGGTGCTAGGGATCAAACCCAGGGCTTTATGCATGCTACATAGTCTACCAACTGACCAGCATCCTCAGATCCTAATATATCCATTGAATGGCTGTGTATGTTTCATTAATCAAGGTCTCAATTAGATAATATTCAGGTTTTCCCAATTTTGCACTAGGAGAAACAGATACTTATGCATATATGTCTCCCCATGGATGATGGATTACTAGAACTTTAAGCTTAGTTAAAATATTGGATTTGAACACACACACACACACACACACACACAAATAGTACCTCACACTGTTGAATGGGGTCAAGAATGGAGTGAGAACCAGGGCTGGGCTTGAATTCAAGATGCAAATCTGACCTTCTGGAGTTTACATGAAGTGATATTTTTAAAAGGTTAAAAAGAAAACAAGAAAGAAGACAACTTGAGCCTTAGCTTCTCCTAACCTGAGCTTGAGTGCTACAATCCAAGCTCGCACCACCCCCCTAGTTCTACCTTAATATCAACACTCAGAACAAATGTGTACTCACATACAGTACAGCAGTCAATGAAAAAAGTTATCTTTATATTCCTGCTCTATCCTTATCTTTTGAAATATTTTGCATGGTGGATATCAAACCATCGTGAAAATCCAACCTCCAGGATTTCCTTTTGGGAGCCCCCAGGTCTGGGGTATACCTTGGCATATGTCAGTGCTGTGGGATGGTCTGTATGTCAAATTATTCTGATTGGTCAATAAATAAAACACTGATTGGCCAGTGGCTAGGCAGGAAGTATAGGCAGGACTAACAGAGAGGAGAAAAGAAAGAACAGGAAGGAAGAAGGAGTCACTAGATTAATTTAAGCTATAAGAACAGTTAGCAAGAAGCCTGCCACGTCCATACAGTTTGTAAGCAATATAAGTCTCTGTGTTTACTTGGTTGTGTCTGAGTGGCTGTGGGACTGGCCAGTGACAAAGATTTGTCCTGACTGTGGGCAAGGCAGGAAAACTCTAGCTACATGTCAGACAGATGACTGGGAAGCAATTTGAGGGTACATGTAAGAATGACCTGATTTCCAACTGGTGGGGCAGTTGCATGCAAGCAAAGCATTTAAATCACAAACTCCACAGGTGACAATGAGGAAGAAGGGTGAATGCATGCCAAATGTAGCCAGCAGCAGTAGAATGGATGGAGTGCAGAAGGAATCTGTCAGAACAGAGCCCACAGCCGGGCAGGAAGAGCTTCTCTGGTGTATGAGGAGAGCAGAACACTGTTCTGGAAGTGATGGAAAGTTACTGAAAGTTTTTAAACATGAGCAAAATGTGACTGATTAGATCTATATTCATGACAGCCCAATTCCATAGTAAAATTAAAGGCAAAGTGTTAGTGTTTGTTTATTAGTGAAGAAATGGAGTATTCTTACATGCTTCCTATCTCTGAATGTTTCCTTGTAATGTGGTCTCAAGAAGCTGGAATTATTAGCTTCAAGGTAATCTGTAATGAACTGTGGAGTTGTAGTAGGACAGGCCCATAGGGTTGAGGAAATTGGCTCAGACCAGTAGCCAAGGCATGCACATAACAAACTCCTTATGAGCTAACCTGGAGTCTGACTGAGGGCCAAGCAACAGGAGTGGTCAGAGTTCCTGATCAATGTCGGAGTTCCTGATCATGCTTAGCCAACAATGAATGACCACACAGACTGGGTGCTGGGAAGAGGGTATATAAGGCCTTCCCTGTTATTGAATAAATGAGTTTGTTATTTGCCTTCAACAGACTCCTGGTGTCTGTGCCATTGAAACCTCAGTTTCTCACGGTCTCCCCAAAGGGAGCCATTGGAATCCAAGCAACATGGAGGGACACAGGATGAGTTTAGCTGGCTCCTGGGTCATCACACAACACACATAGCAAGCTACTAACTATGTTGGCAAAGACCCCTGATGCAGAAAGGCTTTGCTGGGCCCATCTCAGTGCCATCAAAGATATTCAACCTTGGGTTGTGTTGGTAATGGGTTTTTTGGTGCCTGTGTCTCTGTGTGTGATATTAACTACACTGATTTTTGAACATTTGAATACTGTTTTCAGTTTACAGTGTTTGTAGAGTGTCAGGGAGCAAAAATCTTGTGACTATCTCTGTGTCCTGAAGGGAAAAAAAAAACTGGTCAAAAGCAGAAGGCAGCACAAAACATTACTTTTCAAGTCTAATTTTGGCATTTGGAGGATATTCAAAACAAAATCATGTACACATAAGAAAAATAGAGTAAAATAGCGATTATGTTGTGCTACTCCAGGCATAATTGTGGACTTTTAAAAGCCTATGAGGAAAGCTATAATTTTAATCTTCCCACCAAATCCATGATTCCCTGGGTTTTGCAGTAGCCCTTTGAGGTCATCTCTGGAAGGTCAAATTATTGGTCTCATTTTGGTCACAGAGTGGAACGGGGTTGGTGGCAATCCTACAGGCTGTCAAGCACAAAGTCACACTTGGGCAGGGAACCTTCAGGCATTTTTAGGGTACAGTTCAGATACTGTACAGTTTTAAAATGAGAGGAACCCATGTGGGTGTGCTGTTCTAACTGTTGGTGAATGCACAGAGTGAGATCATTCAGGTTTTGTCCTCCCTCTAGTTCCATCCTTATATCTGACACCATCTTTTTTAAAAGATTTATTTATTTATTTATTTTATGCATATGAGCCCTCTATCTGCATGCACAGCTTTATGTTAGAAGAGGGCATCAGATCCCACTATAGATGGTTGGGAGCCACCATGTGGTTGCTGGGAATTGAACTCAGGACCTCTGGAAGAGCAGCCAGTGCTCTTAACTGCTGAGCTATCTCTCCAGCACATAGGCTCCCATGTTTTTAATTTAACTGACACCATCTTTTTAAAATAATTACGTGTATGTGTGTGCGCAGGTCCTAGTCTAGAAAAGGGAGTTGAATGCCTGGATGTGGAGGTACTGATGGCTGTGAGTCACTCAGTGTGGGTGCTAGGAACCGAACTCAGGTCCTCTGAGAGAACAGCAAGCACTCTTTAACTTCCAAGGCATCACTCCAGCCCACCACCATTTTCTTTTTCCTTTCTTCTGATGGTCTGGTGCTTCCTCTGTCTCCCAGATTTCACTGCTGGTCTGCTTCATGCCTCTTGGTTCCTAGTACTTGCTGTGGTTTCTGGACCACTGAAGCTGAAACTCAGTCCCAAGCCTTGGGATTTTATCAACTGTGCTCTGTTACCATGCTGCTGCCACATCTGGACCAGACCTTTAACCACTCCAGACTCTGTTTTCCTGATGTGCACAAAGGAGACCAGCAGATAGATAGGTGGCTTCTGCTGTGTTCTTCACCGCGGTCATCTGTGCCTCTCACAAACAAGGAATGTAATTATTGTGATGACAGTAACCGGAGATATAATTAAAGGAATGCACTCCTGAAACATGAAGTGTTTTGTGGTACTGCTGTGGTGACATCACAGGTGTTGACAACATCACACAGTTTACTTGTGTTTGATGGTCTCATTCTGTTTGTCGATGCCACCACTGTCTCCTCCCCCTCCTTTCTTCTTCATGTGTTTGAGATGGCCTCTCTATGTAGCCCTGGCTGTCCTGAACTCACAATGCAGACCAGGCTGTGTTGGTTAAGCTGTGGTGCTCGTGGCAGGCTGCTGCCCACAGTGGCCATGCCAACAGAGGAGAGTGCTGGATGTATCGGGTGATGAGCCATGGTTACCTTTCTGGAGCTTTACTGGGAGAGAAAGGGAGGGAGGAGGGGGAGATACCAGACTGAGCGGAGAGAATATGGAAGGAGAGAGTGCGGAAAGAGAGAGGGCACAGAGGGCATACCCGCTTTTTAGGCTGGGACCCTGTTCGCAGGCTAGTGACCTAATTAAGGACATAATCCTTCCAGGCTGCTTTGAACTCCCAGAGGGAGGTCCTCCTGCTCCGCCTGGGATTAAAGGTGTTCACCACCACGCCCAGCTCCATTTTTGCCTTTAATCACCATAAATATTCATATTTGAAATTGTTCCCCCACCAAGAGTGAGTGGAACCTTCTTTGCTTTCTTTTTCTTCCTCATGTCTTCCTCCCCTTTCCCTGCCCCCACTTCTTCCCGTCCTTTTGTTTGGTTTTACTTGCTTGCTTTTTCTCCCCCTCTTCCTTTCCATTTTTTTTCCTGGTTGTATTTTCAAGATAGGGTTTTGCTCTGTAGCTCAGGCTGGTCTGGGAGCTACAACTCCCCGGCTTCAGGTTTCAGATCTCAAGTGCTGTGATTACAGGCATATGTAACTTTTTTTTTTTCTTTTTAAATTGAAGGCTGTTCTGAGAGCTGGCTGCTGCTGTGGTTACTCAATCCTCATGGACAGAGTCCAGAATAGATTTGATTTATACTAGATGAGTCACAGGCAAGAGTGATACAAAAAGTTGGTGTTTAACAGAAGCAGAGATTTGTAACAGGAGATCTGGGTTCCAATCTTGATTCAGCATCGATTTTCTACCATATCCAAATGATTGATGATGGAAAATCCTGCTGCATTTATTGGCTTCTCCACAACAAAAATTCTCAAGAAGAAACATGATGTCACCTGGGCATGGTGGTGCACCACACACCTATAATCTCAGTACCTAGGAAGCTGAGGCAGGAGGATTGTCACAAGTTTGAGGCTATCCTGGAATACATAGTGAGTATCATGCCATCCAGGAGTGTATTTGGAGAGACTATATGAAAAAAATGAAGAACAAAACAGAAAATGGAAGTGTGTCTTTGGAAGCAGTGACTTCTCTGAGTAGGAGGATTTAAGCACAGACTTCTAGAGGAAGTCATGGCAGAAGAAATCAGACAAGAGGTAATGGAAACTATGAAAGAAGAATCAGCAAATGATATGGTTGAAAGTGATTAAAGATCCCTAAAAAGAGACTCTTTTCTTGTTCTAAAAGGAAGAAGGAAAAAATAAAACAAAACAAAACCAATTCATATGGAATCTGGAGAGCTAAAGCAATTAAGCTCCTGACTTCAAATTGTATACAATTTCCATCGTGACAGTGACAATGTGGCACTGGTATAGAACAGGTTCAAACAGGATAGGACAGAGATCCAGAAACACGTCCTCATGGCCACAGCCATTCAATCTTGGACAAAACTGTCAAAAGAGAATCCATATACTGGGAAAAAACCAGCTTCTTCAGTGAATGGTGCTTAGTAACTCAGATCTCCACAAGAGAGGAATGAAGTTATACCCACGTTCTCACCCTATACAAATATTAATTCAAAATGGATCAAAGATCACAGGGATGCTGGGAGCCAAATTTGTCCTCCAAAAGAACATAAATCTCTCTTAACTACTGAGCAATATATCCAGGCCCAAATCCAATTTTATTACGAAAGGCTATGTTTGCTTCATTTAAAAATAATTTTAATTTTGCAATATTATGGAGTCACAGGAAATTGCAAAGATACTACAGAGGGGTAATGCATATTTATCACTGTAAGGTCACATCTTTCACAATTACAGAACAATCTCAAAACTAGGAACTCATTATTGGTATATTTATTCCATTCCGTTTTACCACAAGTGCATGCATATTTGTACAGAAACCACAGCTGCAGAAACAGTACAACTTCTATACAATGAATTTCATTATCATACTAACACTCTATAGTCCTGTTTTAATATCCTTTTATAGCCGTGATAATATACTCTGACCAAAAGCAACTTAAAAGGAGAAGAGGGTTTATTTCATCTCATAGTTACAGCCCATCATTGAGGAACGTGAACACAAGAACACGAGTGGGAAATTGAAGGCAGATCTACTTGCTCTTCCACACAGCATTACGTCCCACTATGAATTCCCTTCTCAGCTGAGTGGGTGCAACAGGAACCATGTGAGAGGCTGCTCACCAGCTAACAGAATGGTTTGTACTCTGATAGCTTTCTAATATAGCTCAGGACTACCTGTCCAGAGGATAGTGCTGCCTGCAGTGGGCTGCGTGCTCTTATATCAATTAATAATCAAGGCAGTTCCTCACAGACACGCCCACAGGGCATACTGATCTAGGCAATCCCTCGGTTGAGTATTTCTTCTCAGATGACTATCTGTGTCAAGTTGACAATCAACGATAACTAGGCAGATCCCAAGAAAGTCCTACAGTTATTCTGCTATGGCGCTCTCTAAGGTTTGGCAGCCCCAGCTTTCTCTCCTATCCTTGTTCATCTGTTTTGTGGAGCCAGAAATGCCTGTAAACAGAATCCTGAAGACCGAACCTGGAACATGACTTCTTTTCAATATGATGACACTAAGATCCATTCAAGTAGCTGCACACATCTCTAATATTGGTGCTTTCCAGGAAGAAAAAATCCTACCTCTAACCAAGAAGCTAATTAATGCCGCCTGGGAGAAAGGAAATCTATTTTCTTTAATGGAGTGACACTGGGCATATCAACCACACTCCAGTTTAGGCCCCATGCTCAGGGATAGTTGATCAACACAAAGTGTGTGTGTGTGTGTGTGTGTGTGTGTGTGTGTGTGTGTGTGTGTGTGAGAGAGAGAGAGAGAGAGAGAGAGAGAGAGAGAGAGAGAGAGAGAGAGAGAGAGGATATGATCAAAGAACATTGTATGAAAAAAATTTTAAGTAATCTAAAAAACAAGTTCCACAAAAACTATTTGATGCTGTTAATTTCTCTCATCATTGCGTTAGCTTCATTCCTCTGATAGATCATATTTTCCACTTATTTATTTGTTTGTTTATTTAATGGGTATAGGTGTTGTGCCTGTATGCATGTGTACCACCTGTGTGCCCCGTGCCCACAGAAGCCAGAAAAAGGTGCCAGATCCCCTGGAACTCAGACTATAGATGGGTGTGAGTGTGGGCACTGGGAACCAAACCTGGGCTCTCTGCAAGAACAACAAGTGCTCTTAATCTCCAACTCCTTGACATATTGTATTTTATTTTCTTTTAGCTTCTTGTATATTTTAATTTTCTCTTAGATTACTTTGAAGATTTATTTTTATTTTTAAATTCACTTATTTATTTAGAGACAGGATCTTACCATGTAGCCCTAGCTGGCCTAGAGGCTGCCATGCAGATATGATTGGCCTTGAATTCACAGAGGTCCATCTGCCTCTGCTGCCTTGGGGCAGGAATTAAAGTTGTGTGCCATTACATGCAGCCCCCTTTAAAATTTTAAAAAAGATTTTAAGAAATTACTTTATGTATGTGTGTGAGTGCCTATGTGTGTATACTGTGTGAATGACTGGTGCTGACATAGTTCAAAGACAGTGTCAGATCCCCTAGAACTGGAGTTATAGATGGTTGTGAGCCACAATGCTGATGCAGGGAACTGAACCTGGGTCCTTCGCAAGATCAGTAATTGCTCTAACTGCCTCTCTCAAGCCCCAGGTCACATTATTTTGCTCTACTTTTTCCTTTGCCTTTTTGAGAGAAGGACTTCTTATGTAGCCAAGAATGTCCTTGAAGCTATGGTGCAGCCTCCAGAGTGTATGGATTATAAGTGAGTGCCACCACATCAGGTCAATCACTGATCTTTATGTTGGTGTATTTAAACTGTACATTTTGTCCATCCTGGTTGGTTTTGCCAACTTGATGTATTTGCAATGTATTCAACTTTCCTAATGCTGCAAGCCTATAATACAGTTCCTCACGTTGTGGTGACCTCCAACCATAAATTATTTTCACTGCTACTTTATAACTGTAACTTTACTTCTATTATGAATTCTAATGTAAATATTCGTGTTTTCTGGTTGTCTTAGACAATTCCAGTGAAAGAATTGTTCAATCCCTAAAGGGGTATCTACCCACAGATTGAGAACTGCTGGTCTAGGTCATATGAGGGGGTTGTATTGATTATTAATTAATTCAGGGGGCTCAGCCCAGTGTGGGTGGCACTATCCCATGGCAAGTGCTTCTGGGTTGTATGAGAAAGCTAGTTAAGCATGAGGCTGGGAATGACAGAGAGCAAGCCAGCAAGCAACATTCCTCCATGGTTTATGCTTGAAGGTCTTGCTTAAGTTCCTACCCTGACTTCCCTCAATGACCAACTGTTCCCTGGAAGTGTAAGTTTAAATAAGCTCTTTCTTACCCTAATTTGCTTTTGGTCAGAATGCTTTATCACAGTAAAAGAGTAAAATTCAACACAATGATTGACGCTTGATGTAAGTCTGTTATTTTACTTTCAGTTTCTATTTGTTCTAGTTTTGTGGACGGGGATGGCTCTAGGCATTAATCCAGGGCATATGTATCAAGTTATCTACCACTGAGCTACACTCTTGGATTTTTTCATTTAGAGGCAGTTGCATTGGACATAGACTTCTGGGGTGACAGCTCGTCTATTTCAGACTTTGGGAAAAGGTCTACCACTGGCCATTGCAGTGCCTGATGAGGCGTCTCCCGTATGGATTTCCCTTTTTGGATGATGACATTCCTTCTCTCTGCTTCCAAGGTTCATTTTTCTGATTCTGGTTTTGTGGAGTTTGCCTCTGATATATCTTGGTGTTGGTTTCTTTAGTATTATAGCATTTGTTCAGTTTCTCGAATTTGAAAGTTTATATCTGCTGTGAACCTTGGGGAAAATTGTCATTATTTTTTGAATATTTTATTTAAGATGACCCTCCTTCTCCTGTTTTTGAACTTACTGCCACAAAGCTGAATCTCTGGTTACTGTCTCAGAGGCTCCTAAAGACATTTTTATTGATTTTTTTCCAGCTTATTTTCTGTTAGCTTTTAGAAATGGACATTTTACTTTATTATTTTGTTTATTGATTTTTGTTTCTTCTCCATTCTGCTTTGAGCCTGGATCAGTAAAACATGTGTGAATGCAGGTGTGTGCATGTGTGTAAAGTAAATTTTGGGGGCACTGAGATGAGGAAGAAGGTGTGTGAGTGGTCTTGTTACTCCTGCTCCTCTGTGAAAGCCCCCATGCTCCTTCTCTGATACCAGCGTAAATTCATATTTATACTGAACAAGCGCTAGTTAACAACTCTGTCAAAAAAGTTCACACTTCCTTTTTCTTTCATTTTACTTTGTTTTATTTTATTTTTGAGATAGGTCTCTCTTTGTGGTCTTAGCTGTACTAGAACTTGCTGTGTAGACCAGGCAGACTTCAAATTCAGTCACTCTCCTGTCTGACTCTGAAGTGCTGGGATTAAAGGTGAGCACCACCTTGCTTGGTCTTTTTTTCTTTTGGGGACAGAGTCTCACGTGTTCTAGACTAGCCTCCAATCCAGTCTGTAGTGAATTCAGATGACCTTGGATTTCTGGTCTGGTGGCTTCTACTTCCTAAGGGCTTGGATTTAGGGTGTGTGCTACTGCACCTAATTTTTACATAGTTCTGGCAATCAAACTCAGGACCTCAAGTTTGCTAGGCAAGAGCTCTACCAACTGAACTACCTCTTCTGCTAAAGAGGTCACAATTCTTGTTGTTCTTCTGACTGGTTCTACCCCATTCCCTACCCTAATTTCTTTTTTTCCTTTCAGAATTACTTTAAGCATATTTAAGGAAATGATAAATGTACATAAATAAATTCTTACTTCTCCTTTAAACAGTAACTGTATCCGGATTTAGCAAGATGGCTCAGAGGCCCAACAGCTTGAGTTTGATCCCTGAAACCCCCATGGAGGAAGGAGGAGAATCAATTTCAAAAGGTTTGAGGAATGTTAGATGTTTTGGATGTGGAAAGCAAGGACATTTGAAAAGGGACTGTAAACAGGTCATTCCTAGAAACAATGTTTCTTCAAGGAACAATGGCAACAGAATGCCCCTTCCTTCTGGAATATGCAGAAGGTGTGGTAAGGGAAAACACTGGACCAACGAATGTAGATCAACAAAGGACAGACAGGGTAATCCTCTGCCTCAATCTTCAGGAAACTCCCAGAGGGGCCTCGCGCAGGCCCCCATAGCAAAACCAGTTCAGACCTTTCCTGCAGCCGTAGAGGAAACCCCTGCTCAGAGCAATTAAATAACCAAATGCCTATTGGGATAAATCATGCTGGTCAGGATGATGAAACAGAGAAAATAGAAAATTCAGGAGAAAACATAAAGAAATTTTTTTTGGCAAACTTCTATTAATGAACAAAGACCAAAATTAACAATAAAAATAAATGGTGTTTTGTCTGGTCTGGTCTGGTAGACACAGGTGCGGATGTTACCATAATTGCACCAGAATTTTGGCATCCAACTTGGCCTCTTCAGGAGGTAAACATTCAACTGTTAGGAATTGGGACATTATCTCAGGTGAAACAGAGTGCAAGATGGCTCGAATGTATAGGTCCAGAAGGACAGAGAGGAAAATTAAAACCATATGTGGCTAACATAGCTATGAACCTGTGGGGTCGAGAGTCGTTGCAACAATGGAATACTCAGATTAACATCCCTCCAATCTCAGAAACAAATCATAAACTAGCACATGTTTCTGAGAGAAATATTAGAAGATATTGTTCTAATGAGTGGTCACCAGCCATCCATATTATACAAGAACAGGGCACAACAACTGATGGTCTTCCAAAGACACCAACAGCTCTACCTTTAAAATGGTTAACAGACAAACAAGCCTGTATGGGTCCAGCAATGGCCTTTAACAACAGAGAAACTCCAGGCTTTAGAAGAGCTGGTAGAAGAACAGTTAAATGCTCAGCATATCGAAGAATCAACCAGCCCTTGGAATTCTCCTGTATTTGTTATTAAAAAGAAATCTGGTAAATGGAGAATGGTAACAGACCTTAGAGCAATTAACAAAGTAATTCAGCCAATGGGCTCTCTATAATCTGGAATTCCTTTGCCTACTCTGTTACCAAAAGGATGGCCTCTCATAGTTATTGATTTAAAAGACTGTTTCTTTTCAATACCCTTACAAGAAAAAGACAGAGAAAGATTTGCTTTCACAGTGCCTACTTATAATAATTCTCAACTGGTTAAAAGATTTCAATGGAGGGTCCTCCCAAAGTGAATGTTGGATAGCCCAACTCTGTGCCAATATTTTGTACAACAGCCATTGGAAGTGATACGTAAAAAATTTCCTAAACCTACAATTTATCATTATATGGATGATATTGTACTAGCTGACTCAAATGCAGATACTTTTGAAAGAATGTTTGAAGAAGTAAAGAAAATTTTGCCTTGCTGGGGATTACAAATTATTCCTGAAAAGATACAAAGAGGAGATTCTATTAATTATTTAGGATATAAAATAGAGCTACAAAAATTAGACCCCAAAAGTTGCAATTTAGGAGAGATAGACTATAGACTCTTAATGACTTTCAAAGATTATTTGGAGATATTTCTCATCTATGAACTATTGTTGGGGTAAAAAATGATGAACTGACTAATTTGTTCAAAACCTTAGATGGTGACAAGGACTTAAATAGTCCAAGAGAATTATCACCTGAAGCTCAGAAAGAATTGGCCTTGGTAGAAAAGAAAGTACGTTGTTGCTGGAGGGCTTCTCTCCAGGTTCCCCAAGCCCCGCAGTCCCACAATCCACTTATAAAATAATCACTCAGATGCTTATATTACTTATAAACTGTATGGCCATGGCAGGCTTCTTGCTAACTGTTCTTATGTCTTAAATTAACCCAAACTCCCTGTATCATGCCAGAATAAAAGAGCCATCTTCTGCTATGGGACAGGACAAAAGCCAAATTAATTAAGGGACTATTCTATTACTAATCTCAACTCTTTGATTCTATTCTGATTCTTTAAACTTTTCTTAAAGTATAAATTTTATATCAAAATTAACAAGATTAATATATATCGATATATATATATACATAAAATGTATATATATACATTTTAAACTTTGTTAAGATATGAATGGTCATATAGAGTACTAACTAATTCTAGAAAAAAGGCTTCAATTAGCTGCATATATATGTCTTTGTGTTCGAGTCTCTTATCAGTTTTCTGCAGGAAATCACGGCCAGGCCTAACATCAACTGAAGTCTCCAGGAAGAGGATTGGGCCCCACAACAACAACAATTCCATGTGGACAATAATAATATCATTAAGCTGACAAACATCATCTATGGATCAGCTTTGAACTACAAGGTGCTCAGAGCAATTTTGAAATGACTAGCTGAGATGATCCAGTCTCAAAGACTACTTGAATAAGGACTTGAGATAAACCCTGAACTTTGGCATTATACACAGACTGGATAATGAAGGATATAGTTACCTTTCCTAGAATTTGACAATTAATCTAAAATTTTTCTTTCAGGATAAAGATAACTTCGCCCATACCCAGCAGGAAGCAATTTTAAGAATAAGATGCCCACATTCCCAAAGAGGTGGTGTGGGGCGGGTAGTTTTTTGGTCTTTTTAATGGGTTTTGGGTCTGGGATAATTTTCATTGTTTAAGGGGGTTGGTTACAAATTGTTGTCAAGGGTTAGGAAAAAGGCTAAGCAAAGGAGATTAGATTTAAACTTCTTGTTTAAAAAAAAGAAAAGAAAGAAAAAAGAAAAAGACAATTACTAGTTTTAAATACTTTACATTGGACTGGATTGTTTTATATTGTATACAAATTTGAAATTGATATTGTTAGAAAATGCTATATGTACATTTCTAATTGTACTTATACCATTTATTTAACAATGTAATGCAATTTTCTGATCCTTGAATGTCATTATTACCAACTATTAGGATATAAAGAAATGAAAGTTAGTAGTTAAACATTACAATAGAACTTGTAGTCATATTAGATATGTTTTAAAAATTGAGCAGATATATTTTAGATAGACAGGTCATCTTCAAACCCTTCAGAGACCTACAGAATATGGTATTTCAAATGTTTTAATAACTTAGACATTTTTCTTTTTTGAGACATGTCGGCTCCTGGCAGCACCAATCTACTTCAGAGAAAATATGGGCATTGAAGAAACTGCATATGGAGTTAACTTTCATTGTGGCAAAAGTTAGGCACTGGACAACAAAGTATCCTCAAATCAACAGGACAAAATGGACAGGCAGAACATGAAACAAAGGACTACTGATTCTTGCCAAAACAAGTGTGGTTTTATCAAAAGACAACTTCTGAGGCCAGGACAATAATGGAACCATCCCTGAAGTGGCCTTCGCAATCCGGAAAAGGTACAGTACCCTTTTCTTCTAAGGCAGCTGAACAGGCAGTAGGCTGATGGCTTCTGATGTGCAATGGAACAGCACCTGAAAGAGTTATTCTTGAAGAGTAACTAAGCTTATGCCTCTCAATAGTAAACTGGCATTTAATAGAGGGATGTGGAGAAGAAGGGGATGCTGAGATGAAGCCATATATACACAGCCAAGAAGAATGGACAGCTGAATTAAAAAACCTTTAACAATTTCCAGAATTTAAAATCCTGAATCATGACACGACACTAGTGAAATTCAGGTGTTTCTGGTACATGGACTGCTCTCACCCAATGTGAGTTTGAACTGTTGACCTTGTGTACATCCTACTTCACAAATGAGTCTGTCAGATACGCTAAGCCTATAGGCTGAAGATGATGCCCCAACACTGCAGAGAAACCTCAGGTGACTGTCCAGCCGGCTGGCTGTTTCTGTCAACTCACAAATTTTTTGGAAGTTGCTTGCATGTACTTCCTCTTTTTATTTTTGTTAGCTAATATTATTTCTTTCTTGGGTCTCTGAGGGAGTTGAAGCTTAGTTAGTTATAGTTGAAGCTTAGTTAGTTATAGTTGAAGCTTAGTTAGTTATAGTTGAAGCTTAGTTAGTTATAGTTGAAGCTTAGTTAGTTATAGTTGAAGATTAATTAGGATAGAAAGTGAATTAGATACATTTTGGACTTACCAAAATAGGATAGATAATGGAATTATTTTCTCTGATTTGTCAAATACAAATGGACTAGACATTGTTTAGGTATTTGTTACTTGTATATATTGTATATAGTTATTGTACTTTTGTATATTGTTTTTCTCATGTTAGTTATAACCTTTTTCTTTTTTCTTTTTATTAAAATAGAAAAGGGGAAATATGGTGGTATTTTAATTTTACTGAAATGTGATTTTAATTGTATATTAATAAATAAAGTTGCCCAAGGGTCAGAGCTATTAGAGCCATAGCAAGAGCGTGGCGGCGGCCGCGGCGGCGGCGGCGCACTCCTTTAATCCCAGCACTTGGTAGACAGAGCTAGGTAAGTCTCTGTGTGTTCAGGAATACAGCCAGCATTGAAGACATACGCTTTTAAGACCTGGAGGGCTGTACAAGTTGTCCTCTGACCTTCTTAACTACACTCTGGCACACAGATGCTGCCCCCCCCATGAACATATTCTCTCTCTCTCAATAAAAACATAAAACAATTGGGTTTCTTGATATAATGCTCACATACCATATTAAGATAGAAGCCTTGTAGCCTCCAGGATGTAAGAATCTTACAGGTCTACAAGTTTCCACTGTGGGGACAGAGATGCTATTGATAGTATTTGATCAATGATATTGAACTGTGGATTTCTTGAGAGATCATTAGTGTCAGTTTGCATATGAGTCTCTGTTTATCCTTGGTGGGATGTTCATAGATACTTGGATCTGGCTCATTTGCTTTTCCTTTTAGAATGGTTGGCACATAGTATGCTTATTTTACACATAAAATAACTTGTCGTGTTATTTTTGTGCATTGAATTTTCCAGATGATCTTAGGGAGCCCATGATTCTTTTATTTTTTTTATTGCAAATATTTACTCAAAAACTACTATATACAACAGAATTTTAACAGGCGTTGAAAACATTTAACATTCATTGAAACAGTTTAAGAATTCAAAGCACATTTTAAGTAAAAATGCAGCATTTAAAATAAAAATTTATTAGTACTGCAAAGCAAATTATTGTTTGTTATATTCATTTCTATATCTGAAAAATCAATTTAGTAGCTGACTTAGGGATAAATTAGGCTAATTTCCACAACCATTTTTAAAAAATCTGCTTTAGGGTCCAATTTGAATTTTCTATTTTTATAATTAAGAAAAGTCCCTTAAACATGGTCGAGTACATGCAGAGGCATATTTTCAGTTCAATGCTTTTCACCTACACTCTACCATACTTTGGTTTAGCTTCCAGACCATTTTTATGGGTCTACTGCTAAAAATCATTGAAACAATATTAAAAGCATAGTAGCTACAAGAGTTTCAATAACGGATTTCTACTTCATACAACTAGCCCATGGGGGCAGGGTGGGGTTCTGCACAGCTTATACACTGACTAAAAGCACAAATATAAACTTACATTTTCATCATTTCACTTTCACTGAAAGTTTTAGATAGGTGAGCTGACAGCCTGACCGGCTAACACTTGTATGGAGGTGCACAGATTCTAAAATTCTGTTTGCATGCTTCTGACAGACTGGAATGTTATAGTAAATCCAAAGTTAAGTTTATATTCATCCAAATTCTCAACAGGTCAATTTAGCACTCTAGGCATGCTTCATTACCAGGATCATATTAAAAAATACAGCCTTCATTAACAGTAACAATTAATTGGCAGTTTAAAGGTATTTTCAAAAAAATGCATGGTTTCAAATCTCTTCCTTTAAGTTTATTAAAGGGAATATACAAGTGATAAGGATTTTAAGTTCAGGACTAATGAAAGTCTGATTAACATAGCTAATATTCTTATAATAATTTCATACTGGTGTACAAGATTCCTTCAAAAAGTGCTAAGAGACCTTTGGATGGAAACTCAGTTTTCACTAAAGTTCTGTTGTGGTTTGTAAAAACTTGGAAATCACATTAACCATGCTATTAGTGGCAAACTGAGTAAGTAAGATGGAACATACAGGTGAAGTGTATGCAGGACCTCCCTCAGCTCTCACTGCTGACCTCTACCACGGCACTACTGAGCTCACCGGACAGCACTGCTCTAAGTGCTCTCTCTCTGTGGGGAACTAAACTTGGAATGACTACATCACTTCAGATTCTTTCTTCCCCGTCTCCAGGTCTACTGCTGTCTCTGCTCCATGTCCTCCAGGACTCATAAGTCCACCTGTCAGATCAGACACGGCGTCACTGGCACTGGCTGAAGAATCATCACCCTTGTGAAGAATCTCTGTGGCCTCATGTTCAAGTAGCTCTGACGGTGTCAAGAGTTCCAAGCGAACACTGTCTTGCTCACGAACATCAGAACTCACAGGTTCAGGTTTGTCTCTTTGCCTCAGAAACTCGTCAATGCTGATGTCCCCTGACGTTAACTGCAAATCCTGACCAGTCTCTGAAGAAAGCTCATCAGCAGGGGAGTCATGCTCTTTACTCTGATCACATGAGTCTGTACTTTCTGAATGTTGATGCACCTTCAGCTCCAGTTCCTGACAGGTGTGCTGTGTCTGTTCTTCCTTTCCCATATTATCTGCTCCAACATCTGAATCATGACTGAAGATGTTCTTTGACCTGCTTTCATTTTCTGTATCTGAAACGGTTACGTTTCCTTCACAGTTTGCTGCTGCTGGAGTTTCACATACACTTGCATCACACCCAACGTCTTCTTCTGATGAAGGAGCTTTATCTTGCTTACCTTCAGAATGTGATGCTCCTGTTTCTCCTTCAGCTGTATTATGTCTTGTTTCCTTAGACACAGATTCTTGTCCCTTAGTGGGAGCTTCAGTTTTTAATTCAGAAAGATGTTCAGAAGCTGGGATACAAACAGAAACTTTCTCTATTAGAACTTGGCAAGTATGAGTTTCATGTTGACTTAAGTGTGTAGCCATATTATCTAAGCCAGAAACATCAGTTAGGAAATCACAATTAAGGCACACTAGAGAAATGCCCCTGAGATTTTCTGAATGTTTCTTAAATATACAAAACCTTTTACTTGGACGGTTACTATGAAAGCTTAAGTTCCTCAGTGCTGTATTCACTTGGCTTTTTCTATTACTATTAGCCACTGTGCTCTGTCTCTTCTGCGTGGTACAGACTTTGGACTTGTTCTTAGATTTACTTCCATTAGGCTTGCTTTCGTTAGGTTTACTGGAGTCAGATACAGCTGTATTCGGTGTACTTGTATTCAATTTAGTGGGATTTTTGGAAGTGACATTTTCAGTCCTTGGAGGTGAGAGCTGGAGGGTGGAAGTGCTTGCACTGATGAAAGGCGTAGTGGAAGATCCTGAAGTTAAAGGTCCAACTGAAGCTCGAATAGTAACTTTTGTTCCAGGGGGCAGTCCTTCTAGCTGCTTGGGTTTTACAAATGTTCGGTGATGTTGCGTCTTGTGATCCATTTTCTCCTTGCACGTCAAAAACTGTAATCTGCATTTGGTACAACGATGTATTCCCTTTTTCTGATGCTTCATGTAATGATGCATATAGGGTGTGGCAATTTTAATAACTTTGAGGCAGAATGGACATAGCAAATTCTTAGTGTTTTCATGCGATGTTCTAAAATGAGATTCTACATCAGAAAATAATGATGATCTGTAATTGCAAACCTGGCAGATGTATGGCATTTCACCAGGTTTATGATTATCCTTAATATGTTGTAAAAGAATCTGTTCAGTTTCAAATGACAGCTCACAGATTTTACAAATGGTAGAAAAGTCAAGGAGCGTGTGCGTGCTCTCGATGTGGCACTGTAGCTGAAAGGGAGTGGGGAACTGGCGGTAGCAGTGCTGGCAAGTGGTGTGCTTCTCCCAGCTCTCACTGCTCTGCTTCTCAAGTTCTAAATGGTGTTTCATGTGGTTCATAAACCTAATGTTATTTTTGAGAACTTTCAAACAACTGAAGCACTTAAAAGTTGTGTGAGTCTTCTGTTCTTCCTGAACATCTCCTTCATGTTTTCCATAGTAAAAGTCATTAACTGACATAATCAATTTTCCTTTCTCTGAATCAATAGTCTTGGCTTCATTTGCTGTATTTGAAATTTCTATTTTAGACAATCCCCAAAAGTTATTTATCATGTCTGGACAACAATACGTCATGTGATTTTTCAGAGGATCCAAAAGATTGAAGTGAATATTGCATTTAGGACATGCTCTTGGAAAAGTTGTTCCATTTTTAGATTGATTTGATGAGCAATTTACACCTTGCGATGTCACCACCTGCAGAGACGACACTGATGGGGGCTTTTCTGGGACTACAGAAGAGGCATCTGCTCCAGGAATACTGTCACTGGCTTTAGGCTTTTTTGGGTTAACACTGCTTATGTCAGAACCAGAAAGACGTTTTGACGAAAATGAACTTTCATTCAAACCTGCAATAGAAAGTGCTGGTCCCCCTTGGTAATGTGATAATCCTGTATCCTGGGTCAGGTCAAACAGTAACTCTGAAGAGTTATTAGACAGAACTCTTGGAGAGTTTGTTAAATAACCAGGTTTAGAAAATGGTTGAACAATAACAGAGCTATCAGAAGATCTAGGTTCAGGATGAAAATTGACTGGCAAGGCAGCCACAGGATTTGATGCTGGATTAGGGAAGCGTTGATTTGTAGGCTTGAATGAAGTAGTAAAACCTCGATTAAGTGCACCGTTCTTTAGTCCTCGTGAATGGGAGCTGGGATTAACTCTGTTCAAAATATTTGAAATTGCTGGTTTTGAACTTGCTATCTCTGCAACAAAGATGGGCTCGTCATCATCATCCTCTTCAACTTCTTTCACTTTCTTCTGCCATGGTTCTAGCTCCTCTTCTTCACACTCCATGAAGAGTTCTGCCATTTTTAAATTATCTTTTGGTTGAAAGGAACTGTCACCCATCAAGTTGCAGATCTGACTTTCTATAAGTTGTCACCATGTGACCACAAAAAACAGCAAGTTATATCTCAGCTTGCCTTTCGTGAGCGGAGCGGCTCGGCCTGACTGGAGCCCTGAGGAGGAGGAGAAAGAGGAGGAAGCGAGGGAGGAGCGCGGGACCGTGCACTGCCACCGGGGCGGCTCCCATTGCAGAGCTGGCTGCCGGGCGCCGCGCGGGGGGGGGAGGGAGGGGAGGGAGGAGGGAGGGGAGGGGGGGAGGGGCGAGCCCATGATTCTTATATTATATGAGGAAAAGGACAGGGGGAGAAAGATAAGTGAGTCTTGATGCCTTTCTCATATCAGACATTGAGCCTTGTGTAGAAGTCAGAATGATTCTCCACATGCACGTGCGAGCACACACACACACACACACACACACACACACACGTGAGCACACGCGAACACACACACACACACACACACACACACACACACACACACACACACACACACACGAAATGACACCAAGGAAGCAAGAAGTACCTACAAAAATTGTCTTCCAACATTTCCATTTCTTTGCAGCACTCCTGTCTGTGACAGCCAAGTAATTTTTCCTGCGTCTTAACAAGTGTTTTCCATCCCTTATCCTCAGGTGGTCATGTGGAACTAATTCATGTGGGTTGGTAAATCTATCAGAACTTTTTTCTGCCCAAAGTGCAGACAATCACAGCATACCTTAGATGGACCCTGCAGCACTGCAGGCTCTGAGATATTGCTGTTGAGACAGGGAAAGCAGAAGTTTAAGGGCAGGTGTTGAGGGAAACACTGTTTACTAGCATCCTTCAAATGGAAAGAAAGATCCTTGTGCTTGCAGCTAAACACTTAATTACAGCTGTGAATCACCACACTGGGCTCTTTTTCCACATGTGACAATAAGCATGCTAATTGGAGGCAGGTGAATTGCTGTAAAGATTCTTAGCACACAGTCATGTTCAGTAAAATAGTTCGTAGACAGAATGGCCCAAGCATAAATATGAATCAATAAATATCAGTAAATAAGTACCTCCCTCCATCCATAGTAACTGTGAAAACCACAAGAGTGAGCCATTCCTTCTGCACAACTGTTGTAATGTAGTGAATTCCTTGTTTGAACGCAATGCTGTGTGGAATAGCAAGGAGGCCATCTTTTAAGTCCTTGCTTCGACTTCACTCAGTAATGAACTGTGACCTGGAATCTTAAGGTGACATAAAGCTTTCTTCCCCTAAGGTGCTTTTTATCAGGTTATTTGTTGCAGTATCAGAGTGACAGTAGAAAAGGGCCCAAGCATGGTAGTTGTAACACTGGCCTCCCATGTGCAGAGGCAAAGCCATGATGGTGTGGAAAAATCCTTTTGTATACTGTGAAGATTTGTCACTGTGATTGGCTTACTAAAGAACCTGAATGGTCAATAGCCAAACAGGATAAGGTTAGGAGGAAAGCCAAAAAAAGAATGCTGGGAAAAAGAAGGGTGGAGTCAGGAGTCGCCAGCCAGATGCAAGGGGAGCAGGAGGTGAATGAGCCATGCTAATAAAGGTACTGTCACATGGCAGAGCATAAGTAAGGAATGTGGGTTAACTTAAAATGTAAGAGTTAGCTAGTAACAAGCCTGAGCTATTGGCCAATCATTTATAATTTATATTCAGCCTCTGAGTGATTATTTGAGACCAGGCAGTTGGGACAGGAAACATCTGACAATACCAACATATGACAATACCATATTAAGTAAGTTCTTACTTAATAAAGAAAGGAAAATCACATTGTTGAGATTGCTTGGATATTTAATAAGAAACTGTGAATCTGTGAAGAAAGTTAATGTTTGGCTATCATGTCAGATTGTAGGAACATCGTAATCACTTGTAATAAGTGTTCAGGTAAGAGGTGAAAGTCATTACATTTGAGTGTTCCTATATAAAAAGCAACTGTGTTCCTGGGGATGGAACTCAGTTGGCCGAGTGCTACACTAACATAAAGGAAACCATGGGTTTGATTCTCATCCCTGAATAAACTAGGCATAGGAATACATGCATTTGGAAGGTGGAAACAGCATGATTAGAAGTTCAAAGACATCCTCTGCTATGTAGCCAGTTTGAGGCTAGCCTTGGCTAACTAAGAAATTGTTTCAAAAATTAATAAAAATGGTCTGAAGAGATGGCTCAGCAGTTAAGAGCATTAGCTGCTCTTCAGAGGACCTGAGTTCAATTCCCAAAAACCACACGGCAGCATACAACTAACTATGACCCCATTTCCAAGAGATGCAATGCCCTCTTCTGGCCTCCCTGGTGACCTGGTACACTGAGGTTCACAGACATTCATGCAGGCAAAACACCATGCACATAAATAATACAAATGAATAAAAGATAATTAAAAGTAAATAAATGATCATATGAGTAAATAAATAAGTAAATGAGTAAAAGCCTATGTGGTTACCCCTCCTTATGACAGGGCTGTGTCCTACTAAATCTGGTGATCCCCACAGCTTAGTGGTAGGTGTCCTCCCACCCCGTGTGTGTGTGTGTGTGTGTGTGTGTGTGTGTGTGTGTGTGTGTGTGTATGTTATAGTCCTTGGTACTTGATACTGTTGAGAGGAGCCCCCTCTGAGCTAAATAACAGTGGCATGAGAGACATCACAGAGTGCTATCCCAGAAAACCATCAGGGGCTGTGGTGGTTTGAAAGAAAATGATCCTCAAAAGGAGTATCATTAATGGGAAGTGTGGCCTTGTTGGAGTAGATGTGGTCTTGTTAAAGGTAGTGTGTCACTGTGGAGGTAGGCTTTGAGGTCTCATATATGCTCAAGCCATGCCCAGTGAGACAATTCACTTCCTGTTGTCTGCAATATGTAGAACTTTCAGTTCCTTCTCCAGCACCATGTCTGCCTGCCAAGTATGATGATAATAGACTAACCTCTGAACTGTAAGCCACCCCAGCTAAATGATTTTCCTATATAAACATTGTTATGGTCATGTTGCCTCTTTATAGCAATAGAAACCCTAACTAAGACAGAGTCATACCCCTAGCTTGTGGGAGCTCACAGACTCTAGATAGACTGCTAGGGAGCCTACACGGAACCAACCTAGGCCCTCTGCATGTGGGTGACAGTTGTGTAGCTTGGTCTGTTTGTGGGGCCTCTAGCAATGGGACCAGGGTCTGTCCCTGGTTCATGAGCTGGCTTTTTGGAACCTACTCCCTATGGTGAGATGCCTCACTCAGTCTTGATGCAGGGGGGAGGAACTTGATCATGCCTCAACTTGATATGCCATGTTTTGTTGACTCTCATGGGAGGCTTTACCCTTTCTGAGGAGTGGATGGGGGGTTAGAAAGGAGGTGGGTGGAGGGGGATGGGAGGAGAGGAGGGAGGGGAAACTGTGGTTGGTATGTAAAATAAAAAAAATAATAAAAAAAAGAAAGGAAGATGGAAAAAAAAGACAGGGTCATAGGTCAGAACCTCCACTTCAGTCCTTGAACAATGAACTCCTATCAGATGTTAGTGGCCAAGATCTCTAACACAGGGATCCTCGAGTTTTTCACTATTCTTATTCCTCTTGATGATGGATTTGTTGCATGGTGTGAAATGCAATTTCAGTCAGTGAGAATTTTACAAAGGAGCATTGTGGGATTTTTTTTCCCTTTTCTCTTTTTTAGACAGGGTTTCTGTCTGTGGCCCAACCTAGCCTAGATCTCACAGCTATTCTCCTGCCTCAGTCTCCCAAGTGCTGGGATTAGAGTTGTGTGTCACTACACCTGGTATTTTGTTCTTTTGTTGTTTGTTGCTTCCTGTTGCAGATTTTCTCACACAAAGAGAAACTCCTGGGAAGCAATGGAGTTTTCTTCTCCTGGAAATTCAGTAGCCATTGAGACTGCATGTGACTAGGAGCAAGGAGACCCCTGAGGAAGGTGGAGGAGAGTGAGAAAAAGTCAGACACTTGATAATGTTACTGTCCCGGGGGCTTTCCGGCAGCAGGCCTTAGCACACGTCATATGTGCCGCATTCGAACCCCAAATCTTCAGCTCTGAGGGATATCTGAAAGAGAGAGGTTATCGAGCTTCACAGTTTGGAGAGTGTGCAGTTCACAAACACTGCCTAGAAGATGGAGGCAGAAACATGGGGAAATGCAGTTAGAGGGAATCTTGGGCTGGTTTTCACCCAAAGCGTTTACTGATTTCACTTCCTCTTCATTTCTCCTCTTTGTCTTTCATCTCTGTTAATAAATTATAAGACTACCAGAAAACTTCTTTTACTACACGTATTACATTCTCCACATGATGTAGTTTTTGGGTTTTCTTCCCTTTTCGGTCAAATGTAACCTTACTGCTGAAATATTTTAATACATTAGACTTAGAAACACCAAACACACACACACATACACACACACATACACACACACACACACACACACACACACACACACACACACACACACATGAAAAGCTTGGCACTTAGTAAACCACAGTTGTGTTTATTACTAACCTTAGTGTCTCTTGTACTTAAAGAGCCAACTGTGCGTCACCTAGCTTACCCAGTGATAAGAGGACTCCCCAAATACAGCCAACAGCCAGCTTTAATCTGCAGCTGCCCTGTTTGTACTCTGGCCTTGGCAGACAGGGCATTGCTGGGAGGAGGCTCCAGGAGGACTCCAGGTGCTGCTAACCTCACTGCTCCGTGAAAGTGCTTATCCAAGGTGCATAGGAACCACTCGAAAGTGGCTCCATAGATAGATGGTCTGGGCTTCGGTTCATTCAGTTTGTATAGCTGAGCATGCCTGTCTCACTCCCATTTCTAATGACTGTAATTACTTGAAGTAATCTTTCTATCACACAGTGTCCTTTATGATCAAAATGAAACTCATGGGTGATCTTTGCTTAGGAGCAAATTAGTGAAGTCATGCTGGGTGAGCATCAGGGAACAGAAGGCCTGTCATCCAAGGTGGAGACAGCCAGAGTGCAATGATAAGCACTTGGATAACTGGAGAGTGTATTCTTGGAGCCCTCAGGTTGCCAAGGAGACGTGCACTGTGATGGGCTGTTTAGAATAGAGGAAGTGTTCTGGGGACAGCAAATATATCCAATTCTATTTTGCTAGACACCATTTGTAAATATCTTTCTACTTGGGGATGAAAGATTATATGCAAGTGCAATGCTTATAACTCTTACAAAAGACACTTGTCTAAACTTGGCCAAGAAACGTAACATTTTTGGTAAGTTGTAAATGACATGTCCCCCTTTACTGATATCAAGCAGGCCCGGGGCAGTGAAACTTGGCTTTCTGGGAAATGTGTGGCCAGAAACTTGGGTGCCCACAAGTTCTGAGACAGCATTACCAGAGGCGGTGGTAACAGTGTGAGGCACGCAAATCTCACATGCCCTGGTGATGCCTGGCATCTCAGAAGGTCATTTCCAGCCTCCCCACTTCTCTGCTAACCTCTCAATTTTCTTCTGGCATAATCTCCATGTCAGTTGTTCTCAGCTCCCTGAAGAATCAATGGCTGACCACATGTCTTTCTCGGCCAGGTTCCTGCTGCCTGCACACACTGTGGAATTCCCTTCTGAGTAACTATGTTTCTCTTCAGATTTTAATTTTGACATCATTCTTGTTAGAAAGTCACCCTTGAGCACACTCCAACATGCCATCCCTTTGTTCTGTGCCATGTCAGATGTTACTTGTTTCTTTGCTTCCTTGGAAGCACGTGCTGGGTCTCATTCATAGTCAGGTCTATGCCCAGCACGTGACTTGGGATGTAATGGATATTCAGTAAATGCTTATTTAATAGATGAATGAATAATAAAGGGGTAGATATAATCTCACACATCTTAAGAATGTTAACTATACGTAGTATTGCCGGTGTGATAGGAATTCAGGAACCATAGACATGAAATAAAAACATTGGGTGGAGAAGTTGCACTTTAAAATCATTTTATTTTAAAATAATCTTAGTTTATAAAATGTTTCAAGAACAATATATGAAATATAAGGAACTTTTTAAACATTTTTATTTCCTGAGCTGTTTGAACTGCCTCCCCCTACAATTGTGATGGTTAATTTCTATTGTTAACTCAACTGGATTTAAAATCACCGAGGAGACACACCTCTGGTCATATCTGTGAAGGTGTTTCTGGAGAGATTTACCCAAGAAAGGAAGACTCACCGCCCCATGGGCCGAGGTCGTGGAGTGAATGAAAATGAAAGATAAGAGAAAATGGTCTGAGCTCCAGCACTCACCTATCTCTGCTTCCTGGCTGCGGATGCCGGATCTGCAGCCACCTCCCTCTCCTGCTGTCACAGCTAGAGACACATTCTCTCCATTCCTTCTGGGGCACGACACCCTCAAACTGTGAGCCAAAGCATGATTTCCTTCCTGAAGTTGCACTTGTCAAACATTTTGTTACAGCAATGAGAAAATTGACGCAGTGACCGCGTCCTTCCCACAGGTGGCCTTGTCCACTTCCTGGACTCTGGCCGCATTTGTCGGGCCTGCGTCATAGCTGCTGTCTTCCACACTGCTCCAGGGTTCACGGTTTGATCAACAGAACATGGGACAGTACTGCACGTTTGTGGTTACACAGTGAAGTCACCTGTGCATCTCTCTCTATCGTGGTCATTTGCTCCAGGGAATCTCGTGCTAGACCGTGAAACAAGGTTGATAGGTTGAGAAGCACATATGTGAGACATCTTCAGACAAATCCTTTATCTGTTAAGAGTCCAGATGACTGAAGCCTAGAAACATGGATGTAAAACCATGAGAAAGCCTGGGTCTGAATCAACCAGTCATTCCTGGGTCTATGACCCTTAGGAACTAAGATAACTCAATAACCATTGCTTTTGGCCACTGATTTTTGGGATAATTTGTTATGCAACAGGTGATAACTAATATAGCTCCTGACATTCCTGGTTTTAAAGCTTCATGTCCTGGAAAACCTCCCAATTCTGCACAAAGAGCACATGTATCGGACAAAATATAACTTATATTAACATTATAGAGTCATAAGGTCATAGATAATCGTAATGGCTTGATTACAGTGTTATTTCAAGATGATGTGCCTGAAATTCCTAAATTCTTTCCCAGCATCACATCTGTTCTGTGACTAACCTTCACCTCCCTCCCTCCCTCCTCTCCACCTCCTTCCTTTCTTTGCTGATGTGGTAGCAGTGAAGACCATGCCCAAGCACACAGGCTGTGGTGCCCAGTGAACTTTAATGCGAGCACTGAATTTGCAGCCTGCAGTAAAGACAGTGTTACGTCAGTTCTTACTCAAAAACATCTTTGAAAACATGAGGTTTTAATTCCAACTCCCATCTATCTGAAAAGGATTTATGCTGTAATCTCCATCTTTGATCCTTTTTCTTCATTCTAGACTACACAGGATTGCCCCAAAGCACAAGTTAACTATCTCAATCACCTGCCATTTAAATGAGATTTATTATTTTATCCATGAACAAAATGCTAACTTGCACTGCCGTTTTCTGTGAGATGTCCTTGTGGTGATTTTATTTTCTTCATTTGTTTGGAGACATGCCGCTGTGTGTCACTCTCCCCAGCATTGTTATAACAATAGGAGGCCGGTGTCTCTATTGTGGTAATAGTCATAACAGGCTGTTGTGATGACATTAAAGTTACAATTATGGCATGGTGAACAGGGAGGGGAGTCTATAGGGAGTTAAAAGTCTGTAGGGCAGGGAGAGACATTTTCCTCAGTGGTATAACTGCTGGGAAGAAGTCCATGCTCTTTTAAACAACTCCTCACCGAGTATCCTGTAAAAACAAAAACAAAAACAAAAAAACAAAAAAACAAAAACAAAAACAAAAAAACAGAAAATGAATGAAATTGAATGGGTCACAAAATACAGAAAAAGGAAGAAAGAAAGAGAGAATGGACGAAAGAGAGGAAGAAAGAAAATAGAAAGGATTAGGTGGGAAAGGAAAATGATCGGTGGGAGTGGGAGTGAGTGAGAGATTAGGGTATGAGTATCATAAAATGCATTAAAATGTTATAACAAAACCCATTATTATGGAGAACTAATATATATGCAAAAATAGAAAGGAAAACAAAGACCAGAAGTGTGAAGCACCATGGAAAAAGCTTTCTCCTTCTGTCCCATCTCCTCTCCCCTGCTCTCCCCTCTGTTGTCCCCTCCCTTCTCTGTTTCCTTCTCTCTCATCTTTGCTTCCCTTTCCTCTCCTTTTTCTCTTCCTCCCTTTTCACTTTCCCCCCTGTCTGTCCTCCTTCCTCCCCACTCCTTCTTTTCCCTCTCTCCTGTACCTTCCTCCCTTCCTTGTTTTTTCCTCTCATCTCGTCTCTCCTCTTCTCCTTTCTTGGCCCTCTGCCCTCCTTTCTTCCTTTCAGAAAGGGAATGAATATATATCATGTAAAAGGAGGAATGTCCTTCAGGCAGGGAGTGTAGATGAGACTTCCATACCCCAGAGATTTCATTCTCCCTAGAAATCCAAATGGCAAAAATAGACAGTAGCTGAGGCTCCCAGAAACAGAAGACACCTGCTAAGTCTCAGAGATCTAAGTATAGCATACAGACCTTCCAGGAGGTGGAAGTTTGTCTGAAGGACTAAGAGGAAGTAGAGGCTCATAGAGAGATCTCAAGTAATTTTCAGCACTCTCCACCAATGTTGAGGACTGTACCCAGGATCTCACATGTGCTATGAAATTCTCTCCCTGGGTTGTATGTCCAGCCCTAATTAGTAATTAAAAAGAGAATAAGAAAAGCTGGGGCATATGGACACATGGGACTAGATCTTTACTGCACTTCCTGTTTGTGTGGCATTAAGTCCTTTTAGAATTTGTGAACAGGGAACCAGGGCTGGTGTCATAAGAGAGGAGACATGGATCTTCTGTTGTGGTGATCTTATAGTGGGTCATCCACTTCCCCAACACCAGTCTGTCCAAAAGGCAGAATCTAATTAAAATTCTTTTCACACGGACCACAAAGTGGACACAGAGCAGTGCCTTGCTTCTCATGAACAGTAGAAAGAGATATATGATGTTGAGAATGCTATAGTGACCATTTTGGCTTTTCCTGGTTCTCTTTCTCTCTCTCTGAGACCACTTTGTCACTGTACTTTATGATTGGTTAGCAAGGGCCACTGGTCAGCTGTGCCAGCCACCTGATTACAGCTAGAAAAGCAGCTGAAGGCTTCTGTTAGCAACCATATGGAGGAGCCAACTTTGTGCAGATCTTGATGTCCATCAAGACTTCAGGCTACAGATCTGCCCAAGCATATTGACTGCAACCAAGAGAAATGTCGAGGTAGAACCACAGCTAAGCCACATCCACATTCGTGGTCCTGAAAAACTGTGAAATAAGAATACTATTTATGATTTTTAGACAATTTGAAATTTATTTGTAATGTAATTAATACGCTTGTCCATCCTTAGGCTTCAGTCAACTTTAGTGAAAGAAATAATCACTATACTTCCCTCTGTCTTACAAATATTTCTAGCATAATAGGGACACTTTCTTTTGTGGATGAGGAGGGCTGTGCTAGAACACATGGTCCAAGGCCTGTGTACAATCCACAAACACGTGCCTTTGAATATGATCTGTAGCTAAAACGCTGTGTAATCAGATGTCAGGGCACATCCTGACTCATGAGCTATGTAGGCTACCAGAACTTTCCATGCATTTCTTCTTCTGTCTTGCTTCATGGCCATTGGGTTTCTGGTCTCTGAGGACTAGCATTCTGATGGTATAAAAATCTGGAACTGTTATATACTAACATGGAAGATCTGAGATTATATTACATGGAAAGTCTGGTTTGTAGATACAATCATGGACAGTGGAAGAGAGATTTGTCATCTTCCTGGAAAACACCTAAACAAAGATCTTTCCTTTTAGGACCAATCTGGGTACTATGAGACTCACTGTATCCTTCTAATTGTCCCTTTTATCTTTGAGCTGCTGTGGAAAGCTTGCACACTTTCTTTGCAACTAAATGATTTCCTTACAGACAGTGTCCCAAGACCTCATTACTTGGTCCCTTATTTACACTCTGGAACAGTATCTGTGGAGTAGAAGCCATGCTTTGTGTCCAAATTTTCAGCAAGGATAGTTTTTACAACACAAGATTGGCCAACATGTAAAGAACCATTACTGTCACAAGCTAACGACAATGCAGTCATTTCTTGGGCATCCCACCTCCAAGCACAGAGGGGAGAGCAGCCCTGTCACAGCAAAGGCTAAGAATATGGAAATGAGAATGTAGCACAGTTAGTGGAGGGCCTGACTAACATGCATGAAGCTCTGTGTTTAAAAACAACACCTCAAAGACTTTTTAAGTCTTGGAATCTCAGCACTGGAAGAAGGAGGCAGGAGGACCGGAATGTCAAGGTCATCTTTATCTACATAGCAAGTCTGAAGCCAACGTGAGATACAGAACACCCTTCATAAATCAACAAAATAAAAACTAAAGAGCTCTGTCTGTGATGTGTTTGCTTTGAAAGCATGAGGACTTGAGTTCACTTCCAGAACCCATGCAAATTAGATGAAGTGCCAAGGGAGGTGGAGACAAGAATATCCTTGGAGCTAGTTGGCCACTCAGTCTTGCCAAATTCCAGATCAGTGAGAGACCCTGTCTCATCAAACAAACAAACAAACAAACAAATAAACAAACAAGGTATATGGATTTCCCAGGAGAAATAGCCAAATTTGTCATTTCTTCATACAAACATGTGTACATGTATCTACACACACATACATATGCAAAAGAATATGAGCACATATACACACCAAACAAAGTTGCTGGATCCTAATGGCTCCCTCAGGGGAGGGGGTAAGAAGGTGCGACTTCAACAACATAGACACCAGGAGTTAGTTGAAGGCAAACAGCAGACTCATTTATTCAGTAATGGGGAAGGCCTTCTATACCCTCCTCCCAGCACCCATGCTGTGTCCCAATTGGGTAGCATTGTGTGGTTGTCTCTCATTGGCTGGGCACAATCAGTAACTCTGACAGCAATCAGGATCTCTGACAGTACTTGTTGCTAGGTCCTTGGGCAGACTCCAGGTTGGTTCATAAGGCAGTACCTTATGTGAATGCCTTGGCAACTGGTTTGAGCCAATTTCCTCGACCCCATGGGCCTGTTCTACTATATAGCCACCTTTTTGTTTTATTATGTGGGTGCTCAGCAGGAGTCAGAGTTCTTTGCTCCAGCTTTGTTGACCCACCTGGTGGGGAGGGTGCTCAGAAACTGGACTGTGCCTGTTTTAGGTGAGCTGGCCAAATAAGCTATTACCTGTCATTGACTATCAGCCCTTGAAGAGCATCCATCTCTGGTGAGTTACCCAGGTGGGGAGGGTCAGGCATTAGAATTTCAGAAAACCAGGCATGCATAACCTCCTGCGGAGGGCTATAAGTTGGCTGTCTAAGAGCCATTAATTGTAGAGTCACCTTAGTGGCCACTCATTGTTGCCAGATGTGCTGTGGGAGACACTTAAAAAGGGGAAAGAGTAAAAGCACCACCCCGCCAATCAAAGCATAAGTGAAAATCCAGGAGGGATCAAACAGTCTTTTTATGTCATGCCAAACCTCTTAAAAAAAATAAAGAGTTAAAGGCCACAACCTCTGCCCTTGTCTGATTTCATTGGATAATTTTGTGTAATGAATAATATAGAAACTTAACTGACCATGGGCCCTTAATATATTTAGCTAGCTCCTGGGCTGCTAAACTAATGTTCCTCATCTCGAAAGACATCATACAAAATGAGGAAATGCAAGAGTTCACATGTCTTCAGCCTTTAGAGGGGCAATGAGAACAAGAAAGGGGAGTATATCTATTATCCATCCTGGGTTATTTCTTCCTTGGTGGAAGTAGTCTGATCTGTGTCTAGGCTCACATCTATTGCTGGGACCCATATTGGCATAGTGGCACTCTAAGGAAAAACACGAGCATACCCTCTTTCGTGGTTTAGCAGGGGGGCTGGTAGTTGCCATTGCTTTGGTTCCACCTCCTGGGGGTCAATTCTTATGTGGAGGTGCCAGGTGAAAGGAAACAGAAAAAAAAAGTCCTAATGGGACAGGCAGACAAACATGACAGACAACACAAAAGAAGGAAAGAAGTGGGGGTCCCAATGCTTACCTACCAAAAGAACAAAAAGAACACAACACTGAGGGCCCTTCTCACCAAAACACACTATCTTGGGGATGCTGTCAAGTACCATGAGTGAAGAGATGATCAGAATCTGCATCAGGAAAAGAGAAAGTAACAGAAATCCCAGATTAAGGCTCCAGATGTTGCTGAATACTAACGGCTTCCTCAGTGGAGGGGATGAGAAGGTTTGGTATCAACCACACAGACACTGGAAGTCAGTTAAAGGCAAACAGCAAACTTGTTTATTCAATAATGGGGAAGGCCTAATATACCCTCCTTCCAGCACTCAGGCTGTGTCCCAATTTGATGGCATTTTGTGATCATCTCTCATTGGCTGGGCACAATCAGGAACTCTGACAACACCTATTGCTAGGCCCTCAGGCTGACTCTGCATGAAAAATGGAAATATATTCCTTAAAAATTATTTTTATTCATGTGCATGTGTGAGTGTGTGTGTGTGTGTTGTATATGTATGTGTGGGTGACTGTGTATGCCAGAAGATGGCGCCTATGCCTAGACCTGGAGTTAGAGGCAGTTGTGAGACACTATATACTTGGCGGGAACCAAACTCTGGTCCTCTGAAATAGCATGAATCACTCTTAATCATCCAGCTGTCTCTTCGGTCCTTCTATTCCTTTGTTGAATAAATACATTATTCGTGCCAATAGTCGAGTTGACAACACTTTATGTAATTTCATTGTATAATATTGACATCATAATAGAAAGCAATCCATTGTATTAAATTTTGGTACTTTAAAATCCTTTAATACAAACTTCTTAAAACACTGAACATAAAAAAATAAATGTTAATGGCAGAGAAAACAAAACACCCAGTAAGAGCAATTGCATCCTCCTAACAAATGCAAAACCATCTGATTACATTTTGAATCAGAATACCCTGCTTCTTAAATGTTAAAAAGCTGCATTCCTTAAAACACATTTGTAAGGTAGAACTGGACTCCTACTAAATTGTGTGTCCTTTGTGATATAAGTAGCTCTTTGTTTCTGGGTTTCTTGTTTATTTATTTATTGGTTATTTATTTATTTTGTTTTTATATCCCAAACAAAGGTTCCCTTTCCCTTCTCTTCTCCCAATCTCCCCCATCTTTCCTCTCCCCCCACCCTATCCACTTCTCCTTCTCCTCTGTTTTTTGAGAAATGGGCAGGCCTCCCAGGGATACCAGCCAGCCATGGTATATCAAGTTGCAGTGAGACTAGGCACCTCCTCTTCTATTAATGCTGCATGAGGCAATCCTGTAGGAGGAATGGGTCCCAAAAGCAGGCGACAGAGTCAGAGATAGCCCCTGCTCTCATTGTTAGGAGTCTCACCAGAAGGCCAAGTCACACAATTGAAACACATATGCAGAGGACCTAGGTAAGTCCCATGTATCCTTCCTGGTTGTTGGTTCAGTCTCCGTGAGCGCCTATTGTGAGAGTCAAAGTTACATTTTAAGTTTTAATTACTGTGCCTATGAGATCCATCCATGAAACAAAAATGCCTCTGATCTGCAAGCCCCTTGCCCAAGGACAGATAGTTCCTGAATTGCTGGAGGCTGTTGTTCATGGGAGGTGATAAGCTATGTGTTTTCACTTCCCTAAACAAGTTTGTTTGACCCATCTGCACTGGATGTGCTTGATCACATGTGGACAGGAAATATGTTAGGATGTACCCTTGCCCCTGATTGGATGTAGGCTGGAGGGATACAGGCAGGAAGTATATCAGAATGTATGCTTGCCCGTGATTGGAACTCATAGGAAATGAAGTGAATTATGTGTCTTTGTGGTATGGTGGAGCTTCCTTTGGGTATATGCTCAGGAGTAATATAGCTGGATCTTGAGGTAGATCAATTCTGAATTTTCTGAGGAACCAACATATTGATTTTCAAAGTGTCTGTACAGGTATGCACTCTTACCAACAATGGAGAACTGTTCCCCTTGATCCATGTCCTCTCAAGCATAAGCTGTCACTTGTTTTTTTAATCTTAGCCATTCTAACAGGTGTAAGATGGAATCTCAGAACTGTTTTGATTTGCATTTCCCTGATGGCTAAGGATGTTGAATATTCTTTAAGTGATTCTTGGCCATTTGAGATTCCTCTATTGAGAATTCTCTAATTAGATCTCCACCCCATTTTTAATTGGATTATTTGGTTTTTTGATGTATAGTTTCTTGAGTTCTTAATGTATTTTAGATATTAGACCTCTGTCAGGTGTGGATTTGGTGAAGATCTCTTCCCATTTCACAGGCTGCCATTTTGTCTTATTGACAGTGTCCTTTGCCTTCCAGAAGCCCTTCAGTTTCACGAGGTCTCATTTGTTAATTGTCACTTCTAGTGCCTGTGTGATTGGTGTTCTGTTCAGGAAGTTGTCTCCTGTGCCAATGTGTTCAAGATGATTCCCCACTTCCTCTTCCATCAGGTTTAATGTATCTGGTTTTATGTTGAGGTTGTTTTGATAGATGCGGACTATTTGCATTCTTCTACATACTGATATCTAATTATGCCAGCACCATTTGTTAATTATCCAATGTATAATTTCGGCTTCTTTGTCAAAAATCAGGTGTCCATAGGTGTGCGGATTTACTTTTAGGTCTTTGATTCAATTCCATTGATCAACCTGTTTTTATGCCAATACTGTGTGGTTTTTATTACTAAAATTAGGGATGGTGTTACCTCCAGCAGTTCTTTTATTTTTTAGGATTGTTTTTAACTATCCTGTGTTTTTTGTGTTTCTATATGAAGTTGAATATTGTTCTTTCAATGTCTGTAAATAATTGTGTTGGGATTTTAATGGGGATTGCACTGAATTTGTAGATTGTTTTTGTTAAGATGGCCATTTTTACTATGTTAATTTTGCCCATCCATGAGCATGAGAGATCTTTGATATCTTCTCCAATTTATTTCTTCAGACTTGAAATTTTTATCATATGAATTTAGAGTTATTCCAAGATATTTTGAATTATTTATGGCTATTGTAAACAGTGATGTTTCCCTGATTTCTTTCTCAGTCCATTTATCATTTGTATATAGGAACACTATCAATTTTTTTAGTTGATTTTGTATCCAGCCACTAAACTGAAAGTGTTTTTCAGATGTAGGAGTTCCCTGGTAGAAATTTTGGGGTCACTTATGTATACTATTGTATCATCTACAAATAGCAACACTTTAACTTCTTCTTTTCCAGTTTGTATTCCCCTTGATCACCTTTAGTTGTCTTAATGCTCTAGTCAAAACTTCAAGTACTATATTGAATAGATATGGGGAGAGCAGATAGCCTAGTCTCGTCCCTGATTTTAGTGGAATTACTTTATGCTTCTGCCCATTTATTTTGATATTGGCTATTGGATTGCTGTATACTTTTTTATGTTATGTAAACCTTTATTATGTTTAGATATGTCCCTTGTATCCCTGATCTCTCCAAGACTTTTATCATGAAGGGGTGTTAGATTTTGTCAAAGGCCTTTTCAGCATCTAGTGAGATTGATCATGGGTTTTTTGTCTTTCACTTTGTTTATATGGTGGACTACATTGATGTATATGTTGAACCACCACTGCATCTCTGGGATGAAGCCTACTTGATCTTGGTGGATGATCTTTTTGATGTGTTCTTGGGTTCAGTTTGCCAATATTTTATTGAATATTTTGCTTCAGTGTTCTTGAAGGAAATGGTCTGTAATTCTCTTTGTTGAGCTTTTGTGTGTTTGGGTATCAGGGTGACTGTGACCTCACAAAAAGAATTTAGGAACTTTCCTCCTGTTGTTTTTAAAAATGGCACATGGCTGTCAGAGTGGGTGGGAGCCATGGAGAGAGATATACTATGCAGACCACATTCACATGGAGAGTCTTATTGGGCAGAAGAAAGAGAAGGGGGATGAGGAGAGAAGAGGAATAATAAGAGAAAAAAAGACAGGAAAGGGGGAGAGAAGAGGTGTAGACATGACCTCATGGGAAGAGAGAGAGAGAGAGAAGTGGGCAGATCCCACCTCTTAAAGGAGCCTTGGTGCATGCACAAATGGGCTATGCAAATGGGGCTCATGTATTAGGTAGTCTCTGTCCAAGTTGAGAGTTGGCTTACTGGTGGTTAGCTTGACATTTGGTGCAGTGTTTGTGTGGGTATCTGTTCATGTGATTGGTGTGGCCTACACCTATTTTTCTAACTGGTGTGGGCTGCACCTGAGCAGCTGAAGTCTGTTCAAGCTGGTGTGACTTGTCCCCATTGTGACTGGTGTGGCTTGTGCTTGAGTAATGGAAGTCCACTGGGGTTAGGTGCAGGGCCCAGCAGCAGGGCAGTGATGAGCTGGGATGGTGTGGGCCATGGGGAGTGTCGCAGGGAACAGAATGCATGGAGGGGGAAGTTCTACTGGTAGGCTGACCATTCACCCATTCTGTCTGCTGTGGCCTGGGTCTGAGTGACAGAAGTTCACTGGGGTTGAGGGCAGGGTACAGCGGCATGGCCAGCAATATGCTGGGACAGTATGGGCCATAGGAAGGGTCTTTGGGAACAGAATCTAGCTTTGTGGGCAGATGGGGCACTCACTAGTTCTAACTGGTAGGGCCTGCCCCTGAGTGGCCTATTTCTGGGTTTCTAATGAATGTTGGTTTCACATGGTTGGGGTTACAATAGGGAGCAAGGTTATGAAAGAGGGAAGTGGTAAAAAGGCAAATGAAATTAATCATTTACAAATAATTAGATACTGTCTTAGGGTTTCTGTTGCTGCAATGGAACACCATGACCAAAAAGCAAGTTGGGGAGGAAAGGGTTTATTCAGTTGCATTTCAGCCTTGCTGTTCATCACTGAAGGAAGTCAGGACAGGAACTCAGTCAGGGCAGGATCCCAGAGGCAGGAGCTGTTGCAGAGGCCATGGAGTGGAGCTACTTACTGGCTTACTTCCCATGGCTTGCTCAACTCACCTTCTTATAGAACTCAGAACTAGCAGCCCAGGGATGGCACCACCTACCATGGGTTGGGTCCTCCCACACTGATCACTAAATGGGAAAAGGCTTTATAGCTGGATTCAAGAAAGGAAGTATTTACTCAAATGTGGCTCCTTCCTCTGATGACTCTACCTTGTGTCAAGTTGACACACAAAACCAGCCAGTACAGATACAAACTGTATCAATCTTCCTTGGCAAAAAACAAAGTCTACATTTAGTGTTTTCCATCAATTCAACAGAGGCATCTCTGCAGAGCTAGCATGAGTGAAAGAGGCCACATTCATAAAGCAAAGCACAAATACATCAATGTAGCTGCTTTGAAAGTACAAATGATCTCTCCTAAAATGGGGGACCTTCAGCTTGGAATCAGATGGTTTCCCTCTCCCTACTCAATACAAGAAATAACAGATGAAACATGTTTTTAAAAATACTTTCCATGAAGTTCCTGATAACTGTTAGACTCCAACTCTTCAGCATACCCCAAAGGAATTAAAGCAGCAATCAAGCTAATTTTAATTTTATTCTTTTTTTCCAGTTGTGTTTGGTTTTATTCTAGGTCTCTGGGCTGTCTAGTCTCTGGTTCTTGGTTACCCGAGCAGTGTCAGGAATGGGTTCCTTTTTGTGGGCCTTAAATGAAACCACACACTGGCTGGCCACTCCCACACGTTCTGTGTCACCACTGCCCCAGCACATCTTACAAGAAGGACAGATTGAAGGTCAAGGTTTTGTGGCTGGGTTGGTGTCCATGTTTCTCTTTTGCTTGCTGTGGTGCTTTGAAAGAAAATGGCCTTCAAAGAGAGCAGCAATATTTGAAGGTGTGGCCTTGGAGTAGGTGTGATTTTGTTGGAGGAAGTGTGTTACTGTGGAGGCGGGCTTTGAGGTCTCATATGTGCTCAAGCCACTCCCAGTGAGACAGACCACTTCCTGTTGCCTGTGCAAGATGTAGGACTCTCAGCTCTAGCACCATGTCTACCTGCATGCCACCATGTCCCACCATGATGATGAGGAACTAAACCTCTGAAAGGCACCCTATTAAATGTTTTCCTTTATAAGAGTTGCATGGTCATGGTGCTCTTCCCAGCAACTGAGACCCTAACTAAGACAGAAGTTGATACCAGAGACTAGGGAAATGCTGTGATAGGTCTGACCATGCTTTTGTTTGAAGGAATATGGACGTTGGGACTGTTGAATTCTTTAAATGGGGCTTAATGGACCATATTAGTAGGAGCATGAGAGACATTGGTGCTGAGAATGATTTGATCTGTGGAGGGCTGGCTCAAGAGGTTTCAGAGGAGAAAAATTTTAATATATTGCGTAGAGATTGTTCTTGTGATAATTTGGTGAAGAAAGTGGCTGATTTTTACTCTTGTCTAAAGAGTTTGCCCAAAATTAAAATTAAAAAATTGTATTAATTCCATTGGCAAAAGAAATCTCAAAACAGCCCGGTATAGACTCTGTCATGTGGTTACTAGTGTTCATATTTACAAAGATTTATAATGAAAAGGAGCAAGCTGAGGAGAAAAGGACATAAGCAGAATATCCAAGAGGAATTTTGGTGAGGGTTGAGCATTGTTGGTGTGCTAGAAGCCAGAGACTTTGAGCCTGATCAGTAACTCATTACACAGTGAACATTTACAAGTAAAGCTGTTTGGACAAAAGGGTCTGCTGTGTGACACACTGAAGCTCCCAATGCCACCAAAACAAATGAAAGGTGATGGAGAGGGAGCAAAGATAGAGGAGCAAAGTGGATTTTGTTGTTTTGTTTTGCTTTTTATTGTTGTTGTTTTTAATTGATATTTTTATTTTATTTTTAATTTCTTTTTAAATTTCCTTTTGGGGAAGATGCTACAAAGGTGAAGGGCAGATGAGTGGGGTAGGGGTGCATGATGTGAATTTCCCAAAGAATCAATAAAAAATTAGATGTCCATTTGTGTCTGGGTCTTCAATTCAATTCTATTGATCGGTGTGTCTTTTTTTTTTTTTTATGTCAATACCATGTTGTTTTTCTTACTATAGCTGTGTAGTACAGCTTGAAATCAGGAATGGTGATACCTCCAGATGTTCTTTTATTGTTCAGGATTGTTTTAGCTATCCTGCTTTTTTTTTTGGTGTGTGTGCAGTGTGTGTGTGTGTGTGTGTGTGTGTGTGTGTGTGTGTGTGTGTGTGTTTGCATGTTTCTGTATGAAGTTGAATATTGTCCTTTAAAAATCTGTAAAGAATTGTTTTGGAATTTTGATGGGGATTCTGTTAACTCTATAGATTATTTTTGGTAGGATGGCCATTTTTATCATTTTTACTATGTTGATCCTATTGATCTGTGGGCATGGGAGATCTTTCCATCTTTTGTTATCTTCTTCAATTTCTTTTTTCAAAGACTTGAAGTTTTTAACCTTCAAGTCTTTCACTTGCTTGGTCAGAGTTACCCCAAGATATTTTACATTATTTGTGGCTATCATGAAGGGTGTTGTTTCCCTGATTTCTTTCTCATTCTGTTTGTTAGTTGTATATAGGAGGGCTATTGACTTTTTTTTTTTTTTTTTTTTTTTTTTTTTTTTTTTTTTTGGTTTGGTTTGGTTTGGTTTGTAGAGACAGGATTTCTCATTGTAACAACCCTGGCTATCCTGGAACTTTATAGACCAGGCTGACCTCAAACTCTACCTGCCTTTGCCTCCTGAGTGCTGGGATTAAAGGTGTGAATTACCATGCTTGGTGATTTTTTTTTTTTTTAGTTAATCTTTTGTTACTTCAATGAGAATGTTTATCAGCTGTAGGAATCCCTCCTGAAATTTTTAGGGTCGCTTATACATACTGTTTTATCATCTGCAAATAAAGATACTTTGACTTTTCCTTTCCAATTTGTATTCCTTTGATCTCCTTAAGTTATCTTATTGCTCTAGCTAAAACTTCAAGTACCACGTTGAATAGATATGGAGAAAGTGAACAACCTTGTATTATTCCTGATTTTAGTGGAATTGCTTTGAGTTTTTTCCATTTAAGTAAATATTGGCTATAGACTTGCTGTAAATTGCCTTTATTATGTTGAAGTATATCCATTTTGTACCTAATCCCTCCAGGACTTTTATCATAAAAGGGTTTTATCATAAAAAGGACTTTGTCAAAGTTTTTTTTTTCTTTTTTGCATTTAATGGGATGATCATGTGTTTTCTTTTTAGGTTTATTCATATAGTGGATTCTATTTACCGCTTTTCATATATTGAACTATCCGTGTATCTCTGGAATGAAGCCTACTTGATCATGGTGGATGATCTTTTTGAATAGTTCTTGGATTTGGTTTGAAAATATTTTATTGCATACTTTTGGATCCATGTTTCTAAGGGAAATTGGTCTGTAATTTCCTTACTTTGTTCAGTCTTTGGGTGGTTTGGGTATCAGGGTAACTATGACCTCATAAGGTGAATTGGGCAAGATTCCTACTGTTTTTATTTTGTAGAATAATTTGAGAAATACTGGCAATTAACTCTTTTTTAAAAGTCTGGAAGAATTCTTCACTAAAACTGTCTGGCTCTAGACTTTTTTGATTGGGAGATTTTAATGATTGCTTCTATGTCACTAGGAGTTATAGGTTTATTCAAATTGTTTTACTGATCTTGATTTAACTTTGGTAAGTGTTACCTATGGACAAAATTATTCATTTCTTTTAGATTTTCCAATTTGGTGGTGTATAGGACCTAATGGTTCTCTGGATTTCTTCAGTGTCTGTTATGTACCCCTTTTGCTTATAATTTTGTTAATTTGCATATTCTTTCACTGTCTTTTAGTTAATTTAGATAAGGGTTTGCCTATCTTGTTAATTTTCTCAAAGAACCAACTCTTTATTTCATTGATTCTTTGCACTGTTCTCTTTGTTTCTATTTTGTTGACTTCAGCCCTCAGTTATTCTTTTCTATTGTCTACTCCTCTCAGGTGAGCTTGCTTCTTTTTGTTCTAGAGCTTTTAGGTGTGCTGTTAAGTTGCTAGTATGAGATCTCTCCAATTTATTTACACACACACACACACACACACACACACACACACACACACACACACACACACTTAAGTGCCATAATATATGCATATGTAGGCACTTAGTGATATGAACTTTCCTCTTAGCACTGCTTTCAATCTGTCCCGTAAGTTTGGGTATGCTGTGCATTCATTTTCTTTGTATTATGGAAGGTCTTTATTTTCTTTATTTCTGTCATGACCCATTTGTTGTGGCCCACTATTTTTCCTAGTGGCTGTACCCAGTAGGACTGCATAAGAGGTTGATTGGATCATGGACCTGTGTACCAGGTGTTTGTAAGGGTCTACACTTGACTGTAAGTAGCAAGGGGCAGGTCTTTTGCTCCACCCATTGTAATGTTATAAATAGACCTTTGGAATAAAGTTCTGGGCCAGTGGATAAGGATTCAGGCCCACTCAAGTCTATCCTGTGTTTTCTTTCTGTTTCTCTCCCCTCTTTATTTCTAACCAAGTCTCTTATCCCTCATTTTTCAAGAGTCCCTGGGGTAAATAAATGTGGGTCCACCATACCCATTTTCATTCAGTAGAGAGTTGTTCAGTTTTCATGTGTTTATAAGCTTTTTTGTTTTTGGTTGTTGTTTATATACAGCTTTAATCTGTGGTGGCTTGGTAGGATGTGGGGAATTATTTCACTTTTCTTGTATCTGTTGAGACTGTCTTTGTTTTCAAATATGTGGCCAATTTTGGAAAGAGTTCCATGAGGAGGGAAGAAGAAGGTATATTCTTTTGTGTTTGGGTGAAATGTGATACAAAAATCTTATCAATAAAAACCAGGAGTCAGCTATCAGGGTAAAATCTTGAAAGAGCAGATATTGAGAGCTGCTGGTAGCAAAAGGCCATGGGAGTATATAGCACATGACAACTAGTGTTTAAAAGTCAGTCTATCAGTTGGGACATTTTAACTGGATGATTTGTCTTTTTTCTTCAGATATCTCATTTGTTCAGTGGTCTTCAGATTCCTTGGCTGGATGCCTTCATTTTCCTGGAAAGACAAAAACAAAACCCTTCCCTAACCCTAACTTTGGAGAGTTTCCCTTTTGGCAAGTTATATCTGATCAAATGAAAAGCATTTGTCTTATAAGTTAGTTTAGATTGAATGGTCATGCTGGTTGATGAACTGTCATCTCCTCTAATCAAGAGGTATCTTTTGTTTGAATCTAATCTTTATCAATTTTAATGGTATTCATAGCTTTTCTTCTCCTGTGGAAACAAAAACAAAACCTTGTCCCCAACATAACACATATCTTGGTTTCCATTCTGAGGTCAGCACATCTTTAAAGTATGCAGGCTGATTTAATTCAGTAATTTTTTTCTACTATCCAATGTCTCTCTGCAGCTATTGTTCCTTTTTCATTAGCATTTACAAAATTCAAAGTTAATAAAGCATTATGCAATCTATCTCTGGGGTCTTTATTATCCCTTTCTGTTTATTAAGTATATCTTTTACAGTTCAATTTGATCTTTCTAAAACTTGTTGCCCTGCAGGATTGTATGGTATACCTGTAATATTCCTTATGTTGTGATATGTAAAAAACTGTCTCATTTTACCAGAGACATATGCTGGAGCATTGTCAGTCTTAATTTATACAGGTATACCATGGTGTCCATAATTTCTAACAAATGTGTAATTACAGAATCAGCCTTCTCAGAACTCAAAGCAGTTGCCCATTGAAATCCTGAATATGTATCTATGGTGTGGTATACAAAATTTTATTTTCCAAATTCTGCAAAATGAAACATGTCCATTTACAAAACTTCATTTCTTTGAGTACTTTTTGAGTTACTTCTAGCAAGTAGTGGAGTTTGGTTATACAAAGAACAAGTAAGATGTTTTCTTATAATTTCCTTGGCTTGTTGCTAAGTGATGAAAAAATGTTTTTTTTTTTCAAACCTGTTATTGACATAGTGCTTTTTAGTGAAATTCTGAGGCTTATAGAACATTTCATATCAATAGCTGATCAATTTCACCACTGCCTTGTGCTAGAGGGCCTGGCAGACCCATTTGGGATCTGATATGTGATATATATGTAGAAGGTAAAGTAACCAGATGGAGTCAAGCTCTAGATGCAAACGATCCACATGTGTATCCTATAATTTCTTTTCTACCAAAGCACATTCTCTCTTAGATTCAGCTGATAATTTTCTTGGACTATTTAAGTCTTTGTCTCCTTATAAGGTTTGAAAGATATCACTCGGTTCTTGAGTTGTTAATTTAATTGTGGTTCATAGCCAGTTAATAGCTCCCAGAAAATTTTGAAAGTCATTAAGAGTCCACAATTGATCTCTCCTGATTTGTACCTATTGGCTTTGAATTTTTGTAAACCTATTTTATATCCTAGGTAATTAATAGAATCTTTGTATTTTTTCAGGAGCAACTTGTAATTCCAAACAAGGCAAAATTTTCTCTAAAGTATCTATTTGAATCAGCTAGTAAGATATTATCCATATAATGGTAAATTATAGATTGAGGAAACTGTACATGAATCATTTCCAATAGCTGTCATGAAAAATATTATCACAAGGTGGGGCTGATTAACATTTCTTATGGGAGAACCTTCATTGATATCTCTTAACAGGCTGAGAATTATTATAAGTGGGCACCATGAGGCATATTTTTCTCTATCCTGTTCATGTAAAGGTATAGTGAAGAAACAGACTTCTAAATCAATAACAGACCATCCTTTAGGTAATGGAGAAGGTAAGGGAATTCCAGGCTGTAAAGAGCCCATTGGCTGAATTACCTTATTAATAGCTCTTACATCTGTTACCATTCTCCATTTTCAAGATTTCTTTTTTAATAACGAATATAGGAGAATTCCAAGGGTTGGTTGATTCTTCAATATGCTGAGCATTTAGCTTCTCCTGTTCCAGCTATTCTAATGCCTGTAATTTTTCTGATGTCAAAGGCCATTGTTCCACCCAGACAGGTTTGTCAACTAACCATTTTAAACGTAGGACTGTTGGTACCTTTGATAGATCAGCAGCTGTCGTGCCCTATTTCTGTACATCCTGAGTGATCAGTGACTATTCTTTATACCTTTATACATTATATTTTTCCCAGATGCATATATTAGATTATGGTTTGTTTCTGATATTGGAGAAATGTTAATCTGGATATTCCATTGCTGTAAAAAACCATGTACCCATAAATTCATTGCTATGTTAGCCACATATGGCTTTAAATTTCCTCTCTGTGCTTCTGGCCCTATGTATTTGACACATCTTGCATTTTGATTTACCTGAGATAAAGCTTCAATCTCTAAAAGCTGAACATTTACTTCCTGAAGAGACCAATTTGGATGCCAAGATTCTGGTGCAATTTTTGTTACATCTGCCCTTATATCTACAAGACCTTCAATTATAATATCATTTATTCATATTTTTAGTTTTGGTCTCTGATCATTTATAGAAGTTTGCCAAAATATTTGCTTCATGGTTTCTTCTGAAATTTTTGTTTTATCTTTAAAGCTGTTTTATCATCCAGAGCAGTATGGTTTTTAGGCATTAGGCATTAGGTCCTTAAATTGCTCTGAGGAGGAGTTTCTCCCATGGTAAAGGGGAATGACTGAACCAAATTTGATACAGGAGCCTGGGAGAGGTCACTCAAGACATTTCTCAATGGCAAAGGGTTACCTTTTCTGTCCCTTTTTGGTCTGCAATCATTGGTCCAATGTTGACCATTGCTACACCTTCTGCATACCCCAGAAGGCAAGGGCCTTTGGTTTGAATTAGAAGAAACATTGTTTCTAGGAATTCCATGTCTATAATCCCTTTTTAGGTGACCTTGTTTGCCACAATTAAAACATCTGACATTTTTATTTTTCTTCAAGCCTCTGGAAATCACCTCTCCTATCCAAGCATTATCATGGTTATGAGATTCAATACTGACTGTATCTTAGATCCATTTCTCTATGAGTGCTGATCTTGCCTTTAAAGGCCCAAATACCATTTTGCATTGTGAATTAACATTTTCAAAAGCCAAAGATTCAATTATTATTTGTCTAGCTTCTGAATTTCATATCATTGTATTTACAGCTGACGTCAATCTTTGTAAAAAAATATCAGTGAAAGTTTTTTTCCAGTACTGTATAACTTTAGTAAATGACTAAGTTTTCTTTCCTACTTCTTCAATTCTGTCCCAAGCATTCAAAGCTGCTGCATGACATATAGCCAGGGTGTGGTCATCATATAGAGACTATTTTTATACATCAGCATATTTGCCCTGTCCAAGAAGTTGGTCTTCGGAGATTTCAATATCTCTAGCCCTACTTCATTGTTCAATGGTTCTAGCCTCATCTTTCCATCAGGTCCTCCACTGCAATTGAGGATCGGGTTCCAATCCTACTGTAACCAATTCTTTTCAATCTTGTGGGACAATTCAGTTACTAGTTGACCATGAATTTAACATCTGCTCACAAAAGGTGAATTCATACCATAGGAGATGATCACTTTCTTAAATCTCCTCAAATATAGCATTTCCATAGGATTCCAGTCAGCTCTTACATAGCCTTGGGGATACCTGTCATTTGGAAGTTTCCCCATAAAGTGACTCAATAAATTAAGGTTGGTTGTTTGATAATCTTGGGCTCTTCCTCTCTAATTTTTATAATGCAATGGTGAGGCTGGTTCTCCTTTAAATTCCTCTGTCTTTGTCTGAATATCTCTATTATCTGTTTTAGTATGTTTTTTCTAAGGCTTGTAACTAATCAGTCAAAATGGGAATATTTTCTCTACTAACTTTTTCTAAGGCCTGTATCTTGGCACTCACCAACAGACAATTTTAGGGACAAAACAAGAATCATAAAAATGATAATGGACATTATGTCAACCCCAGCTGCACTGATTATCCCTTCATTTAATTGTTCCATTTTTAAACCATTCATTGTGTGATTATACAGAGCCCCAACTCCTTCCACTGTAGTAGTGTTTCCCTGGTGGTGCAGGGCTAGCTCTAGAGGGGCATTTGGAGTCCAGGTACCTGTGGAGCTTGGGGCTTGTGGAGGTTGTTCTAGAAAGGCTTTGAGAGGAAAATCCCAGACTTATTCAGAGGGGTTGGGGAAGAAAGGGAAAGCCAGCCAGAAGTGTGATGACTTCCTGTGTGCAGCTCCGGTGGGTGCCAGTGGCTGCAAAGCCACAGGCAAGAGGCTATTTCATGAATTTGTGTCACCAAAGTCAGATGCCAGATGTTGAGTAGATCTAATTAATCTTATCAATAAAAACCCAGGAGTCAGATATCAAGGTAAAAACCTGAAAGATTAAAGAAACAGGGGAACAGTCACCAGTGACTTCCTACCTCTTCCGTTCCTCTGACCAAAAGGGCCTAGATCCCGTCTCAACCCCACTTTACCACTTCCTCTCTCTCTCTAGTCCTCTAAACCTCTATGGTTAACTAGTGGCTAGCTCTGTCCTCTGACTCCAAGCAGCCTTTATTTGTCAGAACACATACAAAATATGACACAACAGAAATGTTCTGTAAATATCTGTTAGCTCCATTTGGTATGTAACATCTGTTAGCTCCATTAGGTCTCATAGGTGTTATCTGGATGACCTGTCTGTTGGTGAGAGTGGGGTGTTGAAGTCTCCCACTATCAGTGTGTGATGGTCACTATGTGATTTAACCAGTAGTAGTGTTTCTTTGGTGTCCTTGTGTTAAGAACTGAAATGTCACCTTGGCAGATTTTTCCTTTGATGAATATGTAGTGTCTTTCTCTATCTCTTTTGCTTAATTTTTGTTTGAAGTCTATTTTGTTAGATATTAAAATGGCTATATCATCTTGCTTTTTAGGTCAATTCACTTGGAATATCATTTTTCCAACCCTTTACCGTGAGGTGATGTCTATCTTTGATACTGAAGTGTAATTTTTGCATGTGGCAGAAGGAAGGATCCTGTTTTCACATCCATTCTGTTAGTCTGTCTTTTTACTGGGGAACTGAGTCCATTAATAGTGAAAGATATCAGTGACCAATGATTGTTGATTCTTGTTATTTTGCTGTTGTTCTTGGTGGTGGTGGTAGTGGTGGTGGTGGTGTGTGTTTCTCTCTCTTGGTTTTTCTGGTGTGAGACTAATTATTTCCTGTGTTTTCATGGGTGTATTTAACCTCCTTAGTTTGGAGTTTTCCTTATAGCACTTTCTATAGGTCTGGATTTGTAAATAGATATTGTTTAAATTTGACTTTATCATGGAATATCTTGTTTTTTCCACCTATGGTGATTAGACGTTTTGCTGGGTATAGTAGTCTGGACTGACTTCTGTGGTCTGTTAGAGTCTGTAGCACATCTGTCCAGGCCCTTTTGACTTTTAAAGTCTCCGTTGAGAAGTCCTGTGTAATTATAATAGGCCTGCCTTTATATTTTAGTTGCACTTTCCCTTTTAATATTATTATTATTTGCTGCTGTTTTGTATGTTTACTATTTTGGTTAATATGAGGCGAAGGGACTTTATTTTCTGGTCTAATCTATTTGGTGTTCTTGTGCTTTGACAGGCATCTCCTTCTTTAGGTTAGAAAAATATTCCTTTCCTTTCCTTTTTTTTTTTTTTTTTTTTTTTGTTTTTTTGAGACAGGGTTTCTCTATGTAGCTTTGCGCCTTTCCTGGAACCCACTTGGTAGCCCAGGCTGGCCTCGAACTCACAGAGATCCACCTGGCTCTGCCTCCCCAGTGTGTGCCACCACCGCCCGGCAGGAAAATATTCTTCTATGATTTTGCTAAAAATATTTTCTGGGCCTTTGATCTGGGATTCTTCTCCTTCCTCTATTCCTATTATTCTTAGGTTTGGTCTTTTCATAGTTCCATATTTCCTGGGTGCTTTATGTCAGGATTTTTTTAGATTTAACATTTTCTCTGACCTATGTATTGATTTCTTGTATTGTATCTTTAATGCCTGAGATTCTCTCTTCCAACTCCTACATTCTGTTGGTGAAGCTTGCCTCTATAGTTCCTATTCTAATTCTTAAATTTTCATTTCCAAATTCCTTCAGTGTTTTATCACTTCTATTTCCATTATCAGGTCTAGAAGAGTTTTATTTGTTTCTTTTACCTTTTTGTTTGTGTTTTTTGACTTCTTTAAGGAATTTATTCATTTCCTCCAGTTGTCTGTGTTTTCCTGAATTTTTTTTTAAAGGGGATTTATTCATCTCTTTAAGGAACTGTATCATCTTCATATAGATGGTTTAAAGTCTTTTTCTTGTGGAATAGCTGGGTTCTAGTGGAATCATATTGTCCTAGCTGTTATTGATTATGTTCTTATTCTGACATCTAGGCATTTGAGTTTGGGATAATAGGTCTAGGTGCTGAGTTCTGGGTTTGTCTTTGTTGGAAGGGTGTTTTTATCCTGGGTTTCTATTTCCTCCCTGGATTTTCAAAGTATGATGGCTGTGTGTTGCCAGTTTGACTGGCTTTGCTCAGCTGGTGTGTTCACAGGGAAGGCTTGCTGGTGTTGGAGGCTGGGACACAGCAAGCAGTGAGTGATGAGGAGTGGGAGGGAATGGTCTGTGGGATCCACAGGAGATGTGGGCAAGAGCGGGAGAAAGAAGATGTAGCTGATGATCTGTTGCAGCACTAGGGGAGAGACTGAGGAACTGGGTGTAGTGGAACACACACACACACACACACACACACACACACACACACACACACACGGTGTGTGTGTGTGTGTCTGTGAACAGCGTAACTTGGTTTTCTGGCTGGCATGGCCTGTAGTTGAGTAGGAGGTACCTGCTGGACGTGGGGGGCTGGAATACAGTGATGAGTGGGAGGAGGGAGGTTAGGAAGGGATGATCTGTGGGAACTGAAGGTGATTTGAGCGGGGCTGGGGAGAGAAGATGCAGCTGGTGATCCGTTGCAGCACGTGAGGAAAACATTTCTTCAATAAGCTTTTTCTGAGGAAATGAATTTTCAGTCCCAAACAATTAAAAAATAGTGTAATATAGTCCTGATTATTTAGGCCCTCTCTGGATTTCTCATTACATTTATAAATCATAAGAATTTCAGACATTTCAAAGAATATGACAAATGCCTTTGTACCTAGCATACAGGAGACAGAGGCAGGTGGATCTCTGTGAGTTTCAGGCCAGCCTGTTCTATGCAGTTCCAAGTCAGCCAGGACTTAATAATAAGACCTTATTGGAAAGAAAGGAAGAAAAAAAGAAAGAAAGAAAGAAAGAAAGAAAGAAAGAAAGAAAGGGAAAAAGAAAGAAAGGGAAAAAGAAAGAAAGAAAGAAAGAAAGAAAGAAAGAAAGAAAGAAAGGAAGGAAGGAAGGAAGGAAGGAAGGAAGAAAGGAAAGAAAATTGTGGACACCATAACTGGGAGTACCGTAAGATACTCTGAGCACTCAGTCTATAATTAGAAGTAAACAAAATGCAAGAGGACAGAAAAGGAAAGCATGCTGACCTCAGGAAGGACGCTGACCTCAGGAAGGACGCGCTGTACAGGACTCAGGGGAAGAAGTCACCCGGTAGCCACTGAGGGTCAGTGTGCCACCATGCCCATCCCTACTGTGACCCAGGGAGTGTGTGGAGCAAAGCCACTGTGTCTGACAGATACTGATGGACCATCTTCCAGAGAAAAGCAGCGCCTCTGTGCATCTCGTCATCGAGGCTACTGTCCAGACCAGTCATTGGCAGTGGGGAGGTTTGTCTTCTCTTCATGGTCCAGTGTTTTCATTGGAATCTCAAAGGTTTTGTTTGCCGACTCAATCACGACCTGATTCAGGCCTAGGAATTATGACTTCTCTCTCAGCTTCATTGGTGAATTTTAGTTCAGAGCTGGCAGAGACATACAGGCCTGGCGGTGGCCCGCCAAAATCGACAGGCCAGGTGGCGGCCCGCAGAAGTAGACAGGCCCAACAGAGGCAGGCAGGCCCAGCAGAAGCAGACAAGCCCGGTGTGGAGGCAGGCAGGCCCAGCAGGCGGCAGCCAAAACACAGTTGCAATAAAGACCAGAAACTGAGCTATTACCCACTGAAGAGCTAGTGAAAACAAGCTCTTAATCAAGAGCGTGGAACAGGGATGCCTTTAATCCCAACACCGGGGAAGAAGCTATCTCCATGGGATGGAACCAGAATGAATCTGAACACTCCATCTGAGGCCAACCCAGGGCCCAGCTGCTGATCCTGCGAAACCCAACAACTTGGAGGTGTTGGTGAGACTACCCTGCTCAGCTGAAATCCATCAGGGAGAGGATTCAGATGCCTACAGTTTGAAGTCTGAAGAAACAAGATCAGCTGAGGAGTTGACAAATGAACAAAATGTGACCTGGGAACACAGAAGAAGGCGCTGCCCAGCCACCAAACCAGATCACCAGAATCATAAATATATACTTCACCGACTGAGATCAGCTGCCCCTGAAGAAACAGCCCAATAGCACCAATTTAACCAAGAACTCCTAGTGAACCAAGACTAAAAATTAGAACAAGAGAGGCACTCTCAGACACAGATACCACCTGCACCGAACAGAGGAAGAGATGAGTAGACGCCAGTGCAAAAATACAGGCAACAACATAAAGACCTATATGGCAACATCAGAACCTAGTGATTCTACACCTTCAAGACCTGAACATACCAAGACAGAAGAAACAGAAGAAATCAACCCTAAAAATGACTTTAAGAAGATGATAGAGGCCCTTAAAGAAGAAATAAAAAAATTCCCTTAAACAGGAAATAAAAATTCCCTTAAAGAGGAAATGAAAAACTCCATTAAAGAGGAAATAAAACTTCCCTTAAAGAGGAAATGAAAAACTCCATTAAAGAGGAAATAAAAAACTCCCTTAAAGAAATGGAAGAAAAAACGAAAAAAAAAATGGGAAGAAATCAAAAAAAGCCAAGAAAAAAGCAATTAAACAGATGAAAGAAACATTCCAAGATCTGAAAAATGAATTTGAGATAATTTTAGTTCAGAGATGATTTGAATAAAAACTGATTGCTCAGGTCATGAATGCTATGAAAGCATGGAAGAGTCACACACGGAACATACACAGTGGTCAAGCGGTCACCAGGGAGACATCGCTACATTTTGGGCAAAAGTTATTTAAAATTACATTTTCTGTGATAAACACCTTCTTCTATACACAAAATAATTTCACGGGACACCCACTAGACCATTTTTCTGGTTTATTTTTATATGTATTTTTCCTGTGTGTGTGTGTGTGTGTGTGTGTGTGTGTGTGTGGTGGGGGGCATGAGTGAATATATGTGCACTACATGAGCATGGGGGCTAATGAAGGCTGGAGGCTTGGATTCCATGGACCTGCACAGGTAGCTGAGAGCCACTTGATGTAGGTGCTGGGAATTGGGCCCAGGAACTGAAGCCAGAGCAGCAAGTACCCTTAACCACAGCCATTTCCCCAGCCACTACTTCTCGTGTGCATGCTTGTGTGTGTGCATGACGGTGCACTCATGAATGAAGGTCCCCTTGAAGGGCAGAAGAGGGTGAAGGATCCGCGGGAACTGGAGACTCAGGCAGCTGTGAGCTGCTCCACGGGGTTGCTGGGAACTGAAGCTGGGTCCCTTGTGAGAGCAGCAAGCTCTCTCAAGCACCGAGCCCTCCAGCCCCTGCTTTTGTTCATGGTTCCAAGTTCTGAGAAGGAGAAGTCCGAGCTCTGGGCAGAGATAGTTAAAGCTCATTCCAACAATTTATTTCTGAAGTCTCAATGAGGCAGCTTGGTCCCTGCTCTGTCAAGATGCCCTGATTCTTGGATTAATCATATAGTCTTGCACTTCTGGAGGTCTGGCTGGGACTGAAGAGCACTGTGGTGTTTTTTTTTTTTTTTTTTTTTTTTTTGTTGTTGTTGTTGTTGTTTTTGTTTTTCTAAGACAGGGTTTCTCTGTGTAGCTTTGGCGCCTTTCCTGGAACTCACTCTGCAGTCCAGTCTGGCCTCGAACTCAAAGAGATCCACCTGCCTGTGCCTCCTGAGTGCTGGGATTAAAGGTGTGTTTCACCACTGCATGGCTTGGTTTTTGGGGTTTGGTAAAACATCTCAGACTGTTTCTCAAACATGTCACCAAATGTCTTTTCTGATCCCATGGACTCAAATGTACTCCAAGAGATATTTAATTCCTTTGCTTTGACTATAGGAGGACTTTAGAATGTTTTATTAAATGGTTCCAAAGATTTGTATAAGCATTAATCAGTTGTTTCATAACAACCATTATGATGAGAATCATCTCATCTGTTGAGTGTACAGACAGAATAAAAATTGAGATGAAGGACAAAAGTCTTCCTCTCATATCTGGAACTGAGACACCTACCTTCTGCCCTCAAACACTGGGCTCTAATTTTTCCACCTTTATATTTCATTTAATTTATTTTTATTCTTTTAATTTAGTGTGTGTGTGTGTGTGTGTGTGTGTGTGTGTGTGTGTGTGTGTGTGTGTGTAGATGGGATCTGGGGATCAAACTTGGAAACAAATGCTTTTAACTGATATGCCATTGTTGGTCCATAGGCTTAGTGATTTTCCCAAGTCATGTATAGTTCTCAGACCCTGTAGACTTAGATGGAATTATACCACCACGTTTTGGCCTCTAGAATTACAAAAGCCAATTCTTATGATAATTTTTCCTATCTGTCCATCTGTCTGTCTCTCATCTATCTTTCTATGAGGGATGGTTAATTTTTTTCCTTTTTTTGTGGGTGGTGGTGGTTCAAGACAGGATTTCTGTGTAGCCCTGACTGTCCTGGAACTCGCGCTATAGACCAGACTGGCCTTGAGCTCATAGCTGTGCCAGTAAGTGCCTCCTGCATGCTGGGATAAAAGCCATGCACGACCATGCCCCACTGAGTGATGGTTAATTTTCTTTTGGGATTGAACACAAGGTTTTGTGAATCTGTTCATGCAAGGAGAGTGCTCTGTTACTAAATGTCATTTCCAGGCTTTGTGATGGTTAATTTAGGCTGTCAACTTCATTGGATTTAGAAACATCTGGAAGATAGTTAAGTATATCTCAATGTGTCTGTGACAATGTTGAGGGCATTTCCAGGGATGCCTAGGTTGTGAGGGCTCTCACCTGATGCATGGTTTAATCCTCTGATGGACTCAAACATGAGTGGACTATTAGCAGATGGTGGAGCTGTGAAAGGTGAGCCTACTTGGGCGAAGTGGTTTGCTGGACGTATGCCATGGAAGGGCATGGAAGGCCTTACTTCTTGGTATTATTCTCTCTGTTTCCTGGGCACCATAATGGGAACATCTTTGCTCAAATATGGTCTCTGTGCCATGATGGTTGGTCTCATCTCAGGCCCAAAGTAATGAGACCAATTGACTATGGGTAGAAATCTGAAGCTGTGAGCCAAAACACATCTTTCCTGCCTGAAATCATTTTTCTCAGGTATTTGCCCCAGGGATGAAGAGTCCAACTATCAGTAGTTGGTTCTGGTTATGGGATTTGACCACTACACTGCTGGTCAGAGGACCACATTGGGTAGGACCAGAAGACAAAGACTCGATGTGGGCGAAAGCAAAGGTGTTTTGGGAGCTATGATCCAGAGCAAGCTACAGAGGTGTCAGGCCAACATCTCCCAGGTGTGCTCTGACTGCCTCACTTGTGTAGAAGCAGCCATGGCCTTTAGGACAGTGGTTTTAGAACACAGTAGATACCATCAACATTCCTGGGCACTGTCACTGTGTGGATTGCCTCTCTGTCTCCCAGTGGACAAGGGGCCATGCTACGGTGAGTTGTATTTCTGCCTAGAGTGTGTGAGAGACCAGCCCCCACTTTTGTGAACAGGGTACTCTTGAGCAGGGAGAAGTGGGAAATATTTAAATAGGAAGAGGTACCTAGATGACGAGAGAAAAGACAGAAACACAGGATAGCCTCGGGAGGGCCTGGGTCAAAACCCACCAGCCCAGAACTTTATTCAAAAGGGTTTTATATATATATATAAATATATATATATAACATATATATATATATATATGTTAACAATGTTAACATATATATATATATAACATATATATATATATATATATATATATATATATATATATATATATATATATATATAACAATGCCAAGGGGTGAGGCAAAAAGACCTCTCCCTGCTAGAATCAACCAAGTGTAGACCCTTCCAAACACCTGGTACCCAGGCCTGGGGTCCAATCATCCTCTGCTGGGTAAAGCCAGTAGGAAACCTCAGTGGACTCCAACAAGAGTGTTTCCATTTAATCACCGTGATGGGAAGCCCGGGCCTGCTTTCTCTTTAGTTTGTCTCTGATGGGAGCTGGTGAGCTCAGTTCTCACCAGACACATACTTGATGTATGTGACTAAAATCAAACTGCCTGTGAGGGCTGGTGTATACATGGAGACAAGGGCACAGTCTGAGCAGCAACTGTATTTACAGGGAAAAGATAAACAACAGAACAGGTCATCAAATAGCACTCTCTGTTGCTTTCTTCCCTTCCCAGCTTTTCTAGTCTTTGGTGCTGAACCCATGATCTCTTTGTGAGTAGTTCATTTTATCCTGGAAGCTGTTGGATAGCTTGGAGTTGAGAGCAAATTGATATGACTGAGGCTGGAGTGTCAAGATCTCTTTGTCTCTAATAGGAAAAACTGAGGGCCAGGACACATCCAGCACGGGGACAGAGGGGTGATGTCATCATTTTGAGGCATTCACTTGGCTTCCCTTTAAAAGTGGGTCAGCCCTTCATCACACATTTAAAGGGCGAAAAACAAAAACAGGTTTTTGTTGCTTCCCAAATACAGTCGTGATGTGTCAGCTGAGGACAGAAGAGGGAGGCCTTCCTATTCTGTGGGTCTCTGGGTTGGTAGAGATACACGGTGCAGGTTGACTAAACCAGACAATGCAGGCTGAAAGTGGACCCAGGGGCTGCATGCCCCTCTCTGGAAGTTTGCTGGAAGTTCTGTTCCTACTGTGCTCTAGGGATCTGTGATGTTGGAGGAGCTTGGTCACTATGCTTGCTCATGTCACTGAGTGACAGATTGATAAAGGGGGTCAAACAGCTGCTGGCAGTCAGGATGTAGTTGGCCTTTGGCTTGGTTTTTCTCCATCTGGTTTAGGTTTTGTGGCTGTGTTTCTAGCTCCGAGCAATTGCAATAAAATTAAAGATTGAGAAAATAAAAACAAAATATGATTTGAGAATTCCATTCATCCCAATCCTGTAAATAAACATTCTTTAAAAGAAATCAAGCCTAAAATACATTATTCCAGAAACTACATTAAATATCCAAACTATCACACAGACACGGATGAAAAAGTTCCATTCCTGAATGCATGTTCAATAGATAAAAAAGACTGTTCCATCCCACCCTGAGGGGGCCCCTGTAACCACTAAGAGAAAAGGGGAGGGAGAGAGCAATAGGGTGGGGACAGGAAAAGGAAGAGAAGGGAGGAGAGAAAAGAGAGAAGGAGCGAGGTGAAGGAAGGGGGAAGGGGAAAGAGACATTGGAGGAGAGAAAGGATGTGGGAGAGAAGAGGGGAGACAGGGAGAGAGGGAGAGAGAGAGGGAAGGAGTGAGAGGAGAGGGACCATGGGAGAATGAGACGGAGAGGGGGGGAGGGAGAGAGATGAAGAAAGGAAGGAAAACTAGGGAGAGGAGAGGGGGAGATGCCAGGTTTACCATAACTTAGACCACAGACTTCCCAGCTGAATTCTCTTCCTTCTCCAAGACTCAATTGTTGGTTTGTAATTGCACACCAACTTCTAAAATGTAGGCAGGTGCAGTTGCAAATACAATTTGATGTCTAATTGCTATTATTATACTTGGCATTTGCAAATTTAATTCTAATTACAGAATTAGCTGCTGTATTGTATCAGAAAGAAAAGGAAGTGTTTTAATTTAACATTTTAATAGGAAGTTTATGCATATTTACTAACTTCATTATAAAACTATCATCAAGCAATTTTTGACTATCTGCGCCATGAAACACAATGAGCTTTTTTGATGGAAGTTGCTATTGTCTTATTTTAACAGAAGAGTTTTATGCACAGCATACATTCTTCGCTCAGTCCTCAGGTGCCCTCTAGTGGACATAACTAGTAAGTAACTAGTAAAGTAGGCAAAAGGGAAGTGGTTTTACATTGTTTTGACTTATCCAGAGAGATATAGTGACAACATGTAGTAGAATGTTTTCTTTTCTTTCCCACTTAATTCAATGACCACATGATATGTCATATAGTGTGTATATATGTGTGTATATAAGTGTGTGTGTGTGTGTGTGTGTGTGTGTGTGTGTGTGTGTGTGTGTGTGTGTGTCTATTTGTTTTGTTTTTGTTTTCTGAGACAGGGTCTCACTATGTGCAGCCCTGGCTGGCCTGGAAAATATCTCTGTAAACCAGGCTGGCCTCAAACTCACAGAGAACCCCTTGCGTCTGCCTCCTGAGTTCTGGGATTAAGGCGATGCCATCACATGTGGCAAAATGTCACACACTATTAAAGAGTCAGATGACAAACATAATTGACATATAGCACGCAAGCATCTATTTGTTATATCAGATGGAATAAGAAAATGCTGTGTCCCAGGTCATCCCTCAGGTATGAAAAGCACTGGCTGTTCTTGCAGAGGACTAGAGTTGGATTCCACACCCACGATGGGTAGCTCACAGCTGCCTCTTCTGGCCTCAGAGGACTCTACACTCATGTGCACACATTCCCACCTCCCTATAACTAAAAATTAAATAAACATTAAAAACAAAATATAAAAGAAAACAGGAATATGGGAACAGAAGAAAAAAGCCAGCTAGGTTTGTATTTTACTTAGTTTATCTCCCCCCCTCCCCCGCCCCTGCACAATGGCAAACTACTCCCCAAAAGTCAGACTAAGAAAACTCAGCACTGTGTGAGTGAAGTCAGCCCTCAGGCTTCTTAAGTCACCTGCCCTAGCCAGCTAGTTAGGCCAGCGGGTCCTGCTGAAGCCAAGCAAAGCAGCTTTCATGAGGTCTTGTCCATACTGAGCACTCAGTAACCGTTTATGCCACAGTTACCAAACAACCCAATGGGTCTTGGCTGTTTGAGCCTCCGGAAATAGATCCTGGGGGAATGCGAGCTCTGCATGTAGAAGATGAGTACTTCCTATCTGCTTTCAAAGTAAATTATCCCAAAGCACTCCCAGACAGACCTCCCCAAAACATCAAACAAACAGAGGCAACTGCTTTGAACACCTGCAGGAAGGATCACTTCTCCCACGTCAGAACACACAGACTCTGAAAAACTGTGGCATCTTACTAGAAACTGATGGTGACACCACAATTGTAGACCATCAGTCTGTATGTCTCAAACTCCAATTTGAGTCTCGAATTCAGTCTAGTTCCCACTTTGAAAATAGAAAAGCTGCTTTTGAAGTACTCAGAACAATGTAGATGCAACAAGTTTTTCCACAAGATGTCACTATGGTACCAAGGAAATACAGTCACAGGTATATTTGTCTGTGACCTTATTTTTAAAAATTGATCCAAAGATATTTGCACATAGGGATATGATCTTGGACTTAAGGGCTTGTATAAATTAATTCAATTTATAGATACCCAGTAGCCCCTACACCTGTATGCAAGCAAGCATATTCCTGTTCAGCTATACGACAGAATTCTTAATTAGAGGCACCCAAAGTAAAATATAAAACTGGTTCTCTAAAAATACCCAGAAGACTGCAGTTGAGACTGTAATAGACACATTATCTGAGGGTGCATGCCATGTTGTTAGAAGCCTGATCATCTCGCTGGGTACTGGGATGCTTACACTGAGTCTGTGAGTGGACTCAGGGGTCACCAGATTTGGCCACTCATCCTCAGTATGTGGCCTCACTGGGAAGAGGGACAATGAGATCCAGTGACCCCCCAAGTCCATCTTCTGTGAAGGGTCTGATGGCCGCCAATGTCTCAGTTCCAAGCTGTGTTTGCAGGTCATCTGATGAACTAGAAAATCTTCTCCGTGGACACGAGTGTCTCCCGAGCTCATGCCAGGGTCAGCCACCTCCTCCCAGCAAGAACTTCCTAGGGAAAGTCTAGTTTCTTGAGGTCGATCCTTTCAATAGTCTGACAGCTGATGAGGGGACACCGTGTCTCTTTAGAACACTCCCATTACCGCCAGACAGGCCAGTTACAGCTACATAGGCATTGAACGTATACCAGTGATGATTAAGGACAAATTCTGAGGGATGTGTGATGACGAACTACAGGATGTTTATTTGTTCTCTGTTTCTGTTCTTAAGTGAGCCCCAGGTTAAGAAAGAAGATGCCAGGGAGTTCAAATTGAAAATCCACCTCAGTCATTGGGGTAACATCTGGCCGATTAATTAACCAGTGTGAGTCATCTTCCCAGTTTGTAAGTGGGAATGGTAATCTCTCATGGTTTCTGGGGTAGTAAACTGAGACCACACATGTAAAGCACCTGGAAAGAGGAGATTGGGAGTGACGACGGTCGACAGTTACGAGCTTCTGCTGCTCTTCAGGGGACTCAGGTTTGATTCCCAGCACCCACAGGGCTGCTAACAACCGTCTACAGATTCTAGTTCCAGGGAACTGATGCCCTCTTCTGGCCTCTTTGGGCATTGCATGCATGTGACATACAGACACATGCAGGCAAAACATCCTCGCACACAAGAAGAAAACGAAAAAAGAAAGCATTGAGCAAACAGGGGTGCTATTAATTCTTAGAGGGAGATGTTAATGAGAATCACATTTAATGGGTTGAGCATAGCCTCAGCATACACTAAAGCTCGAGTTGGCTTCACAGATATGGAATTCCTATTTTTAAAACTTAAACGTCAATACCACAATTTAGGCATTTGGGATAACTGATAGTCTGTCAAGGCCTTTAATCAAGATTTTGTTTGTTGAACTCAGCTACTTGTTTGAAGAATAAACAGATCTGGCCTCGCTTTTGTTGTGATTCTCTTCAGCTGGTGATTGGAACCAAAATTTGCCTTAAGTCTGGCAGCTGCACCTAGTTAAATAGCATTTGGCCAATTGTTAGTCAAACTGTGGGATTTCCTGTCATCCTCTCCAGTTTATCTGGCGGTGCCGCATTGTATGCTTCTCCTATTTTTAAGCCTCCACTAGCTCCCCAAGGCGCCTAGGATAAACTGAAAATATGGCTGACATCTGAGGCTTGCCCAATTAGTCGAATCAGCCTCAGACATCGAAGCCAGGAAGCTCTCATCAAGCACACTTTCGCAAAAGGAGGATCCTCGTGCCAGGAGCCTGACCGAACTTGCTCGACGCAGTACTTCTCCTGAGGTGCCTAGCCAGGACCACAGTCCAAATGTCTTTGCTCCCTGGCATCAGTTCTGGGTCAGGAGAACGCTGGGCAATTTCCTTCCACTCAAGTGCTTTTAAGACAAGTAACAGGCTTCGTCAGTGGCGAACTGCAAGAAATTCGGTCACCCAAAGCATTTCATTTCTGTCTGTAGAAAGATGTCTCAAGGGTAAAAAATCCTTTTGTGTATGTGCAAGGATGTCTCAAGGGTAAAAAAAAAAAAAAAAAAAAAAAATCCTTCATTTTTTTTATTTAATACTTTTCACGTTTTAAGACTAACTTAAAAAGTATATATATTTTTTTATGTCTGGTAATAGGATTTTAGGCTGTAGTCCAGGCAAACTGGACTTACCATGTCACCAGCTGGCTTTGACTTTATCATGATCTTCCTACCTCTGCCTCCTGAGTTTTGGAATGGCAGGCATACACTGCCATTACTGGCTTCTCTAGAATTTTTAAAAAACGGAATTAAAATGATTAAAATTAAAAATTAAAAAATGATTGAGTACAATAAAAGAGCCCAATGTTGCTGATCACTTTTACATGGCTCACGGGCTGTGGGCCACTGTGAGGCTTCAGCGCTGTCCAGCAGATGGGAACCTGCTTTAGAAACAGGAAGGGCAGGTAACACTCAAATCTTGACACTCCAGAATATCCTCTGCAGCCAGGCAACGTGCGTCTCGCTGAGAATCTGGTTTGAAATGCAGAATCCGAGGCCTCATCTGTCCAGACTTCCTCAGCTGGGATCTGCATTCTATCAAGAGTCTTTTGGCTCTTATGAAGAGACACGGAAGTTTGAGAAACAATTTTCCTCTTTGTTTTGCTGGGATCAAACCCGGGGCCTTTCGTATGCTTGGCAAACACTTCACTACTAAGGTGCACTCAGCTCTGCCCCTGGGCCCAAGGAACACCTTCTGAAGCTGTGTGGTTAAGAGCCTCTGGAGCAGGTGCTGTGGCTGCCCCCTCTGATGCACAGCTATGGTGCATTTCCCAAAGCCCACGTGGAACTCCACGAAAGACAATTTCCTGTACCTTCCTCCAAAGTGTGTTGACTAGAGTTTGTATGACAAGAACTTCATTTTATTAAATGGGATGGAGAATGTTTCACTTGGTTATTAGTTTTTAATTTAGGAATATATCCATTGGTGAAAATTTGAGGAATGCACTTAGCAAAAAGGAAATATTTGTGAATAAAGATTGATTTACACTGGCTTTACCATTTTGATCTATTGAATTTCAGTTATCCACAGCACACACACACACCCATTTAGTAAGGAATGCATTCAGTGGTTTAACAAAGCAGGGGAGGTATAGAGGACTTGGACTGTTTCAATTCCCCATCTGTACGCTGATGTTCCCATGCCAAGGATAAACCCACTTACTAAGTTTTTCTATATGTCCTTCTAGAGAAGTTTATGCATACTCCAATAAATATGAACATGTGTAGTTTCTCCATTTAAATCCAGTTTTGCACCTATGTTTATGCAACTATTAAAAGGTACACAGCTATGATAGATTTTGTAAATTACTTTTTGGTCTTTATTTTACTCCAAGCTTTCTACATGTTTTTCCCAGAGTTTTCCTAAGTGACCAAAACATATTTGTACCTCCTGATAATTATGAACTTAACAGGCAGGACTTATTTTGCACATTTTAGTCCCCCTCCCATCACAGATACTCTTGTGATGGGATTCTTTGCACAGAGTCTCTGCTCAGTGGGTGTGGTGGAGCTTGAAGAGATATGGTGAACACATTCCCAGGATACCATGGTGCTGTGGATATCGCTCTGTATAAATAAAACACTGATTGGCCAGTAGCCAGGCAGGAAGTATAGGCGGGACTAACAGAGAGGAAAATTGAGAGAACAAAATGACAGAGAAAAAGACGCTACCAGCTGCTGCCATAACAAACAAAATATAAGGTACCTAAAGGCCATGAGCCATATAACAACTTATAAACTAATAAACATAAATTAATTCAAGATTAAAAAATTAGATAACAAAAAGCCTGCCACGGCCATACAGTTTATAAACAATATAAATCTCTATGTGTTTACTTGGTTGGGTTTAAACCACTATGAGACCGATGGGTTAAAAAAATTTATCCTGCCGGGCGTTGGTGGCGCACGCCTTTAATCCCAGCACTCGGGAGGCAGAGCCAGGTGGATCTCTGTGAGTTCGAGGCCAGCCTGGGCTACCAAGTGAGCTCCAGGAAAGGCGCAAAGCTACACAGAGAAACCCTGTCTCGAAAAACCAAAAAAAAAAAAAAAAATTATCCTAACTGTGCTGTGGGCCAAACAAAACTAAAAACAACTCCAACTACACCATGGCATCCCTCCCTCCCTCCCTCCTTCCCTCCCTCCCTCCTTCCCTCCCTCCCTCCCTCCCTCCCTCCCATCTTCCCTCCTTTCCTAAACCTCGACTGTTTGGTTCCTTTTCAATTCTGTGGATTACTCTGTAATCTGGAATATATCCTTCTTGAAAACACTAAGGAGGCATTTACAGCTTGCAACAAGTAAGACTTAATCACATAAAACAATGAGAGGGAGAGAGAAGATGGCATTTCCATCTGGTTAGGTTTCTACATATGGTAGAAAGGAATGCAATCCTTTCTACCATATGTAGAAAGGAATGCAATCCTCTAATGCAGAAAGTAGAATCAGACACCACTACCACTAAAACTGAGAAAATGATGCAGGGCCAGTGGGGAAGGAAGGGGAGCAGGTTCTCACTGCAGGAGGAAGAGAAGGAATGCATTCCAGGGAAATGTTTCCTAGTGTCTACAGAATCCTACCAGGTGAGGAAAGGGAAGTTCATGAAGAGTGCTGGTCTACCTTCCATTTCCAGAGCAAAGGGTTGGGAAAGATTTAAACAGAATAGTTCTTGATCAGACACACCAAGACAGATGCCAACCAGACAGACCCAGAGTATAGTGGTATAGCTTGTCTGCAGAGCTGAATGAGGCAGGAGGAGGCTGGCCACTCTGGAGGAAGGAGCTGAGGAAGAAGGACTCAGGACTGTAGAAATATACAGAGGAAAAGGCGATCTGACGCTGTTCAGGAAGGTCTATTCCTGAGGTGAGGGATGGCTGAACAGAGCTGACTACTCCCTTTAAGCGAGCCCATCACTTTTTCCAAACTCAAAGTTAAATTCAGTCTCAGGGAGTCAGTTCATCGAAGTTTAAATGAAAATTAAAGTCTTAATTATTTGTGATAGGCTCCAAAGTGGGAAGGGAGCTCAGGGAAGACCTTGTCATTGCTGGAGTTGGGTCACATCTGTAGTTAACAGCTAGCATACCAGAACAGCAGGGCATGACGGGTGCCATCAGAAGGAAGTGCAATGTTATTTTTCTCATTTTCTGACATGGGCCATAAGAAAACTGGACCTTCAGTTGTTGTGAATGGGAATTCACTTGCTCCCCAAACATGTCCAGAGGTTCCACCGTTATAGAGAAATCTAGCCATCCTTTCAGATTTTGTGTTTCTCAGTTATGTGAGGTACCAGTGCTCCATCTCCCCAGCCCTGCAGTGCATTTTTATGTTAAAGCATTTGAGTGGTTTTGGAGATTTAAACCTTTAGCTTAGAAGTGCTCATTTTTTTTTTCCAAAGGAAAAACAGCCATAGTGTTTCCTAGAGGAATAAGGAAATGAAATGTCACAACTGAGGAGACAATTTAGTTGTAGACTTTGTATGTATGTGTACCTTGCTGTATGTCTGAGAGATAAATCTATATGGGGAAATGTCATTTGGGGACTACATTTTTATGTTCTGGAAAAATGGTAGAAGAGAGATGAATAATTGACCCTGGCCATTTTCTGTTTCTCTTTCTTTCTCCTACTAGCAAATAAAGGGCCTAAATACTGAAATCATTCATTCAGTCTGCCTTTGGAAGATGTGGGTTATATTGTAATGGGCATTCATGTTGAAGAGCATTGCCCAAATCAGTCATTATCTCCATTCTCTAAGAATTCCTTGGTATGGCTCTATGACATTATCATGTGGTGTTTACAAGACACAATGTAATTGTTCTATTGCTGGCTTAGCCCTGGGTGAGCCACACTTTGAACAAACCTTCTATACAATTCAGCTCGGGTAAATTTATACATTAGAGTTGGAGTGTTGTTTGTCTAGCATGGAATAACTCTCTCTTACAGACAATCATCAGGAATTTCCTCTACGATTAAACTGTCTGCAGTGTGATTTTAAAAGAGTAAATTTACACAAAATTGATCCAAATAGCACATTTCCAGCAGCCCGGTGTCTCCTCTGAGGATGCTTGCGGTACACAGAGTTTTATTTAGTTACCTCTGGAGTCTGATGGGCTGCGGAGGCTCCTGGAAGGGAGGAATGGCAGCAGACCTGCCCTATACAAAGAGAAGACTCACCTTACCTTTGAGAATTGGTACCAGAAGCTAGGGGGACAGATAATGAGAAGGCAAGGGATGTGACTCAAAACTGTACTTATTAACATTAGCATCCTTTCACTTGAGAGTGATCTGGGACAAGGAACTGTGAGTATTTGGAGTGTATTATAAAGACTTTTCTTTTCCATTGGGTCTTCTTTCTCTGCCAAGATCATGCATTTAATTAACAAGAACATCCCTGACAAACCAGATCCTGAGGCTTCTTATCCTCCATAAAGAAGAATGGTAGAGAAAAAATAGCATCCTTAAAAAAAGAAAGTAAGAGGAGTGAGCTCACAGGAGCCCTAAGCAAAGAGGGAGCAAGAGAACAAATTGTTGAAGACAGACAGCATCAATACATCTGGCTTTTGTGTACATGTGTTTGGGGGACCTAGAGGTCAGCTCCAGTGCTGTCCACCTTGTTTTGAGACATGGTATCTCACTGGCCAGCGACTCACCAGCTAGGTGAGGTTGGCTGGCAAGACAGCCCCAGGGATCCACCTGTTTCCTCTCCCCAATGGTGTCATAATATATTTGTGCCACCATTGTGATTTGAGGGAAAAATGTCCCCTGTAGGCTCATGTAGCCACAACTGACTCCATCTTTCTGGGACGATAAGCCCAAATAAACCCATTTATCCTCTAAATTGCTTTTGTCAGAGCATTTTATCATAGCAATGAAAGGAGGCTAGGATGAACACTGTGCCTGGTATTTTTTAAATGGGTCTGGATCTTAGGTCCTCATAATTCTTTTGCAAGCATTTTTCTGTCTGAGTTGTCTCCACAATGCCTTATTTGGATTCTTATCCCTCTAATTTTCAATCTAATATGTGTTCTTATTAAAAAACTACTAGCTGGATGTGGGGGCTCATGCCTGCAATCCTAGCACTTGGCAGGAGAAAACAAGAGGATCAAGAGTTCAAAGTCAATCCTGCCCCCGACCTCCCATCTGGACAAGAGGTTCTGGCCATCGGGCAGGATCCCCCAACCCCCACTGAGAAGGTTCCCCTTCTTCAAGACCCCCGGAAGACCCTGCAATCTCCACGCCCTGCCCCCACACCCATCTGCCCAAGACCCCAGCCACTTCCTAAGACTTAGAGACCAGCCCTCAGCTCCTATCCTGCCCCAGAGCTCCCATATGGACAAGAGGTGAGTGCCTGGGCACATACCCAGAGAAGCCTGCCCCTAAGTCCCATCCCTGGGCACCAGCCATTCCGGGGAAGACCTGCCCAACTTGGCCCCAGGTTCTGGCCATTTGGCAGGATCCCCTCCACTCCCACCGGGAAGGTTCCCCTTCTCCAAGACCCCCAGCAGACCCTGCAATCTCTGTGTCCTTCCCCCATGCCCATCTGCCCGAGACCCCTTCCTGAGACTTAGAGACCAGCCCCCAGCTCCCATCCCACCTTGGAGCTCCCATCTGGACAAGAGAGAAAGAGGCTTCCTGAGTCTGTCAGCTCTGTCTGGACCAAGAGCGCTGATAAGACCAAGAACGAATCCACAAAGAGATGGGCAGACGTCAAGGCAGAAGTACATACACAAAATGAAGAGCAATATAGCATCACCAGAACGTAGCCCTCCTCCAACAGCTAGAACTGAACATCACAAAATGAAAGAAGCAAAAGAAAGCAACCTTATGAATAACATCATGAAGAGGCTAGAGCCTTATATAGAAGAAATAAAAAAAAAAGGAAGTTGAGGAAAAGACAAAAAATGGGAAGAACGTTATTAAAAAACTAGAGGAAAGGACAAATAAAGCAGAAGAAAACAATAAATCCCTGAAAGAAAATCATGAAAAAACAATGAAACAGATGAAGGAAACAGTCCAAGACCTGAAAAGGGAAAGAGAAAAAAAATGAAGAAGACACAAACAGAGGGAATGCTGGAAATAGAAAATCTGAGTAAATGAATGAGAACTTCAGATGCAAGTGTAACCAACAGAATGCAAGAGATGGAAGAGAGGATCTCTGGTGTTGAAGATATGGTAGAAGAAATAGATTCATCAGTCAAAGAAAACACTAAAGGCAACAAAGTCATGACCCAAAATGTCCAAGAAATTTGGGACACCATGAAAAGACCAAACCTATGAATAATAAAGATAGAGGAAGGAGAAGAATACCAACTCAAAGGCACAGAAAATATATTCATCAAGATCGTAGAAGAAAACTTTCCCAACTTAAAGAAGAAAATGCCTATGAAAATACAAGAAGCCTATAGAACACCAAACAGACTAGACCCCCCAAAAAGTCCCCTTTCCACATAATAATTAAACAACTAAACATACAGAATAAAGAAAGAATATTAAGAGCAGCAAAGGAAAAAGGCCAAGTGACTTATAAAGGCAAACCCATCAGAATAACACCCGAATTCTCAATGGAGACTTTGAAAGCCAGAAGGACTTGGACAGATGTAATGCAGACACTAAGAGACCATGGATGCCAGCCTAGACTAATATACCCAGCAAAACTTTCAATCATCATAGACAGGGTGAACAAGACATTCCAAGACAAAGCCAGATTTAAACAATACTTATCCACAAACCCAGCCCTACAGAAAGCACTAGAAGGAAAATTCCAACCTAAGGAAGTCAGATACACCCTTGAAAACACAGGCAATAGATAATGCCACAGCAGTAAACCCCAAAGAAGAGAAGTACACACACACTACCACCAAAAATAACGGGAATGAACAATCACTGGTCATTAATATCCCTTAATATCAATGGACTTAATTCACCTATAAAAAGACACAGGCTTACAGAATGGATACGAAAGCAGGACCCATCTTTCTACTGCATACAAGAAACACACCTTGAATTCAAAGATTGACACTACCTAAGAATAAAAGGTTGGGAAAAGACTTTCCAATCAAATGGTCTTAAGAACCAAGCAGGTGTAGCCATCCTAATATCCAGCAAAATAGACTTCAAACTAAAATCAATCAAAAGAGATCAAGAAGGGCATTACATACTCATCACAGGGAAGATCCACCAAGATGAAGTTTCAATTCTGAACATTTATGCCCCAAACACAAGGGCACCTACATATGTAAAAGAAACATTACTAAAGCTTAAACCACATATAAAACCCCACACATTAATAGTGGGAGACTTCAACACCCCACTTTCACCACTGGACAGATCTCCCAAATCGAAATTTAAAAGAGAAATAAAGGACTTAACTAATGTTATGACTCAACTGGACTTAATCGATATCTACAGAACATTCCATGCTAACAAAAAAGAATATACCTTCTTCTCAGCACCCCATGTAACCTTCTCTAAAATCGACCACATACTTGGCCACAAAGCAAATCTCAACAGATACAAAACAATTGGAATAACCTCCTGTGTTCTATCAGACCACCATGGTTTAAAGCTAGATTTCAACAATGACAAAAACTACAGAAAACCAACAATCTCATGGAAACTGAATAATGCCCAGCTGAATCACCAATGGGTTAAGGAAGAAATAAAGAAAGAAATTAAAGACTTCCTAGAGATCAACAAAAATGAAGACACCACATACCCAAACTTATGGGACACTATGAAAACAGTGCTAAGAGGGAAATTCATAGTGCTAAATGCCCACATAAGGAAGTTGGAGAAATCTCACACTAGTGACTTAACAGCACACCTGAAAGCTCAAGAACAAGAAGAAGCAAAGTCTCCCAGGAAGAATAGATGCCAGGAAATTATCAAATTGAGAGTTGAGATCAATAAAATAGAAACAAAGAGAACAGTACAAAAATTAATGAAACAAAAAGTTGGTTCTTTGAGAAAATCAACAAGATAGACAAGCCCTTATCCAAACCAACAAAAAGACAGAGAGAGAGAGCATCCAAATTAACAAAATCAGAATTGAAAAGGGGGACATAACAACAGACAATGAGGAAATCCAGAGAATCATCAGGTTATACTTCAAAAACTTCTACTCCACAAAACTGGAAAATCTAAAAGAAATGGATAATTTTCTGGATAGGTACCACATAACCTAATTTAAATCAAGACCAGATAAACTATTTAAATATTCCAATAACCCCAAAGGAAATAAAATAAGTCATTAAAAGTCTCCCAACCAAAAAAAGCCCAGGACCAGATGGTTTCAGCACAGAATTCTACCAGATCTTCAAAGAAGAGTTAATACCAATACTCTTTAAATGGTTCCACACAATAGAAACCAAAGGAACATTACCAAACTTCTTCTTTGAGGCTACAATTACCCTGATTCCTAAACCAAACAAGGATGCAACAAAGAAAGAGAACTACAGGCCGATCTCCCTCATGAATATTGATGCAAAAATACTCAATAAAACACTGGCAAACAGACTCTAAGAACTCATCAAAACAATTATCCACCATGATCAAGTACGCTTCATCCCAGGGATGCAAGGGCGGTTCAACATACGAAAGTCCGTCAATGTAATACACAATATAAACAAACTCCAAGAAAACAACCACATGATCATTTCACTAGATGCAGAAAAGGCATTTGACAAAATCCAACACCCCTTCATGATAAAGGTCTTGGAGTGATCAGGAATATAGGGAACATACCTAAACATAATAAAGGCAATTTACAGCAAGGCAACAGCCAACATCAAATTAAATGGAGAAAAACTCAAAACGATTCCACTGAAATCAGGAACGAGTCAAGGCTATCCGCTCTCCCCATACTTATTCAATATAGTACTTGAAGTTCTAGCCAGAGCAATAAGACAACATAAGGAGATTAAGGGGATACAAATTGGAAAGGAAGAAGTCAAGCTTTCCCTATTTGCAGATGACATGATAGTATACTTGAATCACCCCAAAGATTCAACCAAGGAACTGATGCAACTTATAAACACCTTCAGCACCATAGCAGGATACAAGATCAACTCAAAAAAATCAGTAGCCCTCCTATATACAATTGACAAACAGACTGAGAAGGAAATCAGAGATACATCACCCTTTACAATAACCACAAATAATATAAAATACCTTGTGGTAACACTAACCAAGCAAGTGAAGGACCTATATGACAAGAACTTTAAGTCCCCGAAAAAAGAAATTGAAGATGTCAGAAAATGGAAAGATCTCCCATGCTCATGGATAGGCAGGACCAACATAGTAACAATGGCAATCTTACCAAAAGCAATCTACAAATTCAATGCAATCCCCATCAAAATACCAACACAACTCTTCACAGACCTGGAAAGAATAATACTCAACTTCATTTGGAAAAACAAAAAACCCAGGATAGCCAAAAGAATCCTGTACAATAAACAACTTCTGGAGGCATCACGATCCCTGACTTCAAGCTCTACTATAGAGCTACAATAATAAAAACAGCTTGATACTGGCATAAAAACTGACATGTGGACCAGTGGAATAGAATTGAATACCCTGACATTAATCTGCACACCTATGAACATATAATTTTTGACAAAGAAGCCAAAAGTGTACAATGGAAAAAAGAAAGCATCTTCAACAAATAGTGTTGGCATAACTGGATATCAACATGTAGAATGCTGCGAATAAATCCATATCTGTCACCGTAAACAAAACTTAAGTCCAAGTGGATCAAAGACCTCTACATAAATCTAGCTACTCTGAACCTGATAGAAGAGAAAGTAGGAAGTAGTCTTGAATGTATTGGCATAGGAGATCACTTCCTAAATATAAAACCAGTAGCACAGACACTGAGAGAAACAATCAATCAATGGGACCTCCTGGAACTGAGAAGCTTTTGTAGAGCAAAGGATTCGGTCAACAAGGCAAAGTAACAGCCTACAGAATGGGAAAATGTCTTCACCAACCCCACATCTGACAGAGGACTGATATCCACAATATATAAAGAACTCAAAAAATTAGACATCAAAATGCCCAACAGTCCAATTAAGAAATGGGCTATAGAACTAAACAGAGAATTCTCAACAGAGGAAACTCAAATGGCTGAAAGACATTTAAGGAATTGCTCAACATTCCTAATCTCCAGGGAAATGCAAATCAAAACGACTCTCAGATACCACCTTACACCTGTCAGAATGGCTAAGATCAAAAATACTGAAGACAGCTTATGCTGGAGAGGATGTGGAGCTAGGGGAACTCTCCTCCATTGCTGGTGGGAATGCAAGCTTGTACAACCACTTTGGAAATCAATATGGTGCTTTCTTAGAAAATTGGGAATCAATCTCCCCCAAGACCCAGCTATACCACTCTCGGGCATATACCCAAAGAATGCTCAATCATATCACAAGGGCACTTGCTCAGCTATGTTCATATCAGCATTGTTTGTAATAGCCAGAACCTGGAAACAACCTAGATGCTCTTCAACTGAAGAATGGATAAATAAAATGTGGTACATATGCACAATGGAATCATACTCAGCAGAGAAAAACAATGACATCATGAGGTTTGCAGGCAAATGGATGGATCTAGAAAAAAATCATCCTGAGTGAGGTAACTCAGACTCAGAAAGACAAACATGGTATGTACTCACTCATAGGAGGATACTAGATGTAAAACAAAGATAACTAGACTGCTACTCACAACCCTGGGGAGGCTACCTAGAAAACAGGACCCCAAGAGAGACACAGGGATCATCCAATGACAGAGAAATGGATGAGATCTACATGGAAAACCTGGACGTGAGTGGGGGTAATGAAGGGCAAGGGTTGAGGGAAAGAGAGCCTGTGGGAGTGGGAGATCCCAGCAGGATCAAGAACAGAGAGGGAGAACAAGGAATAAGAGACCATGATAAATGAAGACCACATGAGAATAGGAAGAAGCAAAGTGCTAGAGAGGTCCACAGAAATCCACAAAGATACCTCTACAATAGACTACTGGCAATAGTCAAAAGAAAGCCTGAACTGACCTACTCTGGTGATAGGATGGCCAAACACCCTAATTGTTGTGCTAGAAACCTCATCCAATGACTGAGGGAACTGGATGCAGAGATCCATGGGTAGGCCCTCGGTGGAGCTCTAGGAGTCCAAGTGGTGAGAAAGAGGAGGGTTTGTATGTGTGAGAATTGTTGAGACCAAGTTTGGGAAAAGCACAGGGAAAAATAGCCAAATGTATGGAAACACATGAACTATGACTCAATAGCTGAGGGGCCCCCAACTGGATCAGGCCCTCTGAATGGGTGAGACAGTTGATTAGCTTGATCTGTTTGGGAAGCATCCAGGCAATAGGACCGGGACCTGTCCTCAGTGCATGAGCTGGCTGTTTGGAACCTGGGGCTTATACAGGAACACTTGGCTCAGCCTGGGAGAAGGGGACTGGACCTGCCTGGACTGAATCTACCAGGTTGAACTCAATCCCCAGGCAAGTCTTTGCCCTGGAGAAGATGGGAATGGGGAGTGGACAGGGGGAAGGTGGGGGGGGCAGAAAGGGGGGAGAACAAGGGAATCCGTGGCTGATATGTAAAATTAAATTAAATTATAAAATAAAAAAATACATTAAAAAAAAAAAGAGTTCAAAGTCACTTACATCTACATAGAACATTCATGGCCTGCCTGGGTCATGTGAAACTCTGTCCTAATAAAATCAAAGGTGAAAGAAAAATCTCAAGCCAGGGATATAGCTTAGTGGTAGAGCACCTTCCTGGTGAGTACAAGGCCTTGGATTCTAATCTACAGCACCATACACACAGAACGACAGAATCGAATGGCACACAGTAGGCATTCTGATAAGATACCTGTTTGAGATGCTCTCAGCACAACTGTTAAAACATGAATTCTTGGTGGAGGTCTGAGTCCACCCCCTCTCCTGACTCTGCCCATGGGTGCCTTAGAAGATTGCATTGTCCAGGTAATTACATTGGAGTCATTTATTTGTAACAATTAGTTACTTTTGTTTGCTCTGATAATCTGACAAATAACAATTTAGAAAAGGAAGTGAGGGCAAAACTCAAGTCCAAGTGGATCAAAGACTTAAACATAAATCCAGTTACACTAAACTTAATAGAAAAGAAGATAGGAAGCACTCTTGAATGCATTGGCGCTGGAGACCATTTCCTAAATAAAACACCGACAGCACAGACCCTGAGCACAACCATTAATAAATGGGACCTCTCAAAACTGAGAAGCTTTTGCAGGGCAAAAGACACAGTCACTAAGACAAAAAGACAGCCAACAGATTGGGAAAAGATCTTCACCAACCCCACATCTGACAGAGGATTGATCTCCACAATATATAAAGAACTCAAGAAACTAGATATCAAAGCACTGAACAGTCCAATTAAAAAATGGGCTAAAGAGCTAAACAGAGAATTCACAAAACAAGAACTACAAATGGCTGAAAGACATTTAAAGAAATGCTCAACATCCTTAATCATCAGAGAAATGCAAATCAAAACGACTCTGAGATACCACCTTACACCTGTTAGAATGGCTAAGATCAAAAACACCAATGACAACCAATGTTGGAGAGGATGTGGAGCAAAGGGAACACTCCTCCACTGTTGGTGGGAATGTAAACTTGTACAACCACTGTGGAAATCAGTATGGCGGTTTCTCAGAAAATTAGGAATCGAACTACCTCAAGACCCAGCCATCCCACTCTTGGGCATATACCCAAAGAATGCTGATACATACCATAAAGATACATGCTCAGCTATGTTCATAGCAGCACTATTTGTAATAGCCAGAACCTGGAAACAACCTAGATGCCCATCAACGGAAGAATGGATGAAAAAAATGTGGTACATATACACAATGGAGTACTACTCAGCAGAGGAAAACAATGAAAGCATGAAATTTGCAGGCAAATGGATGGAACTAGAAAAAATCATCCTGAGTGAGGTAACCCAAACCCAGAAAGACAGTTATGGTATGTACTCACTCATTGGTGGATTCTAGATATAAAATGAACAATCAGACCACAACCCATAGAACCATAGAGGCTATATATATAGCATGGAGGTCCCTAGGACGACTGTGGCATATAATAAATTTCAGTTTTACTCAACTATTGAAAAAGAATAGCCAAATGAATGGAAACACATGAACTATGAACCAAAGGCTGAGGGGCTCTCAGCTGGATCAGGCCCTCTGAATAGGTGAGACAGTTGATTGGCTTGATCAGTTTGGGAGGCATCTAGGCAGTGGGACCAAGTCCTGTGCTCATTCCATGAGTTGGCTGTTTGAAACCAGGAACTTATGCAGGGACACTTGGCTTAGTCTGGGAGGAAGGGACTGGACCTCCCTGGACTGAGTCTACCAAGTTGATCACAGTCCTCGGGGGAGGACTTGTCCTGGAGGAGGTGGGAATGGAGGGTGGGCTGGGGGTAAGGGGAGGGCGTGGGAGGGGGGAGAATAGGGGAACCCATGGCTGATATGTAGAACTGAATGGTATTGTAAAATAAAAAATATATATCACAAAAATAAAAAAGGAAGTGAGGGAAAGAGTCCATCATGTCAGGGAAGGCCTGTTTGCAAGAATCAGAAATGTTGACATCATTGCACTCAGAAAGCAGCAAGGGCAGGGATTGGGATGAGGTTATAAGAACTTGAAGCTCACTCCCAGTGATGTGCTTTTCAGCAAAATTTCACCCACTAAAGCTCTCATAACCTTCCCAAATGGTTTTCCTAACTGGGGACCAAGTGTTCACAAACATGTGCCTGTGGGAAGCATGACTCGTTCAAACCAGTGCTGAGTGTAAAACAGACTAGTTGAAGAGAACACTCTCCACAGTGGCAGTCGAGACAGCAAGACAGATATATCTGTTAGTAAAAATGGGATCAATGGTATCTATTGTTTGTATCCTATCTCTTTCTTATATCACACTCTTTGGCTATCTTCGCTGTAGTGTGACTATACCCTGTTAATGGATTATTTTTGTCCTCTGCCTTCCACTAAGATTAATTTTAAAATAGTAAGCAGTGACCTATGAACAAGTTACTTTCATCTTTTACTCCTTTGAGATACAACAAGGAATGCCAGTTCTTCATAAGACACAGAAAAGGGTGGCCTCTGTTGGATGACACTTTTTCTGGGGAGACATGAACAAACATCAATTTACCACAGTTAGGGAAGCAACCACAGACAGAAGTCACTAAAGTGCAGCTTGGTGAGCCAAGGGATTTATTGGGGTTACTTAAAGAAGTTTGAGAGTATGATTACTTACAGGAGCATGGATAACTCAAAGGAAGTTGCATCATCAAGAGTCCACCCCAGTATAGATGACAACTCATAGAACTGCAACACTAGGGTTCTATTCAGGACTTGTTGGTAGCTTGACAGTTTACAGTATCCTTCCTTGACAGTTCTTACTGCTTATATAACCTTGAGGAATGAGGGACCTTGTGAATACTGTAAATTTTAGAGACTTTCTGAGACTTGTGAGTTGTCTACTTCTTTACTCATCATGAACCTCTGTCCATGATGGGATACTTCAGTTCAGAGGATATTGCTACACAGCAGGTTTACTCAAAAAGGGAACACTTACAATATTGAGCTAAAAGTACACAAAAGACTCAAAGTCAGAAGGGAAAGCTAAGCTTCAGCAGAAAAAGAATGTCATGTTGAAAGGAGCCCAGTCTAGCCACCTTTCTGTTCCCCCTGCTGCTTTCCTACCCAGGCACCAAGACCAGACACAGAGAGGTGAGTTATTATGGTCTCTTGAGTAGAAGAGAAATTTTTAGAATGGAAAGAAATGGCTTTAACAGTTCCATTCATTCAGAGGGATTCTTTGCCTTTCAAGAATTTTTGTCCATGGTTCTGGTATAACACTCTGAATCAGAATCATGTCAGTGTAAATTTATTAACCCAAATATAGCCTTGCCCTGCATAGAGTTGGGTATGGAAAGACACTAAAAGCTGGAGTTGAAGCTACCCCTCAGGACACCTAGGCAACAGTTATGATTTCTCTCTTCACCTCCAGCAAGGATGAGGCCTCATGGGTGAGACTTCATTTCAATACATTAACAAACATCTTTGATTGTTCCAGAGTGAGATTTCAGTGGCTTTTAATATATTCATCAAGTTGTGTCTCCATCATGCCTAGTTAACTGCAGAGTATTTCATTACTACAAAATGAAGTCTTGTATCTGATAGAAATCTCCTTATTCTCCCCATTGCCCCAAAGTTGACAACCACTCAACTATAGGTTCACCTATCCTAAGCATATCATATAAATGAGGGGTTCAGTGTGTGGCCTTTTGTGACAAACTTCTTTCACTCGACTTCATCTCTTTTTATGGTGAATGATGTACACAGTCTCACATTTTGCTTGTCAGTTTACCAGGTGATGGACGTGAGGGTGGACTATCATTTTGACTACTATGAATCAAGCTGTTATGCACGTCTATGGTGAGATTTTCATATGAACATCTATCTTCAGTTCTCTTGGAGAGCTTGATAAATTGGAATGTAGTGTGGGATGTCTTTCTGTACACTGTGAATATGTGTTGCTCCTATTGGTTAATAAATAAAGGTGATTTGGCCTATGCCAAGGGAAGATAGAGGCAGGCAGGAAATCCAACCGAGATACATGGGGGAAGAAGGGCAGAGTCAGAGCAGCCACCATCCAGCTGCCCAAGGGGCAAGATACCAGCAGACCAGTAATGTCACAGCCACATGGTAATACACAGATTAGTAGAAATGGGTTAATTTAAGTTGTAAGAACTGTTAGTAATAAGCCTGGGCAATAGGCCAAGCATTTATAAGTAATATTAAGCCTCTGAGTGACTATTTACAAATGACTGCAGGACAAAGTGGGACAGACAAGCCTCTGTTACAAATGGCGCCCAACATTCAGCAACTCCATCCACATAAAACCTGAGAGAACTTTTAAAGAAGGTTCTAACACAGAGTCAAGAGCAGCTTCCCAGTCCATATCTCTTATGTTGCCTGTGATAGAGAGACACGTCCCTTGACCATGGCATGCTTGCTTGAGCTAAGCTGCAACTCTGTCTTATGAGGCCCACAGTACAAGCCCACACTGCATAGTGGGATTAAGACTTTTGCTCAGACAGATAAAAAGGCTAAAAGAAACACAATAAAACAGATTCAGATGCAATGGGTCACAGTATGTTTAAAAAATACATATGTAGGCTTAAGAGAGAAAAGAGAAGGTATTCACAGTCATAAAAAAGAGATAGATAGCTTTAAAATAATAAACTAAAGTCCTTAAAAATGAAATAAAATAATATAAAAAGCCATATAGAGATGGAAAATACACAGAGTCTGGATACTGTATATTATTATGTTGTCTTTGGGATTTTTAACTGCTATGAGGCATTTGATTGTAGAGTCTGCTAGATTAAACTAACCTGTATATTTTGTATACAATACACAATTTATAATTGTATTGATACAGTTATGTATGTTATCTTTAAAAGTTTATATAGTTTTGGAACAAGGGGACCAGACACCAATAAAAACAAATGGTCCATATGATCCAATGTTTCAATACATTTCTGTTACAGTTTCCTGTGAGTTTGTATCCAAAACAGCTTCAAGGCTGCTGGCTGAGATGGACCAGCCACACAAAATACCACAGTCAGGACTTGAACATAATTCTAAATTTTCTTAGGTTTCTCATAAGATTACCAGTGCCTCCAATCAACAGGAAGTAGTACAGAACAACATGCCCAAATTCCCAAAATATTGTTTATGAATATTTGTTTTCATTTAAAGGGGTCCGTTATAAATGGTCATAGTCAATCTGTTTCTAAAGAAAAAAGGGGGATACGATATAGAAATGAAGAAAAAGGTAGATTATTGAATCTACTTTTATCCAAAAAACAACTGTTAATCTCAAAATACACAGAAATGGATTTTGGCTTATTGATACAAATTTTATGTCAATTTTGTTATATTATATGTGTATCCCTACTCTTGTTTATGCAGCTCATTTAAAAATATAATGTATAGTTAAGAAAGACACATTAATAGTCATCTATAATAGTCATGTTAGTTAGGTTTTCTAGATATGCAGAGGTATATTTCAGATGGATAGTTAATCTTAAAACACTTGAAACATCTGCAGAATATGGTATCTGAAATGTTCGAAGAACTTACGACTTTTCTTGATGGTGAGACACATCTGCTCCTGGCAGCACCAATTATTTCAAGAGGATGATGGGCATTGAAGAAACTCATTATGGAGATTGCTTTATATGTGGCAAGATTAGCCATTTGGGTAAGAAATGGTCTGGACTGCTTGACAATATGCTTGAAGTACTGGATATACAGGCCCCACAAGAAAATGACTACTGAACTTGCTAAAACAGGGTGGGACAGTACTTTGGGGTTACTGCTTCATGAAAGAGTCTGCCAGATATTCTGCAGACACAGAAAAAAGTGACTGATGAATTTTGCCAAAATAGGCATGTGGTGGTATTCTAATTGTACTGAAATGTGATTTTGATTGTATGTTAATAAATAAAGTTGCCCGGGGGTCAGAGCTATTAGAGCCATAGACAGAGTGTGGTGGTGGTGGCACACGCCTTTAATCCCATAGATCTCTGTGTGTTCAGGGATACAGCCAGCATTGGAGACATATGCCTTTAAGACCTAGGGGGCTGTACATTCAGACAGTGACGAGGCAGTCACGTGTTTGGGTTTACAACCAATGAGAAGGCAGAATGACTATGAACCGACTTACACACAGGAAATAGCTCTCTTTCGGGAAGCCAGGACGACCAGAGGAGGAAGGGTGAGATTTTAGCTCTGAGCTCTGACCTCTCAGCTTTCTCTTTTACATTGGTTCTGTGTTTCTTATTTAATAAGACTGTTGGTTACATCTACATAGGCAGGACAGTCTTCAAATTTCCTGCTTCACTGAGAAATTTGTCAGACATTCTAGGCCTGTAGGCTGAAGATGGAAACCCCAACATTACAGAGGAAATTTAGGTGACTGTCCAGGCAGCCAGATGTCTTTTGTCATTTATAGAGTTTTAGAAGATGTTTGCAATGCACTTGCTGTTTACTTAAGTAATATTATATCCTTTTGAGGTATTTGATGTAGTTGAAGACTAGATAGTTATAGTTTTACTTGGTTATGATGACAGATAAATTAGATGTGAAAGTTTGGACTGGCAAAGATAGGATAGAGTATTTTCTTTAATTCTGCCAAATTCAAATGGACTGGATAATGTAACTATAATTCTTACTTGATAACTTTTTTGTTGTATGTAATTTTACTGTGTTAAAACCTTCCTTTTTGATTAGATAGAAAAGAGGAAATGATGTGGGATGTACACTGTGAATATGTGTTGCTTCCATTGGTTAATAAATAAAGCTGTTTGGCCAGGATAGAGGCAAGTGGAAAATTCAAGCAGAGATACAGAAAAAGAAGGGCAGAGTTGGAGAGACGCCATCCAGCTATCCAAAGAGCAAGATGCCTCTATTTACAGGGATACTTCTTTAAACAAAATGCATGGACTGGGCAATCACAGTACATTTTCTAATTTTTTCTGACTAAGACTTCTGTACAAATAAAGGCAAATTAACTTTTAAAATGTGAAAAGCACCACTCTCAAGGGTGAATGGTGATTTGAATTTGCTTGTGGAAGGGCAGTGATATCACACGAATCTGGCCTTTTCAGCACTGAGGAGAATGAGCTGCAGCCATGTGTTGCAGCCAGGCGTGAGGAAAGGCTGGGCAGGAGGTCCAGTGGTTATCCTCTTCTACAGGGCTGTGTGCCTTCCACTAAGATCCAGTCCCTGAGTAAAGAAGAGAAAGCATCCAGGAAGATGAGTGAGTGTCCTCTCCTCCCCAATTCAGAAACCAGGGCACAAACTGCAGGAAAGAGTTCTCTCCTATAAGATATTAAAAATTATGGAGTAATAGGGGTTGATCTGAGCCAATTAGGAAACACAGAAAAACACAAAAGGGAAATTAAGTTTTACTATATAAATTTAAATAAAACTATTGATAAATGTATACACACATATATAATTATTATTTATTTGTGTATTTGTGTACGTCTTCTATCATCTATCAATCATCTGTGTATCATCTGGGTTTTTTTGTGGTACTGGGGATCAGTTTGCACATGCTAAACAATGATAATAAATTTCCTTTTTCTTTTTCTTCTAACTTTCTTCTTATTTATTCTTTGTGTCTTTCACATCATGCATCTCAATCCTACTCACTTCTCTGTCCCTTTGTATTCACCCTCTGCCCTTTTAACTTCCCCCCAAAATGAAATAAAATTTAAGAGAAAAAAAGGAAAAATCAATTTCATCATGGAAGCTGTAGTGGGACACAGTGAGTCATGCAGTAAAATCTTTTATCCATATATCTTTACTTGCAAGTATTCATTGCAAAGAGTCATTAGTCTGGTTCGAGGCCTCTGGTTTCTGCTACACCATTGATGCTGGGTCATCACCGAGACTCCTCTTGGATATCCTGTTGCTGCCCTGTGTCATGGAGATCCTGCAGCTTTGGGTCTGCAGGACCAGCCCCTTCACATGCTCCAGCAGACCATAGATGGGGTGGATATTGGGGTGGGCCAACTCATAACCCTGGTTCTGGTCCTGGGTAGTTGCCGGGTTGGTTGGCCTGCCAGCTCTCTCCTCTCCTCAACACCAGGATGAGCTCTCCAGTACTGCCCTTGGTAGTTCATCCCTTGCAGCCATGAGCAATGGGTGAGGCCTCTGACACCCCCAGGGTTGACTTTCTCACACCTACACTATCAGGACCAGCTCTGCTGTATTGCCAAGTTGAGGTGCAGGGGCCACTCTCCTGAGTGCTGCAGCTGGTGATGGACAGGGCCAGCTCTCCCCCATGCTCAGGCAGTGAGGAGTGGGGAGAGGGCATCTCTCTCCCACCCACACTACCATATGGCAGGTAAGGGGCAGGGCCGCATCTCCGATGCTCACATTCTCAGGGCCAGTTCACCCACACCACTGTCAACAGGGCCAGCTCTACTGTGCTGCCCAGGCAAGGTGCAGGGTCCACTTTGCTGAGTGCTGCAGCAGGGGAGGGGAGGGTCAGCTCCCTCCACCACAGGTGGCAGGGGGAAGGTGGGGAGAGCACTTTCCCTCACCTCATCACCACATGGCAGATGAGGGGGTGTGGCCAGCTATCCCACTCTCACACCCTCACACCCCTATTTACAGGGTCAACTCTACTGTAGTGCACAGGTGAGGAGCAGGGCCCTCTTCCCTGAGTGCTGTAGCTGCTAAGGGAGGGGCTCAGCTCCCTCATCTGTTACAGGTACTCAGGAGTGAGGGGTAGGAGGGACATCTCTCCCCCACCCATGGCTCCACTTGACAGATGAGTAATGGGGACAGCTCTCCCATGCTCACAACTTTGGGGCTGGCTCACCCACACCTCCGCCAACTCTACTGTGCTGCTCTACTGTGCTGCCCTGGTGAGGTGCAGGGCTGCTCTCCAGAGTGCTGCAGCTGGTGAGGGGGCAGGGGCAGCTGTCCCACTCTTAGGACTTCAGGGCCAGCTCTCCCTCAGGTGCAGAGGGTGGAGAGCATTTCTATTGCCTATGCTGCCATATGGCAGATGAGGAGTGGGGCTGGATATCTCACTCTCATGTTCTCAGGCTGACTTCACCTCACTCCCGTCAACAGGGTCAGCTCTGTTGTCACTGTCCAGATGAGGTGCAGGGTCTGCTTTTCCCAGTATTGCAGCTGGTAAAGAGGAGGGTCAGCTCCCTTGCCAGCTCGAAGTGGTAGGGGGAGGGGGAAGTACATCTTTCTCTCACCCCCACGACTACATCTCAGAGGAGGGAGACAGTATCCACTATGCCCTCTCACTCCTTCAGGGCTGGCTCACCCATGCCCCTGTCTACAGGGTCAACTCTACTGTGGTGCCGAGGTGAAGCTCAGGGTCCATCTCCCCTAGTGCTGCAGCTAGTGAGGAATTGAGTCAAGTCCCTCACCTGCTGCAGATACCAAGGGGTAAGGGAAGGCATCTTTCCCTGATCACATGGCAAATGTGACTTGCTCTCCCAATTTCATGCCCTCAGCTCGCCCAAGTCCCTGCGAACACAGTCAGCATTATTGTGCTGCCCAGGTGAGGTGTAGGATCCCCTCTCCTGAGTGCTTCAGCCAGAGAGGGGCAGGACCAGTTCTTCCTAGAGTTGCTGCAAATGAGGGGTTGGGGCCTACTCTGTACAGCTCTATCCTCTTGGCCTTTGGTGGTGTCAGGAGCTATAGGCATCAACAAGGACCGAGGTTGCATCAGGGCCATGAACCCAGACATGGACCCCAGCATCAGCCCAGGCCCAGACATCACCATGGCCCTGGGTGGCAATCAAGCCACCCACATTATCCTGCTACCCATCGTTTTCACCTCTTCAGATATGTCTCTGTCCACAGGACATGAACCATTCTGTCTCTCTCTTCCATACCACACCATGTATTTGCTCACCATAATAGTTAATAACAGCACCAGGCACATGTTTTCTCCCCAGGGCCCGGGGCAGACCACTGACAATATATTTTCAAACAAGATCTTCTAAATGAATACCCAACAAATGCTGGTGACCTCACCACACTACTAACCTCCACAGACCTCCCTAAGGAGCTATGCACATTTCCTGAAGCAGAGGCTGTCACAGTTAATCTTTCCTGGAAGTGTGACTGGATTAGGAGTCCTCTAAGAAGCACACACTTGGTATGTCTGTGAGGGTTTTCCAAAACAGATTTCAATGAGGAGGGAGAGAGAGCTCCATCTTGACACGAAGAAGAGCACCATGCTATGCCTGGGATCCCAGGCAGAATAGAAAAGAGAAATCAAGATGAATGCGAGTGGTTCCTCTCTATGCTTCTGTCTATCAAGATGTGAGGAGTCATAGCCCAGCAAACCCACCACCATGGACTCTGTCATGCCCTCCCTGCCAAGAGGGACTAATCCAGTGGGAAGAAAAACCACGGGCTTGCCAGGCACCATTAGGACTTGGTAGATGAAGCACACTTACATGTGTGCTCTGGGTCACTTGCCCTGGGTAGGGAAGAAAAACCACAGGCCAACCCAGTGCCTTGTGGCACTGGGTGGCTGGGTGCCTTTATGGTGAGCCTGTATGTGGTGGGGCGTGGGAGACGGAGAGAGGCAGAATGGTTCATGTCCTGTGGAGTGAGGCAGATTTGAAGAGGCAAGGGTGGTAAGGAACAAGCTGATGTGGGAGGCATGCGTGCCACCTGGGGCCAACGTGACATCCAGACCTGGGTTGCTGCCAGGGGCCATGTCTGGGTCCATGGCCCTGCTGCAGCTGTGGTCTGTGTTGATGTCTGTGGCTCCTATTGTCACCAAAGACCTTGAGCATGTCTGGGGTCTGGGTCACCACATGTGCCTTGCTGGTGCCCAAGGGCCACGCCAATGCAGGAGCCACCCCAATCTGAATGGCCTGCATTGCCGCCTGGGGCCATGGAAGCATCTAGGCTGCAGCTGAGGGCCATGTTTGGGTCCATGGCCTTACTCCAGCCAGGGTTCGTGTTGACATCCATGGCACTCATTGCCATCAAGGACTGTGCAGGCGCCTGGAGTGTGGGCCACTATCTGGGGCCATGCTGTTGTCTGAGGGCTACCTTGCAGCTGGGGTGATGCCTGTCTGGGGGCCTGCACTGCTACCCAGGGCCATGGTGACATTTGGACCCAGGCTACTCCTGGGGACCTTGTCTGGGTCTGGGGTCCCATTGCAACTGGAGCCTGTATTGATGTCCATGGCCCGTGTTGCTGCCAAAGGCCACAAGGATGCCTGGGTTCTGGACCACCACCTGTGGTGGTGTTGGGATCCAAGGGATGTGCAGCTGCTGGGGTCATGCTGATCTGGGTGATCTGTGCTGCCACCTGGGGCCATGGTGTTGTCTGGGCCCAAGGTACTGCCCAGGGCCATGTCTGGGTCCATGGCCCTATCTCAACTAGAGTTTGAGTTGATGTTCATTTCTCCTGTTACCACCAGAGACTGTGCAGATGCCAGGGGTCAGGGCCAACACCCAGAACCACATTGGTGTCCAAGGATCATGCTGCCATTGGGGCCATATGGAGCTGAGTGCCCTTTGCTTCCATCCAGGGTCATGGTGTCATCTGTGGCTGACCTGCAGCCTAGGGCCATTTCTGGGTCTGTAGCACTACTGCAGCTAAGGGTCTATGTTGTTGTCCATTGCCCGTGTTACCACCAAAAGCCAAAGGATGCACTTCTGGGCTGCCATCTGTGGCCATGTTCAGGTCTGAGGGACATGCAGTTGTTGAGGCCAGGCCTATACAAATGACCTGAGCTGTGACCCATGGCTAGAGTGTCATCCGGGCCCTAGATGCTGCTGAAGATCATGTCTGGGTCCATGGCCCTACCACAGCCAAGGTGTGTGTTGATGTCCATTTCTCCTGTTACCACTGAAGGCTATGAGGATGCCCAGGTTCTAAGCTAATGCCTGAGGTTCCTGAAGGTCAGGCTGCCACCACCAGGGCCATATGAATGGGGGTGCCCTGCACTGCCACCTGGGCCATAGTGATGTTAGGGTTCAAGCTATGGTGGGGGGGGCATCTCTAGGTCTTTGGTCCTACTGTAGCCATGATTGGTATTGATGTCTATGACTCCTGTTTGTACTGAAGGCCTTGCAACTGCCCAGAGTCTGGGCTGCACCTGGGACCATGTTGAAGTCCAGGAACCATGCTACTACTAACGGATCCATACTGACAGGTCCATGTGGAGACCTGGTGTAGCTAGAGTTTTTCTCTCCGGCTCCCGCCAAGTCCCGGCAATCCCTTAGCCCACTTATAAAATAAACATACAGACACTTATATTATTTAAACTGCTCAGCCATTAGCTCAGGCCTACCATTGTCTAGCTCTTACTCTTATACTCAGCCCATTTCTGTTAATCTATATGTCACCACGTGTTCTGTGGCTTTACCTGCTGCCTTTACATGATGCTTCCTGGATGGCAGGCTGGCGTCTCCTCCTCTCTGCCTTCCTGTTCTCTCAATTCTCCTCTCTGCTAGTCCCGCCTATACTTCCTGCCTGGCTACTGGCCAATCAGTATTTTATTTATCAATCAATCATCCACAGCAACCTGGGGCCATGGTGACAACTGGGCCCAAGCTGCTGCTGCTGGCCATGTCTGGGCCCATGGTCCTGATGCAGCTGGAGTCAGTGTTGATGTCCTTTGCCATGTTACCACAGGGTCCCATGTGAACCATGTGTTGAAGAATGTGTTTATGATGATATTTTATTTGTGCTCTAACAAATAAAACTTATCTGTGTATCAGAGGACAGAGCCAGCCACTATATTAAACACAGAGATCAGGCAGTGGTAGCACAGACCTTTAATTCTAGCATTTGGGAGGCAGAGATTCCTATGGATCTCTGTGAGTTCAAGTCCACACTGGGAACATAGCCAGGCGTGGTGGCCCATGCCTTTAATCACAGTGCTAGTTGACCATAAAGGTCTGGAGGTCTGGACAGACAGACAGGAAGTGATAGAGCTGGGCAGAAAGAGGAAATGATGTGGCTGGGTGGAGAGAGGTAGTAAGATGGCAGGGCACAGAAAGGTATAGAAGGTGTGAGGACCAGGGACTAGAGGCTTTTGAGCAGTTCAGCTGAGATCCATTTAGGTGAGGACACAGGCTTTCAGTCTGAGGAAACAAGATCAGCTGAGGAATGGGTGAGGTAAGGTTAGCTGTGCCTTGTTCTGCTTCTCTGATCTTTCAGTTTTCACCCCAATATCTGGAGCTAGTTTTTTTTTTTATTAATAAGACCATTTAGCAATTCATGTTACATGTGTTGCACTATGTTTTGAAATATGAGGGCTATGCTAAGCTGGCCCCACCCCTCACTGGCCTGGGGAGATCTGGCTCCTCACCTCATCAGGGAACCACCCCTGCTCACGGCTGGTCCTGCCCCTCATAGGAGAGCCTGCTCCTGCACTTGAGAAAGTTGACCCCACCCCTCAACATGGGTGTGGGAGAGCTGGCTCTGCCCCTCACCTACAGTGGGGTGGTCCCAGCAGCCCAGACTGACCAACTCAGCAGTCACCCAGACACACATCCAGGGCTTTAAGTGGGCACTCCCCAACATCCACTCCATCTATGACCTGCTGGAGTACATGAAAGGACTGGTCCTGCAGAACCATAGCCACAGGATCTCCATGACTCGGGGAAACATCAGGACTTTTGAGAGAAGTTTATGTGGGGGTCCAGCATTGTTTGTGTACCAGAAGCCAGAGTCCTTGAACCTGACCAAGAACACACTGCATAATGAACACTTGCGAGTAAAGCTGTTTGGCCAAAAGAGTCTACTGCATGACACACAGCGGCTCCCAATCCACTAAGATGATGGAGAGGTGATGGAGAGGCGGGCAAGACAGAAGAGCGAAGTGATTTTTTTTGTTTGTTTGTTAGTTTGCTTTTTTTCTAATTAATATTCTTATTTTATTTTTTAGTTTTATTACCTTTTAAACTTTTTCCTTTGGAGGGTGATGCTACAAGGGTGAAGGGTAGATATGGAGGAACAGGCAAATGAGTGGATTGGGGTGCATGATGTGAAATTCTGAAAGAATCAATAAAATTATGCTTAAAATTTGAAAAAGAAAAGAAAAATATCTATAGGGACACCTTTTATCTTCCGGTTTCTATTGCTGGGATAATGACCATGACCAAAACAGCTCAGGGCAAAAGGTTTGTTTTGCCCTACAGCTTATACGACCCTCTAGGGAGGCCAAGACAGGAACTTGGGACAGGGACTTGGAGGCAGGAGCTGATGCAGAGTCCACAAAGGGGGCTGCTTTCTGCTTGTTCCTCATGGTGTTCTCAGCCTACTCTCTTATAGAACCAGGACCATCAGCCCAGTGTGACATAACCCACAATGGGCTGCGTCTGACCACATCAATTGTCAATCAAGAAAACTCACCACAGGCCAGACCTGTGGGAACATTTTCTCAACTGAGGTTTTCTCTTCCAAAATGACATAAATCTAGCCAGCATACCTTTGAAAAGCCCAAGAGGGAAGACAAACATTTAATAAGGATATTTATAAGTGGATGGGGCCACTAGTCTAATGAGTAATGAAGGTTTGGTAATCAAATGAGCAGAGTTAATAATAAGTTCGCTTTCAAAGGTATGATCTCAGTTTTTAGTCTTTTAAAGCAGCACAAATAATACTGATTTATTTAAGGAAAATACAGAAAACAAATAATGTGACAAACCAGTAATAATGAATTGCTTTTTTATGATAAGCTTTAGGGTATATTACCCCAAAACATAACACCACATGAAATAAAAACAGAAGGAAGGGCTCCCCCACTTCCTTCCTCCTCGTCTCCTCCCCACCTCCCCCCTGCTCTTGTCTCCTGAAGCAAGACATAAAACCTAGAAATACCACTCTGACCTTTTTCATGCCTCTCCCTCTGAAGACCTTCATATGAAAGTCCTGTCTTGTGCCCAGAGGGATAGAATGTTCCATAAGGACACCAAAGACACTTTCTATAAACAGACTTTTCAAATATCCCCTGATTTATTATGGTTGCCTCATATTCCTTTGCCCCCAACCATGCTTCTTCATGACTCTCTATAGAATACCCACATTTTTTAATTCCTTCAAGTCTTCACTTCTAAAGGCTCCCTGCTTAAAATTCACATTTGTCAACACAAAATACTGTACTTCAAAACAGTGGTTTATTCTGAGCTAAATATGAGGACCATGGATTTGGACTGTTCTGAATAAAACGTCCCATCATGGAAGTGGTAAAAAGAATATTTTATAGTCTTCTCTTCATCCCTGAGTCTTGGGGATGCCCTTGACTGTTACAGCTCTGAGGGAAAAGGTTTCACCAATGCAAGGGTTGCAGCTCTGAAGGGAAAGATATCATGGCAGCCAGGAGCCAAGGAATACACCCAAATCTCACTGCACAACAAACCTCCTACAAGAGATTTATTGGGTAAGACACAAGAGGATGGTTGCCTCTGCTCAGGTGAGGCAGGCTTCATAGAGCATTTCTTAGGGGCAGAGCTTTCTAGGGTAGGTATTTCCAGGGTGGAGATTAGTAGGATTTCAAGTCCCGAGCCTGGGATGAGCTCAGGGATTGGTGAGTTTTCAAAACCTGGAAGTGGGCTCAGTCCTTTTACCCTACATTGATTGCAGAGTGTAATCTCTCTCTCTCTCTCATCCATGGGGGCAGCATCATCCATGAACTCTAATTCCCCCTTGATACGCCGTCTAGAAACCCCCACCCCCTCCACCTGGAAAAGACCTAAAGGGTCCCAAACTTATTTACTTTTGCAGTTGAATCTGGTCTCAATATCCCTTAGATAACCAGTGTTGGGCATACTAAGATCAGCCAAAACTTTCTTGCCCATGTTCCAGAACCAGGTTCCTCCCTCAGCACCAATAGCCAATGGGACACATTTCCACCATTGCCATATTTTCCCCAAACTCATGCTCCACACCCTCTATTAATCCCACCATCACAGCCTGGCCTGTCACTGTCTCCATTCCTGCTCAGAGGCAGCCATTGTTTTTTCTATTTTATTTTAAATATTTTTATTTTATAATTAACTTAATTTCACATATTAGCCACAGATTCCCCCATCCTACCTCCTCCCTCCCCCAGCCCTCCTCCCCAATGCACCCCCCCAAGGCAAGGTCTCCCCTGGGGAGTCAGCCCAGTCTGGTAGACTCAGCCTAGGCAGGTCCAGTCCCCTCCTACCTACACCAAGGCTGATCAAAGTGTCCCAGCATAGGCCCCAGGCTCCAAAAAGCCAGCCCATGCATCAAGGACAGGTCCCAGCCCCACTGCCTGGGGGCCTCCCAAACAGTTCAAGCTAATCAACTGTCTCACTTATCCAGAGGGCCTGGTCTAGTTCCATGGGGGCTCCTTAGCCATTGGTTCACAGTTTACACATTTCCACTAGTTTGGCTATTTGTCCCTGTGCTTTTTCCAATCATGGTCTCAATATAGAGGCAGCCATTTTGCACCTCTCCCCAAGAAATCTCTTGCTTGAGGTCCATTGCATGATGTGATTTTTTGAGGCATTCCTTGGCCTCTGATTGTTGAGATACTCTCTAGACACAAAATGCTTTTATTGATACCATGACTTGGATAGGCTCTCCTGATATTTGTGCTCCTCTCTGGTGTCTAAGCTACACCAGGGACCAATCCATCTACTCCACTTGCAACCAACTCACCTTCTGGCTCACTAATAGCACAGCCCTCCTTTCACTGGCCATTGGTAAGTGATCCCTCTTGGTTGGTGTAAAAACTTCCGTGAGTCTGAGGATGTGACCTTTAAGTGTCTGGCACTCCTGTGGTACTCTTGGAGGAAGAGGTACCCCAGATCATGGTTTTTAAGGGCACAGTTGGCCCTCTTCACCATCCCCACTCCCAACTTCTTCTCTTGGGTGAGACTTCATTCCTGGGCTCAGATTTTTGCCAGTTGGCTTTACTCAAAAGCCTTGGTACCAGCCACTGAGTGTCCTTGAGTTATTTTCCCCATCCCTGTTGAGTGTGGGAATGATTCACTGGGCTGCCTGGACTTCTCCCAGTCCTCCTTGCCTCCTGGCGAAGCCCTTGACTGCAGGTTTAGAACCTTCACCTCTTTCTCCTCCATGGAAATGACGTCATCCATACCTTCTGGCTCCCCCCTCCTCAGGATGCCTCTTAGAGAACCTCTGACCCCTCCACCTACTGCCTGGCTTAAGTGTCTCTAAACTCATCCTGTCTAGCTTCAATATCCCTTAGATAATCAATCCAAGTGGCACCCTAGATCCCAATATTATTTGGGACTAGCAATCAGGGAAATGCAAAGAGAGTCCCTGTGTCCATGTTTCTCTTCCCTCTGCTCCAAACCTCTCTGCTCTTCCTGTTCCCCAGCTGCCCTTCCCCATATAATCCAGGCATTGTGGTTACCTGGCCCCTTTGTCTACCCTTTCCTCTCCTGATCTCCTGGCTCTCCCCTCTCCCCTCCCCCTTCTCCTCACATCACCTGCCTCAGGGTCATGTTCACTCTGGACTCTCCCAGAAGTCTATGCCTCTGGCTATGCTCTTGCTTATATAGACAATAAACCTTCTCCTCCACCATACCTAGGAGCAGCCATGTCCTTCCTTTTTTATTTCTTTTTTTAAAAACCCGTCTAGTGCTGAAACCATGGTGGTGGCATACTATGAGTCCCTCCTAAGAGACTCAGCGGCTCTGAACCCAGCCACTGATCTGACTCTCCTAAGATATGTATGGACCTTTTGTTTCTGCTGGCTTATGCCATCCATCAAATTTGACTCCAAATTCTAGAGTCTGTCTTCTCACCATCTCCCTGCTCCAGGTGCTCTAGTTATTCCTCTCCTTGTCTATGCCATAAGTGTCTCTCCATCTCCTAGAGCTTCTCTGCACCCTCCCAAGGTGCCTGAAATGGCACTGGTCTCTCACATCCCTTTGCTCTGGCTTGCTACACCTGTCTGGGTTTCTCTACTAAAGACACTTTCCATCTCCCCATCCCTGCTCTCTCATCTGTCTCTAGCTTTGTCTCAGCTCCCTGTAGGAACTGCAGCCCTACCTGCAATCCTGCTACACTGTCATCCCTCAGCCCTCCTCAGTCCTCCTACACTGTCATCCTTCAGTCCTCCTACACTGTCATCCCTCAGTCCTCCTGCACTGTCATCCCTCAGTCCTCCTGCACTGTCATCCCTCAGTCCTCCTGCACTGTCATCCCTCAGTCCTCCTCAGTCCTCCTGCACTGTCATCCCTCAGTCCTCCTGCACTGTCATCCCTCAGTCCTCCTGCACTGTCATCCCTCAGTCCTCCTACACTGTCATCCCTCAGTCCTCCTACACTGTCATCCCTCAGTCCTCCTACACTGTCATCCCTCAGTCCTCCTACACTCTCATCTCAGTCCTCCTCAATCCTCCTACACTGTCATCCCTCAGTCCTCCTGCACTGTCATCCCTCAGTCCTCCTCAGTCCTCCTACACTCTCATCTCAGTCCTACCCACAGTCCCACTGCCCTCAGCTCCACCTGAAGCTTCCTCTCCAGCGGGAGCTGCCTGCTCTGTCTCTTCCCAAAGCCCTCCAGAGGCCTCTCCTCCCTTGGGCAAAGCTCCTGCAGCTTCTCTGAGCCCTTCTGGAACACAATGTGCTTTCTCTTGGAGATTCTAGTGATTCCCTCCAGCAGTCTTGTTTTTTGACCCCCTCTTTCCTCCTTGGACTACACACAGCTTGCCCTCAGTACAGATCAATGGCCAAAAATTGCCACTTGATTTCCAAATTGTCACATATTGCAACAACTGCCATGGCACAAATAAGTGGTCCCCAAATCTCTTATACATAAACTTGTTCTGTTCTACTCTTCCCAACTTCCCACTCTTAAAAATCTTTTTTTTCTACAATCTCTCTGTGTTCTCAAGAAAATCTCTTAAGACTATGCTGCAAACTCTAGCTCAGGATTTATAAGTTCATTGAGTATAGTTAAGACAATCTACAAAATCTGTAGCAAAATTTGGCTTTAAACTGACAACTAAGGCTTTATAATTGAAAATCTATAAGTGGGTTTGATTCAACTCTTGTTCAGGAAAATAGGTGTTTTCATTTCTTCTCCTTTTCTTTATTTCTTTCCTTTTTTTGAGACAGAGTTTCTTTGCATAGCCTTGGCTGTCCTGGAACTAGCTCTGTAGACCAAGCTGGTCTCTGATTATATTGATGACTAAGTGTAGTTTTAACATCAGCAAGCTTACCACCTCTTTCCCTTGGGCCACAGCTGTCTTCTCTTCATATGTAAAAATCAAGAACCAGGCCTCATTTTCATAGAGATACCAGGTTTGCAGTTGAGAAAGACAGTTTGCATTGCTACCAGACTCTGAAAAGAGATGAACTCACAAAACAGGTTTCAAAATAACTTTTACTATTCTTTTTAAAAGAACTTGCTTTACAATGACTATTCTTAGAATCAACCACTCATGTCTCATGGTAAATGACTGGATAAAAGAGTTTAAAGTTTATGCAAGTTCAGAGGGTATAAGAAAGCACTTTTAAGGTATAGAAATATAAGTTGTAAAGGACTGAACATATGAAAGCATAAGTAAGTTGTGAGAGTCTAAAAAATGTTTAAGATGTGTACATACAAGTTATAAAGGTCTAAGAAATTGATTTAAGGTGCATGAATAATAAAAAATTCATATTTCTTTTCTCTTCACTATGCTATTGCTATAGTAAAACTTCTAAAGTTCAAAATTTCTACATCTATCAATGGAGTTTTGATAAGCTAATAAGTAATGACTACAATTATCAGTCACATGCTAAGACTTTCAATTTCCTTTGATTGTCTTCTAAGAATAGACTTAAAAGTACTTCTCAATTGTGCTAAAACCATCTGTGGTGGCTTGAAAGAAAATGGCCTCCAAAGGGGGTGGCACTATTATGAGGTGTGGCTTTGTTGGAGTGGGTGTGGCCTTGTTGGAGGAAGAGTGTCATGATGGAGGCAGGCTTTGAGGTCTCATATATGTTCAAGCCACACCCAGTGCCTCCCTTCTCTTCTTGTTGACTGAACAAGATGTAGAACTTTCAGTTACCTCTCCAGCAAATCTGCCTGCACACCCCATGTCCCACCATGATGATAATGCACTGAACCTCTGAACTATAAGCTACCAAATTAAATATTTTCCCTTATAAGAGTTATTGTGGTCATGGTGTCTCTTCACAGGAATAGAAATCCTAACTAAGAAGTTGATACCAGGGACTGGGTTATGGCCATGATAGGCCTAACCATGTTTTGTTTAGAGGAATTTGGACTTTGGTACTTAGGGTTAGGAAAGCAGGAATGCTTTAAGCACTGCTTAATAGGCTATACTAGTAGGATCATGGAAGATAATGGTGCTGGGAATGATTTGAACTGATGGGCGCTGACTCAAGATATTTCAGAGGAGAAGAATTTTAGTATGTTGCCTAGAAGTCTTGTGAGATTTTGGTGAAGAAAATGGCTGCCTTTTGCAAAGAGTCTGTCTCAAACTAAAGTGAAGAGATTTGGATTAATTCCATTGGCAGAGGAAATTTCAAAACAGCCTAGTATAGACTCTATCATATGGTTATTAGTGGTAACTCTAATGAAGAGTTATAATGAAAGGGAGCCAGCTGAGCAGGGCAAATTATAAAATGTAAAATTTGAGGAGAAAAGAAACACCAGGAAGTGGAATGGAGCTATGTTGAAGGAGATAAACAGATTAAGAAAGGGAATAAAGATGGTGACCTCAGGGCAAGATCCCTTCCAGCTAAGTTTCTAGTTTGTGAACAGGAATTAAAGAAAAGCCTGTAGCAGAGTGTGGTGGTGATACCTTTAATCCAAGCACTCCAGAAGCAGAAGCTGATGGATCTCTAAAGTTGAGGCCTAATCTAGAAAGCAAGTTTTAGAAGAGTTGAACTTTGCCAGTGGAGGAATCCATTGAAAACAGAAAGATGGCAAAGGTGTAATTGAATAAGGAGGCCATGTTCCAGCCCCAGTATGCTTGGCAGCTTGGGCCATGTGGTTCTGGAGTTAAGGATAGAAGAAAGAGGCTATGAAATTTGTCTCCATGACTAAGGAAAGCTACTGAGGCCAGGCATGTGTTAAGGGTGTTCCTGAAAGGAGGCCTAGAAAGGCCATTGCATGAAGTTGAAGCCTGGATTACCTTGAAGACCGCAAGATGTTAGAGATGCCAGAGTTGTGGGATACCTTCTGAGGAGAGCTGCTAACAGAGAGTAGAACTAAACCAAGACAAGACATATGTTACAGTGAACAAAGCTGAAAAGAGCTGGATATCTGAAGAGCATATCCACATTAGATATGAAATGCAGAGTTTGGAGTTTGCCCAGCTGGTGTTTGGTCTTGCTTTGGTCCAGTATTTTCTTGTTATGCTCCCTTTCCACATTTTGGAATGGTAATGCATATTTTGTGCCATTACAGGTTGGAAGTATGTGATATGTTTTTTAAATTTTGATTCTGTAGGGGATTACAGTTAAGAAAATGCATGAATCTCAGAAGAGACTTTGAACTTTAGCCTTTTAAACATTGTTAAGATTGTGATTGACTTTTAAACATTATAGTGATTATGGTTGACTTCACAAGACTGCCCTTACAGCAGTAATGTATGACAAAATCTAAGAGATCATTCAGGACAAGCATGACAACTTATCTCAATTTCTAGACTGTCTTACAAAGGCCCTCTTACAATATACAAATCTGGATTCTGAGACTTCAGGTAGAAAATAACTCTTCATGACCTACTTCTCCCAGAGTTTTCCTGACATTAGCACTAAACTTAAATGCTTAGAAAAGAGACCTCTGACTCCACAGGTAGAAGTCTTACCCCTCAACTCCTACAGGCCCTTGTTCCCTTCAGCTCCAGAAGACATTGAGACTGCCTTCAATCTTAGAAGATCAAAGGCCTCATACAACTGACCATGCTTGTCTCCACTGGATTGGCTTTGATTTTTCATTCTCTATTTCTTCCTATCTACAGTCTCAGATCTTCTCCTCCAAGAGATCACCCCTTGCTTTGGAGGCTCAACCTCCCTTGTATCTGGGGTAGTTCTTACATATGAATGTTTAAAAGCCAAGAGACCCCCACTGCTAACCAACAGTCCTTCCTAATAGGGTTGGAAAACTGCTCTATTATCAGGCTGTCAAGGGCCAATCCAGTTTCCTACAACTCCTTTATCCATTTTTCCTTCACCAAGGCTTACCCCGTGCCTGTTTTCTTTATAACCAAAAGGAAGATTACTCTAAGAAGTGGCCAGAAACTTACAAAGGTTGCCCATATTGGCCCATAAAACAAATCTGGGCCATCCCAATCCCTCCTCTCATCTTTACATCAGGAGGAATCCTTCCACCTCTATATTTAAAATTCATGACACAGCAGATGGGAGAAGGGTGTCACTGGCAAACTGTATTAGGACTTGTTCAGCAGGTACCCAGAGGGCATGCTCAAAATGGAAAGAGTATCCACCTCATTCTCCCAACATCTAAGTGTAGAAAAATAGAGGATGTGAAACAACATTCATCAAAGGTTCTTACCTTCTTATCATCTCCCCTCTTGGATAACACTGATCCTACCTCCATGTCCTCATGGTCATTTCATCTCTTGTTTCAGACCTTGACCTCTGTATATCAGCTACACAATAAAACTTTCCCTGGTACTTTGGAGAATGCTAGTTGGTTGTCCCTCCTGAGTGGAGCATCCAACTGCCACTTGTGGCTTCACTTTATCAACTCTCCCCTTGTTACCCCTGTCAACAGCTGAACCAAATATCACCAACCCCCGTGTCTTGCCTATGTTTTTCTCTTCAGTATTGCAGACTGCTTTAACTCCTCAGGGACACACTGGGCACATTAGAATCTTTGGACTGTAATAATACCCTAGCCCTTAGCATTAACACCCAGCCTCTATGCCTGAATGTTCACAATGCCTTCATTCTCTACAGCACCCAGATCTGCCATTGCCTACACACTGGGTGGGTTTGGTACTAGTGCCCTGATGTTACTCTTTCCAAACCTAGGGGTGATACTGAGTGAATAATCCTTGCTGGTTCCCATCATGGAGTTTATAGCAGCACCGCACAATAAATGAGTGGGTCAAATCCTACCCCTTTTCACAGTCCTGGGTACAACCACTGGCATCACCACTGGTCTCTATCTATCTACTATCGGTTTTCCTCTCAGTTCATCCAGGACTTCCAATGGGTGCCTCAGACCATCCTTACCCTCCAGGGCCAAATAGACTTGCCGGCCATGGCACTGCTAGGTGGCAAGGATTAGATTTACTAACAGTGAAGAAGGGTGGCCTTTGCCTTTTCCTCAGGGAGGAATGTTGGTTCTATGTCAGCCAGCTGGGTATAGTAAAACACAAGATCCAACAACTCCAGGCATATCTCCAAAAACACAGGGGACAGCTTCATGCCTGTGGCCCATGGATCTTTGATGGTCCAATATGGATACTGCCATTCTTAACTCCCCTTATCCTCCCTTTCCTAATTCTACTAATTGCTGCCTGTCTTATAAACTTCTAGTGTAGATTTCTTCTGCAACAAATTCAAAATTCTAACCAGACCTTTAATCAGTTGTTATTATAGGATGATGAGCCTCAAACTCTGGGACCAGAGGCCTGTTATGCCCTGGCCATGAAGCTCAAGCTTGCCCCAAGGTCTCTGATGACCCAAGTTTCAAGAACTGGTTTCATGATAAAGTCACCCTTTCTAGTCCCAGATTAGTTTTTTAAAATGGCTTAAAAAAGGAGCAATGTGTGACTTGATCAAATAGCTTGAGTTGCACTTGTCCTCAGCCAATGAGTGCTGCTCCACTTATCCGTTTGGGTCATTTTGAGTGGAGGGTAGATCTGGAGTCTCTAGGTACATGTGCCTCTCTACAGTGAATGATAGCAGAGAACGGTAGTTACAGGAAAGGGCATCACCCATTGAGGAGGTAGAGAGAGAGTTTGGAGGTGAGTAGGCCTGTCCTGTGGCCTGTATACATAAACTCCTGGGGTGAGGCCTACAGGGACATTTATGGGTTGTTTATGTAGTGCCTGCTTCTCCCAAGTTCACGGACTCAGGATTTTCTGGGCATGTTCCCTGTTCACTGAAGGTCAGGTAGGTTAAGGGTTGCCAGTCTTTTCGTTGCTGCAGACTTTTGAGTTTAGTAAATCTCAGAACCTCCTTCACCCTTTCTAATGCTCCTGCCTCAGCGTCATTTCTGAAATGTTATATTACTGTGGAAGCATTTCTTCAGTTAGCTCAAGACATTCTTATGTGTGACTTGATCAAATAGCTTGAGACGAGCTTGTCCTCAGCCAGTGAGTGCTGTTCCACTTACCCCTGGGTGAAAGCAAGACATTGTCAGCTGTGTGCTTGGCCAGAAAGGAGAGGGGAATGCTGATGTAAAAGACACAGCTTCACACCACAGAGATCCTTGAGCATGTTCACTGAAGTAATAGTACTGTTCTCTACAGCCAAGATGTGGAGCCAGCCTAAATGTCCATGAAAGGTGAGTGGATTTTCTTTAACTTTTTATACTCTATATATGCAGTATGAAATTTATAATATATAATATTTATATATAATCTTCAATTATACTAAACTTTCTTTAAATGTAGTATAAAAACAAACAAACAAACACAAAAACAAAATGACAGGAAAAAGAAAATGTGGTATGTATACACAGTGCAGTATTATTTAGCTGTAAAGAGGAACATAATAACTGGATTTGCAGGAAACCGGATGGAAGCAGAAATCATTGTGTTAGATAAAGTATAAAGCAGACTCAGAAAGCTATGGATCATGAGATATGAAACCAGAAGGAAGACTTCTCAGGAGAAGGGAAGGGAGTGGGGAGCAAGAGACAGTATGGAACACGTGATGTGAAAACCGAAGGGGGGAAGGGGGCAGAAAGAAGGGGAGAGGAAGAGGCAGCACAGCGGTGAACTAGCTTACCATGTAATGGGATGTCAGTAGAAACTAAGACTCTCCGACAACGTCAGGAAGAGTGGAAGACTGGGAGAGAACGCAGCGTTAGAAACCAGGTTGGATCCATGAAGTCCAGCCCGAAAGGAACCCCTGGGCTGCCATGGTGAGTGTGGAAGACCACGCGAAGGCTGGCGCTGGTTCGGGGAGGGCACACGACAACGGCACAGTCTCCATCCTTGTCCTTCTTGACGCAACTTTGCACTCTGTGGTCAACGTGGCCCTCATAGCAGCTGTGTGCTGGTGCATTTTCACCAATGGCCACAGTGAGCTGGAGGGGGTTGTTGGACCCATCTCAGTGATGTAAGGAAAAGGCTCTGAGCCATGCTTCAGGACCAAAATGGTGACCAGGGTCACAGCAGGAGCGGTAGCAGTTGTCAGGATTTTGTCTGGTCAGTGAGTATTGCAGGCAGCCACAAACCCTGCAAGGGACCCGGAGGTGAGAAAAAAGCCAAGCTGAGGTGGGTTACTTCTGCTGCTGCCCTGGGCTGCTTTCCTCCACTCTTCCTGAATTCTTGGCTGGTCCAAGGGAAGACAAGGGACACTGTGTGCAGTCCCTTCCTGCAGGGATGGAACTCATCTGAAGCTATTTTACCTTTTAATGCTTAAAATAATCCAAGTAGCACAGGTTTGTTTAAGGCAAAAAAGGCCATGGCATCCTGAACCAGGAAACATGGATTTGGGAAATGAAAAATTTTGGTGACCCGTATTAAAGATGGCAATGTAAGTTTGCTTTACAAGTGGTGTCATCTTGTATATATGGTTATATTCTGGCTTTTTCTCATATTACGGGCTGAGAGATCATGTCCCTGGGATCAGATTTGAATTGCACTCCAAGTATGAACCTGGTGGTTCTTTATTCTGTATCCAGCATCACCCACTGTTAAATTTTCTTTTCCTAGTGAGGCAGTCATAATTCTGTTTCCTATTCCATGAAAGGCAATGACACCCATTGTTATTAAGATGCAACAAAACAATGTTAGGGGAAATGTGACTTCCTGGAACTGAGTTTTGGTGGGAAGTATAAAAACAGGGAGGTCTAGAGTAGGAAGAGGCAGTTCCTCATGTAGAATGGGACAAAGGCAGAGCAAATGCTTTTTCCTGAATGGCTCATGGTGTGTGTGTGTGTGTGTGTGTGTGTGTGTGTGTGTGTGTGTGTGTGTGTGTGTGTGTTTCAAATTTCAGATAATATACGGTAGCAGAGACAACACATGGCAAATGAACATTGGAAAGAGGTTTCCTCTGTCTAGGATATGAGCCAGAAGTTAAGGGTCACTATGGATGGTTATGATGAACGATTAAATCAATGAGGTCATTCATTCCTAACCCTACAATCGGAATACACTTTATTTCAGGACTGCCACAGTCACATAAGTAACGCATACTAATTAGAGCATGGAGAAAGGTGGCGGCGGAGGCCATTAGTCTGCTATTCACTTGTGGGAACACAACCTCTCTCTTTTTCGCTGCTCACTTTCTCCATCTGTCATCTGTTTTCACCTCTTGACTGTGTTTTCATCAGTTATATTGCAGCTCATTTTCTGTTTGATTCCCCAAATGATGACTGAGAGGAAGGCCACCAACGCCAGCTGCTGCATGTCCCCAGCTACCCTGATTTCCCAGACGTCCCATCCATCTCCTTAAGAAACCAGGACTCTCAGTAAATCTTTCCTGAGATAATCTATGTAGTCACATTTGTTATTTGATACCAAGTAAATCTCAACCAACACCAACACCATGAAGTCTGATATTCAGTTCCAGAAGAAGAGGGAAGTTGTGAGAGGCCGGGAGGTTGAAGAGAATTCAACATGCCTCAGGCAGATAGTTTCCTCAGTAGCATACAGGCCCCTAGGCAGGCAGATACCAGCAGGCACCCAGAGGCCAGCATATATGGGTGGCACACAGGCAGGCACCCAGAGGCCAGCATATATGGGTGGCACACAGGCGGGCACCCAGAGGCCAGCATATATGGGTGACACTCAGGCAGGCACCCAGAGGCCAGCATATATGGGTGGCACACAGGCAGGCACCCAGAGGCCAGCATATATGGGTGACACTCAGGCAGGCACCCAGAGGCCAGCATATATGGGTGACACTCAGGCAGGCACCCAGAGGCCAGCATATATGGGTGACACTCAGGCAGGCACCCAGAGGCCAGCATATATGGGTGACACTCAGGCAGGCACCCAGAGGCCAGCATATATGGGTGGCACACAGGCAGGCATCCAGAGGCCAGCATATATGGGTGGCACACAGGCAGGCACCCAGAGGCCAGCATATATGGGTTACACACAGGCAGGCACAGGCAAGCACAGGCACACATAGGGACTAACACACAGGTTGTAGGAAGATAGGCACACAGGCCTACCAACAGACATAGGGAGGCTGGTGATGGTGAAGGTCAAAACCTTTGACATCAAGGACATATTTTTATAGAAACACACAAAGTGACACTCTCACAGAAATAATTACATAGCAGATTATATCACTGCTTCCTTTTAGCTTCCCTGAACATCTGGTCAGCTATTTTGTACTGACTCATTGGATCTGGATGTCCAGCCTTAACTATCTTGGCCCATGCCTGATATCCATGTGATCACCATGTTATCTAAACATAAACTGGTCCTTATGGGCCTCTGTTTCCTACAGATATTTCAAAGATTATGAAAAAGATAAAGCAACACACAGAATGGCACTGGGCTCTAGCAACAGCTAGTGTCTCAGGCTGTGAGCATGATGAAGATGGAAAAGGAAACAGACCAGCATCTGAGACTCTAGGAAATGGAAAGAAAGAGAAGAACACTAGCTATTCCTGCTGCAGAGAGAGACTACAATAAAATCATAGGACTTTATGATGTTATTGGCTTTAAGTGTCACCCAGAACCTATTACGGCCTCTGGGATGCACTAAGGACATTAACAAGAAGAACCATGCAGCAGTAATCCTAGCTTCTCCACTCTCTGAAGATTTCTAGGTGGAAAATCCCCCCACCCTAGGGATCATCACTGTATTAAGAAACAAAGAAGAGGGGCTGGAGAGACCAATCTGTGGTTAAGAGCATGTGCTGCTCTTAGGACCAGAGTTCAGTGCCCAGCATCCTCCTGGGGCAGCTCACAGCTGCCAGTAACTCCAGCTCCAGGGGCATCCAGTGCCCTCTCCTGACCTTTATGAGTGCTGCACTTGAGTGCACAAATAACACACACACACACACACACACACACACACACACACACACACTTACCTCATCCAAACAAAAATAAAATATTTAAAATAAAATAAAAACAGAAGAAGCAGAACACTGGTCAATGTAGGAAGGAAAACATAGTAAAAAACAAATATCATGTTACCAGAAATATTTCTTTAAAATTGTATTTTTAAACATTATCAATTAAGCACCAACAGAATATCTGTTTTCTTTAAAAGAAAGCACATGCTTTTTATAGCAATTTAAAGGTCATTGAAATTAATCTAAAGGCAGCTGAAATGGCCCAGTGGTTGAGAGTTGTTCCTGCTCTTCCAGAGGACATATGTTCCACTCCTAGATCCTGGATTGGGTGGTTCCTAATGGCCAGAATCTGAGCAGCATGGGTCTTTGAACCCCAACTCGGATCAGTGAGGGGATGAAGAAAGGGCAGACATAGATATGAATACGCATGTACAGCAGAGCTGGGATGAGGTAATGTCTGCTGGCATCACATCCAGAGCCTCTGTATGTTTATTAGGTATAGCATGGGCAAACAAGCTGGCTAGCCCAAGTAGGTCTCTGTAGGGGATCTGTCTCGGTGAAGAGGCTGCACTTGGTAGTGTTTTTCCACATGTATAGATTAACTGTTCATAAACACTTAATGCTCAGGCTATCAAGGAAAGCTGTGCTATCCCTCTGGAGCCTGGCCTATGTGGGGAAATGGCTTTGATAGTGGCCCAGGTGTCCAAGTTTGGAGTCTATGACATGACCACGCCCAGTTTCAAAACACTTTGCTTAGGACTTCCTTCCTTCACTCACTGAGATCTTCCTCTATTTTCTACACATAGCCACCTGTAGTGATGGCCTTCTCTGGCCTTTGTGGGTACCTGTAGTCATGTGCACATCCCCATACATACACACATGAATAAAAATAAATCTTTAAAAAGTAAGTTTCCAGTTACCATTTCAGCAGGAAGAGTATTTTAGAAAACCTCAATTCTTTTAGAGGACATGTCATATTTCTCTTCCATTTTGATTAGGAAAAAAAGGCTCCACCAGAAACCAAACCCAGCATCAGAATCCTGACATACCCACAACTCTGGCAGAAACTTCCAGCTCTTCAGAGGCCATACTGGAGGTCCAGAATTCAGGGAAGCCCCCTCCTTACAGACTGCCCTCACTTCCTCAGTGCCCACCCAGCCTACCTCCTACCAGCCCTCCTTTCCTCAGTCACCATACTCCTACCCACAACTCCAATGGAAACCTCCTGCTTCACCAGGAGCCATGCCTTTTGCCTTTGGTGGAGGACCCCATGCTGGACCAAAGGATATACCCCAGCCTCTAGAACACCAGCTCCCAACTTGGGTGGATATCCTCTGCTTGACCAGAGGTCACCTTAAACATCAGAAGTCCAGCCTCCAACTTAGGTGGAGAATGTCTACTGAATCACTGACTGTCCTGGCCAGAAAACAAAAGAGGAAACAGAAACAAAGAAACAAAACAACCATCCAATAAAGACAAACACAGAAATCAGCACCTAGACCTATAATCACCCCAAACCCAGATGTGTAGACAACAGTGTATGTCACCACCAGAACTCAGTTATCCTATTACAACAAGCCCTGGATATTTCAACACAGCTGAAGCACAAGAAAATGACCTTAAAACCAATTTTATGAAGATGATAAAGGTCCTTAAAGAGGAAATGAATAAATCCCTTAAAGAAAGCAAAGAAAAAACAAACAGGTGAAGGAAATGAATAAAACCGTTCAAGATCTGAAAATGTATATAGAAGCAATAAAGAAAACAAAAAACAGGGAATTCTAGAAATGGAAAATCTAGGTAAGTAAGCAGGAACTACAGATGCAAGCATCACCAGCAGAATATAAGAGATGGAAAAGAGAATCTCAGGTATTGAAGATACAATAAAGGAAAGTTACACCAGTCAAAAAAATGTCAAATCTAAAAAATTCCTGGCACAAAACATCTAGGAAATCTGGGACACTATGAAAAGATCAAACCCAAGAATAATAGGCATAAAAGGAGAAGAATCCCAGTTCATAGGCCCAGAAAATATTTTTAACAAAATTATAGAACATTTTCTTTACCTAAAGAAGGAGATGCTTATAAAAGCACAAGAAGCTTATACACCACAAAGTGGATTGGACCAGAAAAGAAAGTCCCATTGCCACATAATAATGAAAATAATAAACACACAGACTAAACAAAGAATATTAAAAGCTGCAAGAGAAAAGGGACAAATGAAGTCAGAACTGTTGTGTAATACTAATTGAAGATGTATTATATTTGTTTATGCTGTGGAATATTTGTTTAATGATGTAAAGATGTATTGCATTCTTTTATGTTGCATTTGTTTAACTCTGAAGCTGTGTTACTTTGCCTGTCTAAAATACCTGATGGTCTAATAAAGAGCTGAATGGCCAATAGCAGTGCAGGAGAAAGGATAGGCAGGGCTGCCAAGCAGATAGAATAAATAGAAGAAAGGAGTAGAGGGAGAAGTGAGATAAAAAGGAAAGGAGGATGCCAGGGGCCAGCCAGCCTGCCAGCCAGCCACAGAGTAAGAAGGAAAGAAAGGTATACAGAATAGAGAAAGATAAAAGCCCAGAGACAAACAGTAGATGGGATAATTTAAGTTAAGAAAAGCTGGCTAAAAGCAAGCCAAGCTAAGGCCAGGCATTCATAAGTAAGAATAAGTCTCTGTGTATTTATTTGGGAGCTGGATGGCAGGCCTCCCAAAGAGTAAAAAACCAACTACATAGACCTGTTAGAACTGCACCTGACATTGTCATAGAGAATCTGAAAGCCAGAGGGGCCTGGAAAGATGTGCTGCAGACTCTAAGAGACCACAGATGCCAGCCCAGACTACTACAGCCAGTAAAACTTTCAATCACCATAGATGGAGAAAAAAGATATTCCATAATAAAGTAAAATTTAAATAGTATCTACCTGCAAATTGAGACCTACAAAAGGTACTAGAAGGAAAACTCCAACCCAAGGAGAGAAACTACACCTATAAAAACAGAGGAAATAAATAATATTGCACCAACAAAACCAAAAGAATAGAAACACACACACACACTCTCTCTCTCTCTCTCTCTCTCTCTCTCTCTCTCTCTCTCTCTCTCTCTCTTTCTCTCACAAAACCACCACCACCAAAAGAAAAGGAATTAACAATCATTGGTCACTGATATCTCTTATCTTAGGGTTTCTATCATTGTAAAGAGATACCATGACCACAGCAACATTAATAAAGAAAAACATTTAATTTTGTGGCTTTTAGTTTCAGAGGTTTAGTCCATTATAATCATGGTAGGAAATGTGGTGACATGCAGGCAGACATGGTGCTGGAGCTGAGAGTCCTATATCATGATAGGAAGGCAACAGGAATTGGGATGAGACACTGGGCATGGCTTGAGCATATATGAAACCTCAAAGCCCACTTCTAATGTACTTCCTCCAACAAGGCCACACCCACACCAACAAGGCCACACCTCCTAATTGTGCCACTGCCTTTGCAGGCCATTTTCTTTCAAATCACCACATCTCTCAATATTAATAGACTCAATTCCCCAATAAAAAGACACAGACTAACACAGTGAATACAAAAACAGGATCCATCCTTTGCTGTATACAGGAAACACACCTCAACATTAAAGATAGACATTACCTCAGAGTAAAGGGTTGGAAAAAGATTTTCCAAGCAAATGGACCTAAAAACCAAGCTGGTATAGCCATTCTAATATCTGACAAAATAGACTTCAAACCAAAATTAAGCAAAGGAGATAAGAAAGGACACTTCATACACATCAAAGGAAAAATCCACCAAGAAGATCTTTCATTTTCAACATCTTTGTCCTAAATGCAAGGACACCCATGTTTGTGAAGGAAACACTACTAAAGCCTAAATCACACATTGCCTCTCACATACTAACAGTGGGAGACTTCAATACCCCACTCTCCCCAATGGACAGGCCATTCAGACAAAAAATAAACAGAGAAATATTGATGCTAACAGAAATTGTGAACCAAATGGACCTAACCTTTACAGAACATTTTACCCAAACATGTAGTAATAAACTTCATTCTCAGCACTTTATGGAACATTCTCCCAAACTGGCCACATACTCAGTAACAACAGACCCAAGAAAATTGAAATAACCTCCTGCATCTTATCAGACTACCACAGATTAAAGCTTGATTTCAGCAACAACAGAAACAAGAGAAACCCTACAAATTCATGTAAACTGAACAAGTCTTTAGTGAATGACTATTGGATCAAGGCAGAAATAAAGACATTAAAGACTGCTTAGAATTCAATGAAAATGAATGAGCAACATACCCAAACTTACAGGACACAATGGAAGCAGTGTCACAAAGAAAGTTCACAGCACTAAGTGTCTACATAAAGAAATTGGAGAAATTTCACACTAGCAACTTAACAGTACACCTGAAAGCTGTGGAACAAAAAGAAGAAAATGCGCCCAAGAGGAGTACATAGCAGGAAATAAACAAACCAAGGACTGAAATCTATAAAATAGAAACAAAGAAAACAATACAGAGCATCAAATAAACAAATAGTTGGTTCTTTGAGAATATTAACAAGACAGATAAATGCTTACCAAAACTAACTAAAAGACACAGAAGGAATATCCAAATTAACAAAATAAGGACAAAAAGGAGAACATAACAATAGACACCGAGCAAATCCAAAGAATCATTAGGTCATACTTTAAAAACCTGTACTCCACAAACTTGGAAAATATAAAAGAAATGGATAATTTTTTCAATCGATACCATTTACTAAAGTTAAATCAAGATCAAATAACTTAAATAGACCTATAACCCCCAAGGAAAATACAAACAGTAATTAAAAGTCTTCCAACCAATGGCCAGATGGCCAGATGGTTTTAGCACAGAATTCTACCATACTTTCAAAGAACAGCTAACACCAATCCTCCTCAAATTATTTCAGAGAAACAGAAAGAACAGTACTAAATTTATTTTATGAGGCCACAGTTACCCTGATACCCAAACCACTCATAGATTCAGCAAAAAAAAGAGAATTACAGACCAATTTCCCTCATGAGCATAGATGGAAAAAAAACTCAATAAAATACTTGCAAACCAAATACAAGAACACATCAAAAAGATCATCCACTATGACCAAGTAGGCTTCATCCAGAGATTCAGGGATGACTCTGGATATGAAAATCTGTAAATGTAATTCAACATATAAACAAATTGAAAGACAAAACCCACATGATTATCTCATTAAATACTGAAAAAGCCTTTAACAAAGTCCAACATCCCTTCATGATAAAAGTTTTTGAGAGATCAGGAATACAAAGAACATAACTACACATAATAAAGGCAATTTGCAGCAAGCTGATAGCCAGTGTCAACTTAAATGGAAAGAAACTCAAAGCCATTCCACTAAAATCAGGAATAAGACAAGGCTGTCCACTCTCTCCATATCTATTCAATAGTACTTGAAGTTTAGAGGGAGAAATAAAGCAATAAGACAACTGAAGGAGGTCAAGGGGATACAATTTGGAAAGAAAAAAAATCAAAGTATTGCTATTGGCAGATAATTTGATAGTATACATAAGCAATCTCAACATTTCTGAGAGAAATTCTTACAGCTGATAATCATCTTCAACAAAGTGGCTAGATACAAGATTAACTAAAAGAACAAAACAAAACAAAACAGTAGCCCTCCTATATCCAAATGATAGACTGAGAAAGAAATCAGGGGAACAATATCCTTCATTATAGCCACAAATAATATAAAATATCTTGGGGCAACTCTAACCAAGCAAGTAAAAGACTTGTATGATTAAAAACTTCAAGTCTTTAAAGAAAAATTTGAAAAAGATAGTCAAAGATAGATTGAAGTGTGATCCTAATTAATCTTTACAACAAAACCCCAGAGTTGGAGACACAGAATCAGCCAGGTCTGATTGGACCACCAAGTGAGTGTCTCCTCTGCCAGCCCAAGTTCTGTCTCTAGAATCAGGCACAGCCTGTTCCCCACTTCTACCAGCCATTGCTACCCCAGGTGCAGGCCAGCAGGGAAGACTCCTGTGGGCAGGGATCCCTACCAATATCCTCTATTGGACCAGACCCTGCAATCTACAAGACCTACTTCCTGCCCCCAAACCCATCCATCCCCCTGTGACCTCAGTGGTTCGCTGAGACATAGAATTCACCTGCTCTGATTGGACCAAGAGCTCTGATTAGACCAAGAGGACCAAGAGCTCTGATTGGACCAAGAGTAGCCCCCCAACACACACACACACACACACACACACACACACACACACACACACACACACAGCCAGCACAGAGTGGACCAAAAACAGCTACCTCAGACACACACCCTTCTTGTACCTATTGGAGAAAGAGATGGGTAGATGCCAGTGTAAAAATATGTATAACAACATAAAGAGCAAGATGGCACCACCAGAACCTAGTGGTCCTACAACAATAAGACCTGTATATCACAATGTAGAAGAAGCAGAAGAAAGCAACTTTAAAAATAACTTTATGAAGAAGATAGAGGCCTTTAAAGATAAAATAAAAATTTCCCTTAAAGAAACTGAGGAAAAGACAAACAAATAATTAGAAGAAACCAATAAATCCTTTAAAGAAAGCCAAGGAAACAAAGAAAAAGCAACTAAAGAGGTGAAGGAAACAGTTCAAGACCTGAAAATTGAAATAGAAATAATGAAGACACAAACTGAAGGAATGCTGTAAATAGAAAACTTGAGTAAATGAATAGGAACTACAGATGCAAGCACAACCAACAGAATACAAGAGATGGAAGAGAGAATCTCTGGCATAGAAGATACAATAGAGGAAATAGATTCATCATTCAAAGAAAACACTAAAGCCAAAAAAGTCATAACACAAAGCATCCAGGAAATCTAGGACACCATGAAAAGGCCAAACCTAACATAATAGGGGTTGAAGAAGAAAAAGAATACCAACTCAAAGGCACAGAAAATATATTCAACAAAGGCATAGAAGAAAATTTTCCTAGGTTAAAGAAGGAAATGCCTATGAAGATACAAGAAGCTTATAGAACACCAAAGAGACTAGACTCCCCCAAAATGTCCCCTCTCCACATAATAATCAAACCACTAAACATACAGAATGAAGAAAGGATATTAAGAGCAACAAAGGAAAAAGGCCAAGTGAATTATAAAGGCAGATCAATTAGAATAACATGCAACTTCTCAATGGAGACATTGAAAGCCAGAAGGTTCTGGACAGACATAATGCAGACATTAAGAGACTATGGATGCCAGATTAGACTTCTATACCCAGCAAAACTTTCAATCACCATAGTTGGAGTGCACAAGACATTCCAAGAAAAAAACAGAATTAAACAATATCTATCCACAAATCCAGCCCTACAGAAAGCACTAGAAGGAAAACTCCAACCTAAGGAAGTTAGATGCACCCATCAAAACACAGGCAATAGATAACTCCACAGCAGGAAATCCCAAAGAAGGGAAATACACACACACTACAACCAAAAGATAACAGGAATTATTAGTCACTGGTCATTAATATCCTTTAATATCAATGGACTCAATTCATTTATAAAAAGACACAAGCTAACAGGATGTATATGAAAACAGGATCCATCTTTCTGCTGCATGCAAGAAACATACCTCAACTTCAAAGACAGACACTACCTCAGAGTAAAAGACTAGGAAAAAGCTTTCCAATCAAATGGACTTAAGAAGCAAGCTGGTGTAGCTATCCTAATATATAACAAATAGACTTCAAACTAAAATCAATCAAAAGAGATCAGAAAGGATATTACATATTCATCAAGGGAAAAATCCACCAAGATAAAGTCTCAAATCTGAACATTTATGCCCCAAATACAAGGGCACCAACATATGTAAAAGAAACATTATTAGAGCTTAAATCACACATAGAATCCCACACACTAGTAGTGGAAGACTTCAACAACCCACACTCACCAATGGACAAGTCTTCCAGACAGAACTTAACAGAGAAATAAGGGAACTAACAGATATTATGACTCAAATGGACTTAATAGATACCTATAGAACATTCCACCCTAACACAAAAGAAAATATCTTCTTCTTAGCACCCCATGGAACTTTCTCTAAAATCAACCACATTCTCAGTCACAAAGCAAATCTCATCAGATAAAAAAAATTGGAATAACCTCCTGTATTTTATTGGACCACCATGGCTTAAAGTTAGATTTCAATAACAACAAAAATTACAGAAAGCCTACAATCTCATGGAAACTGAATAATGCTCAGCTGAATCAACAATGAGTCAAGAAAGAAATAAGAAAGAAATTAAAGACTTCCTAGAATTCAATGATAATGAATGTACAACATACTGAAACTTATAGGACACTATGAAAGAAATGCTAAGAGGAAAATTCATAGCACTAATTGCCCACATAAAGAAGTTGGAGAAATCTCACACTAGCAATTTAACAGCACACCTTAAAGCTCTAGAACAAAAAGAAGCAAACTCACCCAGGATGAATAGATGCCAGAAAATAATCAAGTGGAGGGTTGAAATCAATAAAAATAGAAACAAAGAGAACAGTACAAAGAATGAATGAAACAAAGAGTTGATTCTTTGAGAGAATCAACTATCCAAACTAAGCAAAGGCAAAGAGAGGACATCCAAATTAAGACAATCAGAAATGAAAAGGGAGACATAACAGACAATGAAGAAATCCATAGAATCATCAGGTCATATTTCAAAAACCGCTACTCCACAAAATTGAAAAATATAAAAGAAATGGACAATTTTCTAGATAGGTACAACACACCAAAATTAAATCAAGACCAGATAAACAATTTAAGTAGACCTATACCCCCCTCCAAGGAAATAGAAACAGTTATTAGAGGTCTTCCAACCAAAAAAGCCAAGGACCAGATGGTTTCAGTGTAGAATTCTACCAGAATTTCAAAGAAGATATAATACTAATACTCTTCAAACTGTTTCACACAACTGAAACAGAGGAACACTGCCAAACTCTTTTTATGAGGCTATAGTTACCCTGATAACCAAACCACACAAAGACACAAAAAAGAGAAAGAACTATAGACCAATCTCCCTCATGACCATTGATACAAAAATACTTAATAAAATATGCTGGGGGATGTCTTTCTGTACACTGAATATATGTTGTTCCCATTGGTTAATAAATCACCTGCTTTGGCCTATGACAAGGCAGCTTAAAGGCAGGTGTGAAATCCAAGGAGAGAGACAGGAAAGAGAAAGGTGAAGAGAGAGACACCAGCCTACCACCATAGGACCAAGATGCCTGCAGACTGGTAAAGTCATGGAACAGGTGATAAAACATAGATAAGTAGAAATGGGTTAATTTAAGATATAAGAGCTAGCTAGCAAGAAGCCTGCCATAGGACATACAGTTTATAAATAATGTTAAGCCTCTGAGTGATTATTTCATAAGCAGCTGAGGGACCACAGGGCTGAGTGGGACTGGAGGAACGTGGGACCTTGGGTCCAGGCAAGACCAGAGAAACTTTCTGGCTATAAAAACATTGGTAAAGTGAATCAAAGAACACATTAAAAAAATTCATCCACCATGATCAAGTAGGCTTCACCCCAGAGATGCATGATTGGCTCAACATGTGATAATCTGTCAATGTAAACATTATATAAACAAACTGAAAGAAAAAGGCCAACATGATCATCTCATTAGATGTGGAAAAAGCCTTTGACAAAATCCATGGTAAAGGTCTTGGAGAGATAAGGAATACAAGGAACATACCTAAACATAATAAAGGTAATTTATAGCAAGCTGACAGCCAGCATCAAATTAAATGGAGAGAAACTCAAAACGATTCCACTAAAATCAGGAACAACACAAGGCTGTCCACTCTCCCCATATCTATTCAATGTAGTACTCGAAGTTCTAGTTAGAGCAATAAGAAAACAAAAGGAGATCAAAGGGATACAAATTGGAAAGGAAGAAGTCAAACTTTTACTATTTGCAGATGATATGATATTATACATAAGTGACCCCAAAAATTCTACCAGGGAACTCCTACAGCTGATAAACACCTCCAGCAATATGGCAAGATATAAGATTAACTCAAAAACATCAGTGCCTGTCCTATATAAAAATGATAAATGGGCTAAGAAAGAAATCAGAGAAACATCACCCTTCACAATAGCCACAAATAATATAAAATATCTTGGGGGTAACTCTAACTAAGCAAATGAAAGACCTGTATGACAAGAACTTTAAGTCTTTAAAGAAAGAAATTGAAGAAGATATAAGAAAATGGGAAGATCTCCCATGCTCATGGATAGGTAGAATCAACATAATAAAAATGGCAATCTTACTAAAAGCCATCTACAGATTCAATGCAATCCCCATCAAAATCTCAGCACAATTCTTCACAGACCTCGAAAAAACAATACTCAACTTTATATGGAAAAACAAAAAACCCAGGAGATCCAAAACAATCCTGTACAATAAAGCAACCTCTGGAGGCATCACCATCCCTGACCCCAAACTCTACTATAGAGCTATAGTAACAAAAACAGCTTGGTACTGGCATTAAAACCAACATGTGGACTAATGGAATTGAACTGAATACCCTGACATTAATCTGCACATATGAACATCTGATTTTTGACAAAGAAACCAAGACTGTACAAAGAAAAAAAGAAAGCATCTTCAACAAATGGTGCTGCCATAACTGGATGTCAACATGTAGAATATTGCAAATAGATCCATATCTATTGCCATGCACAAAACTCAAGTGCAAGTGGATCAAAGACCTCAACATAAATCTAGTTACACTGATCCTGATAGAAGAGAAAGTAGGAAGTAGCCTTGAATGCATTGGCACATGAGACCACTTCTTAAATATAACACCAGTAGCACAAACACTGAGAGCAACAGTCAATAAATGGGACTTCCTGAAACTGAGAAGCTTCTGTAAGGCAAAGAACTTGGTAAATAAGATAAAACAACAGCCTACAGAATGGGAAAAGGTCTTTGTCAACCCTACATCAGACAGAGGGCTGATCTCCAAAATAAAAAACTCAAGAAACTAGACATCAAAATACCAAACAGTCCAATTAAAAAATGGGCTAAATAGCTAAACAGAGAATTCTCAATAGAAGAATCTCAAATGGCTCAAAGACATTTAGGGAATTGCTCAACATTCATAGTCATCAGGGAAATGCAAATTAAAATCACTCTGAGATACCATCTTACACCTGTCAGAATGACTAAGATCAAAAACACTGATGACAGCTTATGTTGGAGAGGATGTGGAGCAAGATGAACACTCCTCCACTGGTGGTGGGAGTGCCCATTTGTACAACAACTTTGGAAATCAGTATAACAATTTCTCAAAAAATTTGGAATCAATTAATCTACCTCAAGACCCAATGATACCACTCTTGAGCATATACCCAGGGACTGCTCAACCATACCACAAAGACACTTGCTCAACTATGTTCATAGCAGCATTATTCATAATATCCAGAACCTGGAAACAACCTAGATGCCCCTCAACTGAAGAATGGATAAAGAAAATGTGGTACATATACACAATATGAATACTACTCAGCAGAGAAAAACATTGACATCATGAAGTTTGCAGGCAAATGGATGGATCTAGAAAAAATCATCCTGAGTGAGATAACCCAGACTCAGAAAGACAAACATCGTGTATACTCATAAGTGGATTGTAGAAGTAACCGTCTTATTAAAAAAGTAACACAGAGCCAATACAGAGATGAAAGCCAAGAGGTCAGAGCAATAGCTAAGATCTAAAAACTTTACCCTTCACTGTCGCTGTATCTCTCCGAAAGAGACCTACTTCCTGTGTCTGTCTTTTTTTTTACTAGAGTTCCTGTTCTGCCTTCTCATTGGATGTAAACCCAACTACATGACCTCCTAGTCACTGCCTGTCTGTACAGACCTCCAGGTCTTCTATGGTTGGTATTGAGATTAAAGGCATGTGTCTCCATGCTGGTGGTATCCTTGAACACACAGAGATCTACCTAGCTCTGCCTACCAAGTGTTGGGATTAAAGGCGTGCACCACCACCACCCAGCTTTTGCTATGGCTTGCTAATAGCTCTGACCCCCAGGCAACTTTATTTATTAACATACAAATAAAGTCACATTTCAGTACAAATAAAATATCACTATAGTGGATACTAGATGTAAAACAAAGCATAACTAGACTACAACCCACATATCCAAAGAAGCTAGCTAACAAGGAGGACCCTAGAGAAGGATGCATGGATCACCCTGGGAAGGGGAAATAGATGAGATATCCTGAGTAAACTAGGGGTGAGGGAGGACAATAGAGGATAAGGGATTGGGTATGGTAGCATGGTAGAATGGGATAGTCAAGCTGGAACATGGGTGGAGTGGGAGAGCAATGAGGGAGATATCTTGATAGAGGGAGACATCATAGGGATAGGGAGAAGCCCAATGCAAGGGAAGTTCCCAAGAATCCATAGGGATGACCCCAGTTTAGACTACTAGCAGCAATGGAGGGGGTGCCTGTGTTGGCCTACCCCAGTGATCAGATTGGTGAATGCCCTAACTGTTAACATAGAGCCTTCATCCAGTAACTGATGTAAACAGATGCAGAGAGCCAAGGCAAGCCCCAGGCTGAGCTCCAAAAGTTCAGTCAAAGAGAGGGAAGAGGGATTCTATGAGCAAGGGGCGTAAAGACCATGATGGGGAGGGAAACTTACAGATACGACTGAACCAAGCCAGTGGGAACTCATGAACTTTGGATCAACAGCTATGGAGCCTGCATGAGACTGGACTGGGCCCTCGGCATAGGTGAGACAGTTGTGTACCTTGGTCTGATTGAGGGGCCCCTGACAGTGGGGATAGGATCTATCTCTTGTGCATGAACTGGCTTTTTGGAGCCCATTGCCTATGGTGGGACACCTTGCACAGCCTTGATGTTGGGAGAGGGGCTTGGACCTGCATCAGCTGAGCGTGCTAGGCTTTGCTGACTCCCTATGGGAGGTTGTACCTTTTCAGAGGAGGGGCTGGGGTGGGCTAGTGGGGGAAGGCTGAGGGGAGTGGGAGAAGGGATAAGGGGGGATATGTGGTTGGTATGTGGAATGAGTAAAAAAGTCTAATAAAAAATGATTTTAAAAAACCAGAGTCAGCTGGAAGATCAGAGCAGCAAAGGAGCAGCCACAGTTACTTCTTACATCTACAAATCCTCAGACTGAATGGAGCTGAAATCCTGTCTCCATCAGTCTTATATTCCTGTTTCCACCTCCCTAGTGCTGGGATTAAAGGCATGAGATCCCAAGTGCTGGGATCAAAGGCATGTTCCTTCCAAGTGCTGGGATTAAAGGCATGAGATCCCAAGTGCTGGGATCAAAGGCATGTTCCTTCCAAGTGCTGGGATTAAAGGCATGAGATCACAAGTGCTGGGATCAAAGGCATGATTCTCCCAAGTGCTGGGATCAAAGGCTTGTACCACCACCACCTGGCTCTATTTCTCTTTTAGACTGGTTCACTCTTGTTTAGCCCAGGATGGCCTTGAACTTCTGATCTTCCTGCTTCCTCTTCCCAAGTTCTGGGATTAAAGGTGTGTGCTACCAATGCCTGGCCTCTGCAGTTAACTGGTGGCTAGCTCTGCCCTCTGATCTCCAGGCAAGCCTTATTTGTCAAAACACAAACAAAATTACACATTTCCCCCTTTTTGTCTAAATACATTAACTACAATAGCTATAGGCAAGAATTATATTAACAATGTCTAGTCCATTTGCATTTGAGAAATTCATAGAGAATTCTCCATTTTCTATCCTATCTTGGTAAATCCAAAGGGTTGTACCTAATTTACTTTCTATCCTAACTTGCATTACCACATTTCTATATCCCTTTTTTAATTTTTACAATGAGATCCCTAGTCTACTCTCCTTTGTTCAGCCTTTTTTCTTGACCATTACCAATAACAACCTGAATCCACTCCCCCGTGGCCCATCTTTTGGGAATGTGGGTACAGTTCTCTAGACTACTTCCTGATGATTGGGGTTATTGGTAATTTTGGGGGAACCCTGAGAAAATTCAAGATTATGGTCAAATCCTGACTGGAGAATTCTGTGTGGCTGGATCATCTCAACCATCAGCCATGAAGCAGTCCTGAATGTAGAACTCAGAGGAAACTGTACCAGAGGTGCTCTGAAATGTTGGATCATCTGGGCCATTTGCTCCCATCAGAGATTTTTCGGGGGGGGGTCTTCCTCAATCAAACCTGATTTTTCTTAACCCAGAATGAATCCAGAGCCTCCTATTTCCTGAAATAAAAGCAGAACCTCTTTCCCGAAGTAACATATCTTTTGACTTAAATTTTGAAGTCAAGATATTTTTAAAATATATAGGTTGTTTAATTTAGTAGCTTTCACAATCAAATGTCTCTTGGCAGTTATCATTTATCCATTAGCAGTCAAAAAATCCAAAGACAACACAATAAAATATAGAGTCTAGATTGTGTATTTTCCATCTTTACATGGTTTATCATAATTTTTATTACTCTATTCCCCTTTTAAGGACTTTACTTATATTTTTAAATCATTGTTTTAATCTATGACTGTTTCTACCCTTTCTCTTCTATCTCCAAAGCCTATGGACACTTTTTATCATACTGTAAACCATTTGGAATTTTTTTCCATCTGAATCTGTCTTTATTGCATAGCTCTATCCTTTTCTGACCACATGAGACTTTAAACTGCTAAATGGTATGGACAGGACCTCCACCTCTGCCCTGGTGACTGTCTCTGCCATGCTTGGTTCCCTAAGAGCCCAGCTTCATGGTGAAGGCTTTGCAAGAGCCTTTTCATCTCCCCAACTCTGGGGAGCTTTTGGTTCCATGCTTCCATTGAGCAGCACGCAACCAACTGCTCATAAACCCCATTTAAGCGTTTGGTAGCAAGGCCTCTTAAAAAGCCTTGTGGTTTCTACTGCTAGGACTGAGTCAGGAAGCTGTCTCTTTAACGAGCCATGCCTCCACTTGCTGCTAGCAAACAGAGCCTACCCAAGAAAAAGCAGTTACAAAGAAGCCAAGTCTGACTCTGTTTTGTGTGTTTAGAATCCTTTTTAAAGCTTTTTTAGGCTTCATGTGGAAATTCTTGCTGAATATTTGGGCACCATATGAAGCGTGATTCTAATTAGTCTTAACAATAAAAATCCAGAGTCAAATATCAGAGTAAAGCTGAAAGATCAGAGAAGTAAAGGAGCAGCCACAATAGATCTCCCATGATCATGGATCAGTAGTATCAGCATAGTAAAAACAGGTATCCTACAAAAAGCCATCTACAGAGTCAATGGAATCCTCATCAAAATTCCAACACAATTCTTTACAGACCTTGAAAGGGTAAAAACTACATGGCATTGGCATAAAAATGGACAGGTTTATTAATAGAACCTATTTGAAGACCCAGATGTTAATCCATACACTTATGGACATCTGAGTTTTGATAAAGCTAGAAATGCACAATAGGAAAAAGAAAGCATCTTCAACAAATTGTGTTGGTCTAACTTGATGTGAGCTTGTAAAAAAATGCAAATAGATCCATATCTACCACTGTGCCCAAAACTCAAGTCCAAGTGAATGAAAAACCTCAACCTAAAATCAGATACACCGAACTTGATAGAAAAGAAAATGGGGAGTAGCCTTGAACTCATTGACACAGGAGACAACTTGCTGAACAGAACACTGATAGCACAGGCACTAAGATCAACAATCATTACATGGGACCTCATGAAACTGAAAGGCTTCTGTAAGGTCAAAGGACACCTTCAATAGGACAGAATAGAAAACGATTTTTATCAACTCCATATCTGACAGAAGGTTAATATTCAAAATACATAAAGAACTCAATAAACTAGACATTAACAAATCAAATAATCCAATTTAATAATTGGGTACAGATCTAAATAGAGGAACCTCAAATGGCCAAGAAACTCTTAATGTTCAACATCCTTAGCCATCAAGGAAATGCAAATCAAAGCTCCTTTGAGATTGCATCTTACACCTGTCAGCATGGCTAAGATAAAAAATGCAAGTGACAGATCATGCTGGTGAGGATGTGGAGCATGGAGAACACTCTTCCACTGCTGGTGGGAGTGCAAACTTGTACAGCCACCATGGAAATCAATATGGTGGTTTCTCAGAAAATTCAGAATTCATCTACAAGACCCAGGTATACCACTCTTAGGTATAAACCCAAAGGATGCTCCATCATACCACAAGGACATTTGCTTAACTATATTCATGGCATCTTTATTCATAAAATCCACAAAGTGGAAACAACCTAGATGTCTCTCAATTGAAGAATGGATGAAGAAAATGTAGTACATTTACACAACAGAGTATTACTCAGCTGTTAAAAAATGACATCATGAAACTTTCAGGCAAATAGATGCAACTAGAAATCATCATCCTGAGTGAGGTAACCTAGATCCAGAAAGACAAATACAGTTGTATTCACTTATAAGTAGACATTAGCTATTAAGCAAAGGATAATCATGCTACAATCCACAGACCCAGAGAGGCTAAGTAACAAGAAGGGCTCAAGGGGGTAGACTTGGATCTTTCTGGGAAGGGGAAGTAGAGTAGATTTTTAATGGGTGGTTGGGGGCAGGTGGGGAGGGGAACAGGAGGACCTGGCAGGGGGTGGAAGAGATGGAGGGAGGGAGTAATAAGAGAGACGAGTGGAACTAGGGGCCATTTGTGGGGCAATGTCAAAACCAGGAGTCAAAACTCTCTGGAATCTTCAAGCATGACCCTAGTGAAGACTTCTAGTAATGGGAGATATGGAACCTGAACTGGCCATACCCTATAACCAAACAAGGCTTCTGGCAGTAGGGCTGGGACACCATCCCAGCCACAAAACCTTCGACCTACAATTTGTCCTGCCCAGAAGACATGCTGGGGTAATAGCTGCACAGAATTTGTGGGAGTGGCCAATCAATGACTAGCCCAACTTGAAGTCCACACCTCGAGAGGGAGTCCATTTCTGACATTGCTTTGATGGCCAGGACCCAGGAGTTGGATAGCCCAGAGACCCAGGATAGACCCAAACATGACTGGGAAAAATATTCAATAAAATGATTACTAATGATATTCTGCTATACTCAAAGATTGTTGTCTAGCCCAATTGTTGTCATAAGGGCATCATCCAGCAACTTAGGGAAGCAGATGCAGCGACCCACAGCCAAACACTTGGAGGAGCAGGGGAACCCTGTGTAAGTGGTGGTGGGGGATTGCAGGAGCCAGAGGGGTTGAGGACATCACGAGAACACAGCCCACAGAATCCACTAAACAGGGCTCACGGGGCTCCCAGAGACTGACGCAGCAATCACAGAGCCTGTTTGGGTCAAGGATAGGCTCTCTGCATATACGTTATGGTTGGATAGCTGGGTGTTCTAGCGGGACTCCTAAAAGCGGGAGTGGGGGATGTCTTTGATCCCTTTGCCTGTTCCTCAGACCCTTTTCCTCCTATTAGGTTGGCTCTTCCAGCCTTGATATGAGGGTTTATGCCACAATATGCTGTGTTTGTTTTATATTCCTGGGAGGCCTGCTCTTTTATTTTGAAGGGAAACAGAAGAGGAATGGATCTAGGGGAGAGGTGATGTGGGTTGGTGAAGACTGGGAGGAGTGGAAGGAGGGGAAACTGTGGTCAGGATGTAATGTATGAGAGAAGAAAAGAAAAAATTTTAAAAAAAGCAAAAAAGAAAAACAGTAGAAGGCAACTTTGGATTAAGATATATAATGATAAAAATGGATGCACTAAGTCTTTGCAGATAAGTCAATCTTCTCCTAAGACAAAAGAAACTTCTAGAGGAAGAGAGCACATGCCTGGATTCTTGCACATCTTGTGTGTCAGGCTAGGAACCTAAATTTATTCCTACAGTGCTCTTAGATTGGTCTTCACATGACTGCCTGTGGTTGGACTGTGTCCTAGTCTATTAGCTTCATACTGCATTATTGCCAATCAATGTCTAGAGTTCACTGAGGAGCTAATGGATGTTGATCTGTTCCGATGTCTCTGTTCCTTAGATTTCTCAGCCATTGTATCAGGTATGTTTAGAGTTGGGTATTCATCATGGCAGAGTTCTCACTGAGAGTAAGGAGTCCCCAGAAGTTGAAATAGACTTCTGTCAGCCTTTAGCAGTGATTATTGTCCCCGAGCTTGACTCTAGTACTGGTATGGAAAATAGGTTAGTTTTGGAGTACAGACAGATGTCTGTGGAGTTCTACTTCTGTTCTCCTCTAAGGTAGACAAAAACCAGAGCGGTGAGCTGGGGATGAGACTCAGCTGCTCAAGTGTTTGCCTGGCATGTGCCAGACCTTGGCCTGGAGCCTCAGCAGCATATGTATGAGTCTGATATGGTGGTGTGCACCTGTAACACTAGACTATGGTGGTGAAGTCAGGAGATGTGTAATGTTATTCCAGCATAAACAGGGAGTTTGCGGCCAGCATGGGCTAGAAATCCTGTCTCAATAAAATAGAATGAACATGATGAAACAAAATGACAATAATAGACTTAGTGAATTCCTTGGAGCTCAATACCTTCCAAGTATGATAAAGAGAGGTGAGTGGTCATTGGAGTTCTTTGAAGCTCCCTGCTAGGGCACAGGGATAGGAGGCAGGAAAAGGAAAAGAGAAGGGAATGAGTATAAGGCTTAAGAAGAGATGTTATTCCAGGCAGAGCTCCCCACAGTCAGGAGATGAAGCAGAAGGAATGGACTGTACTTTGTACAATCTTAGTCATGGTTTTGTGGATTTTTTTTTTTTTGCCTTCCCATAGAGTTCTATTTTGAAACTCTTAGCCTTGTTTCAGCTGATTTTCCAGTGTTTCAAGCCTCCTGATTCTAAATTGTTCAAGGCAAAACAGCTAGCTGATCCAGCAGAATCACAGGTTAAAAATTACAAAAACCTCTGAGACAGTTAAAGATTAAAAACTCAGTTTGAGATGAGAAGCAAGATGGAAATGGAATGAGAAGATGAATTTTTTCCTTTTGGGAATACAAGTGGGATCCAATTGTCTGTGCCCCATTTTTCAGTTTCTTAGACTCATGAGCTGCATGAGTTCCTTATGTGGGTCGTCACAGACTGGCAGCCTGGCCCCTTCCATATCCCCCTGGGTTAGGTACTTTTCTCATCACTGCCACCAAACAACTGGTGAACAACTCAGGGGTGCTTTCTTCTGCCTGTGGTTTGGGCAAGCAGCCCATCGCAGAGTGAAAGCCGCAGCAGCAGCGTGGGAAGCTACTGGCTCACACCCCTGGTGGCCAGAAACACAGACAGGGCCAGGCCAGTGCTCTGCTGCCTTTATACCACACCCCTCTCTATCCTTTCTATGATCTCAGCCCACCGGATGGTGACATCCACATTTGAGGCAGGCTTCCCCTTAGTTCATCCTCCACAAATGTCCCTCAAGACATGAGCAAAGTATGTATCTCTGATGTCCTAGGTTTGGAAAGCCAATCAGATTGACAATGAAAATCAACCGTCATGCCATCCTACTGAGTACCTCAGCTAAGGAGATCAACTTCAGCCTCGGTGTGGTTAACTATGAGAAGACTTGGCTCTATAATTGGATTGAAAGTGATTTTAATTTTAATAAAAATAAAAAATATAACTTTACATATAGAATTGCTCCATAGCTGGCAGAAATGAAAAAGAATCCAAATATTTGAACAAGGTATTTTGAACACTGTGGAGAATTCATTTGGGCAAAGCCCTTATTAACTACTCCATGAAATCACATCTTGCATTATTTCAGGTTTTCATTTGTCTTTCCTCAACAGAGAACTTGAATCTTGAGCCCCGGAAGGCTGTGTGTCTGCATCTGATGACTTCCCGAGATAGGCAGAATGGTGTCAGAAGAGAAAGAAACTTCAGAGCCTGATTTGAGCTGCAATCAACTGGCCTTATATCAAACTGGCTTTGCAACTTGAGCAGCCCACTTGACCTGTCTGGCCATGATTTTATTAAGATGGACTAAATGGCATTCATGATGACAATGGCCTTCCTCAGCATGCTCATTTTTGAAGTGTAGAAGACTGACTCTCATCCACGGTCATCTTCAGTTTTAAACCCTCTCCCCCAACACCTCAGTATTCCTTATTCTCATGTCTTACTTTGGGTTTCTATTGCTATGAAGAGAAACCATGAGCACAGTAGCTCTTATAAAGAAAAACATTTAAATGGGGGTGGCTTACAGTTTCAGAGGTTTAGTTCATCATCATCTTGGTGGGACATGGCAGCATACAGGCAGACATGGTGCTGGAGAAGGAGCTGAGAGCTCTACATCTTGATATACAGTCAGTAGAAGGAGGCTGTTTACTAGGACTAACTTGAGCATATATGAGACCTCAAGGCCTGTCTCTACAGTAACACACTTCCTCCTACAAGGCCACACCTCCTCATAGTGCCACTCCCTATGGCCAAGCCCTGGAACACATGAGTCTATGGGGACCATTGCTATTCAAACCACCACATTCTCAGTCAGCTTTAGAGTCAGAAATAAGAAATTTGCAAAGTATTATCCTGTTCCAGTATTGAACTAGAACAGACAGCAGCAGTAGGGACAAAGGGCCAAGTCAACCCCCCACACAGGCTCAGATTGCCTGCTCTCTAGGGCATGGCCGTATCAATGCTAGCTCTACTCACAAGCTTCAGTTGTCTGATCACAGCCTAAGTCTAAGTAACAGGCCAGTGGTCTTTTAGTCAACTTTAAAATCAAGAAAACTTTTAAGTGCAAAAAAGCCACTAAGATTTGCGTCACAGTCCACCGGGGGAAACAAAACAGATGGAGCTCAAATGTGAGTGCAGCCCTCAGTGGGTGGTAGTGCTTTAAACCACACAAAGGACACGTTTAAGCAAGAGATTGTCTTCCCTTTTTCTTTGGGCTCATAAAAATAACCTCAAAATTCCCATCTATAGGGACTGCAGAGATGGCTCAGTGAGGAAGGGCACTTGATACCACACTGGTGACCTGAGTTCCATCCTCAGAAGTCACTTGGAAGTAGAAGAGAAAGTACTGTGAGTTGTCCTGTGATCTCCAATATGCTGTGGGGTTTATGCAATGCTCTCTCTCTCCCTCTCTCCCTTCCTCCCCATCTCTCTCTGTGTCTCTCTGTCTCTGTCTCTCCATTTCTCCCCCCCATGCAAATAAGTGTATACAAATTAAACAATATTCCTACCTATCTGTAAAAACCTAAAAATAGCAATATTCCACCAAATTTACAAGCTTAAAACTGCCCCATTTTGATTATTTATAGCAATACCAAAGTATATTTATATATTTAAAATGTTCTATTTGATAGATATGAGCCAGGTGTCATTCTAGTAATAGTTTTGAATTTGATATGCCTCTTTTCATTTCCTTCTTTTTACTTTGAACTTTTTAGTGATTCTTTGAGATTATATATCATGCACACCCTGATTCCACTTATCCCCCCTTGTTATTGCCCTCTGCTTTTGTAACCTTCCCCCAAAACAAAATTTAAAAAATAAAGCCAAAATACAAACAAAACAAAACAACAACAACAAAAAAATGAGAAAACAAATAAAAGTAAATCTTGGCATGGAAGCTGTAGTGTGACCCCTTCAGTCACATAGTGTTCCCTATAATCCATACATCTTTACTTGTGAGTGTTCATTGCATTGAACCATTGGTCTGGTTCAAAGCCTCTGGTTTCTGCTACAGTACTGATAATGGGCCCTCACTGGGACTCCTGTTGGATATCCCATTGTTGCCTTGTGTCATGGAGATCACTTAGATTTGGACCTGTAGGTCCAAGCCCTTCACATGTTCTGGCAGTTCATAGATGAGGTGGGTGTTGGGGTGGGCCAGCTCATAGTCTTGGTTCTGGGCCTGGGTGGTAGCTGGGTTGGCCAGTCTGCCAGCTTTCCCTCATTGGCATCACCCAGATGAACTCTCCAGCACTGCCCCAGCTAGCTCACCCAGTGTAGCAGACGACAAGGAGCAGGGCCAGTTCTTCTGCTCTCATACCCTTGGGTCCAGTTAGCCCACACTCACATCACCAGGGCCAGCTCTACTGTTTTGCCCAGGCAAGGTGCAGGGTCAGCTCTCTGGATTGTTGTACTCGGCGATGGGCAGAGCCAGCTCTTCTGTTCTCATGACCCCAAGGTTGGCTCTCCTGCCTATCCCAGGGGGCAGGGGGCATACTTCCCTTACCCTTACCATCCCATGGCACACCCTGGGGGGGGCAGTAGCTCTACTGCTCTCACACCCACAGGCCTTGCTCATCTGTGCCCCGCCCAGCAGGGTCAGCTCCACTGTGCTGCTCAGGTGAGGTGCAGGGCCTGCTCTCCTTGCTGCTGGTGGGGGGCAGTGCCAATTCTTCCACTCTCACGACCTCAGGGCCAGCTTTCCCACCTGCCACAGGTGGTGAGGGGTAGGGAAGGGGAGAGGTAATCTCTCCCTTGCCCACTCCATCGTATGGTAGATGAAGGGTGGGGCCAGATTTCCCATGTGCATTTGTGGCTCCGGATCACCTGCCCCTCCTCCATCAACAGAGTCACCTCTATTGTGCTGCCCAGGCTAGGTGCAGGGTCTGCTCCCCAAGTGCTGCAGCTGGTGAGGGGCAGGGTCTACTCTCCCACTCTCATGACCCTGGGACCAGCTTTTCCTGCCTGCAGTAGGTGGCAAGGGACAAGGGACAAGGGGTAAGAAGCAAGGGGGGTATCTCTCCCTCACCCATGCCACCATGTGACAGACCCTTGCATATAAAGGGCCATCTCACTTGCACCTCTGCCAGGAGGGACAGCTCTACTGTGCTGCCCCCGGGAGGTGCAGGACCCACTCTCCAGAGTGGTGCAGTTGGTGGAGACCAGCCAGTTCTCTCTAGTGCTGCAGCCATCGAGGGGCAGGGCCAGCTCTGTGTGTCCCTATCCCCACTGTTTTTGGTGGTAACAGAAGCCATGGATATCAACACAGACTGTGGCTGCAGTATGGCCACTGACCCAGACATGGCCCCTGCCAGCCATTGAGGCCCAGACAACACCATGGCCCTGAGTGGCAGCCAAGGCTCCTCAGATCTGCAGGGCTCCTGCAGAGACTCAACCTTTGGAAACTAACTGGTGTTTGATGATGGCCAAGGTCCCTGATGGCCATGTGGCCCTTGGTGGCACTAAAGTCCATGGATATCATTACAGAATCTAGCTGTGATTGGACCATGGACCCAGACACGATCCTTTGCAGCAGCCTGACTCAGATATCACCATGGTCCCAGCTGGAGGTGCAGCTCACTTAGATCGATGTAGACCCAATGACACTGTGGCCCTCGAACCCCCACATGACCCCAGTTATGGGCCAAGATCCTGAGGGCCACTGCCTTCAATGGTGACAGGAGCCCTGGACATCACTGCAAGTTTTTTCTGTGGCAAGACCATGGACCCAGACATGGCCCCGGCTCTGGATGGCAGTCCATGTAACTGAGGTCTATATGGGCCTTGCAGAAGCATAGCCCCTGGGCACCAAGAAGGCCATGGGTGGAGGCCTAGATCCAAGGCATCAGTGTGGACTTTGGTGGCAACATAGGTCTCAGACACCAACACAGACTCAGGCTGTGGTAGATAGGGACACACAGAGCTGATCACAGACCAGGACATGATCCTTGGCAACACCCTCCTCCCAGATTTCATTGTGGCTCTAGTTGACATTGCAGATTACCAAGATTGCCAGGATTGGCATGGCCCCCAAACGCCAATATGACCCCAGGTAACAGCCCAGACCCTGGGTATCTGCTCAGCCTTCAGTGGTTACAGGAGCCATGAATATCAACACAGACCCTGGCTGTGGTAGGACCACAGACCTAGACAAGGCCTGTGGCTGCAGTTTGGGCCCAATGATGCTGTGACCCCAAGTGGCAGTAAGGGTCACCCAGGTCTTTATGGTTCTGGAGGCAGCTTGACTCTTTAAGACCAACATGGCCTCAGGTCTGCTTTCATTTAAGTCATTTTAAAATTATGAGCAAAACAGAATAATAATCATGTAAATATTCAGTAGACTTGGCCTGTTATAGTACCTATAGACTTCTTGCTTAAAACTACAGGTGACTGATATGTCCATTTTGTGTTTTAATATTTTATTTTAATTAAGTATAAGCCAGGATCCTTCATATATAAATGTTTTATAGCCATATTATAACTGCACAGATTTGGAGACACAAAATGATAATTTGATGTATACATCCAAGGTGTTGTGACCTCTAGAAAGCACTTAGCTTTCCTTTTGGTTTTGGCATTTTGTGTTGGAAATCTTTGAGCTTTCCTAGTTCTTTAAAAAGTGTATTCAAAGTGATTGTGAACTGTAGTTTTTCAGAAGTTGGAATCTTACATCGTGAAATGGCAAAGTTACAATTACCTTTTCAAAATTATTACTTTGTCACATTTCAGTGGTTGGAACAGGTCAGCATCATCTGCATCTCAGTACAGATGTGTGATCTCCACTGAAGACTTCACAGGAGTGCAGAGGATGGGGAGCTTGCTATAGAGAGGGACAGATAAGGGCAGAGGACCACTCTACATATCCTGTTCTAAGCAAGCACTATCCTATCCTCTGAAACTTCTAGAATACGCAGCTATTCCTGAAGGCCTTTGTCCTTCCCAGGTTGTTGACTGGCCAGCTTGGACTGTCTCTTACAGGAGGGGGCAATGGGGGCGTCTTTGTTCTTTAACAAAAGCCTCCTGTTATATACAGAAGTATTAGGATGTAGGGAACCCAAAGCCAGTAATGGCTGTCCAGTCAGGTCAGGGTGTCAGGTCTCCTTCTATGGGCAGAGAGAGACTCAGCTCTCATTCTTCCGAACAGTAGTTAAGCTCCTGCTGTTCCCATCATGTGTTGTATAAGCTATTGACTGTGAAGGAGGTATGTACTACCCCATTGTCCTCCAAGCCTGATCATGTTTAATTTGTGACCAGATATAGGACCCACCTATACTCAAGGGGAAGGTATTATGGGACATGGGATAGGGCCAGTGGGGAACATTTGGAGTCTTTTCACAACCCAGAGATGAAATGTGACAATAAATCTCTAGCTCTGATTAAATAACAGAGAAAACCCTGCACCAAAGCAGATGGAAACCTGTGTTCTGGTAGCACACAGGGCCTTGTCTCTGTGTGCAGAATTGATAAACTAGACCAGAGTGCACTGCAGGTCCCAGATGCCATGGCTGCGGGGTGACTCAGCTAAAAGTATCCTTTGCTATTACTACCTTTGGAGATGATTTCTTTTTTAAAATTACACTTCTTTACTTTATGTGCGTGGATGTGTGCAGATGTGCGTGCCACAGTGTGGCACAATGAAGTCAGAGGCAACTTGAGGAAGTCCATTCTCTCCTTCCACTATGTATGCAGATCAGGCATGGTGACAAGCTGTTTTACCTACTGAGCTGTGCCACCAACCTGCAAAGCGATTTCAGGATTCATCTGCTTTGAGATAGTCTCGTTCCAAAATGGGATTAAAAATAGTCACAGAGTGACTTAAAATTATTCTATTTATTTATTTATTTGCTTATTTACTTACTTATTTATTTGCTTATTTATTTACTTATTTATTTATATATTTACTTATTTATAACATGCTCTGAGATATATATTTAGTTTAGTGTATTCTTGTCCTTCCCATCCTGTCCTCCATTTTCCCTTTTCTTCCTCATTTTATAAGCCCCTTTCTTTTTTGTTTTATTTATTTATTTTTTAAGATTTATTTTTATTTTATGTATATTGGTGTCTCACCTGCATGTGTGTCTGAATGAGGGTGTCAGGTCCCCTGGAACTGGAATTACAGACAGGTAGCTGGGAATTGAACCCTGGTTCTCCGGAAGAACAGCCAGTGCTCTTAACTGCTGAGTCGTCTCTCTATCCTTCCACTGTCTTCTGTAGAGAATTTCACTTCTACTTTCATTTAACATACACATATGTTATTTTCTGAGGGGTTGTTTTGAGACAGAGTTTTGCTATATTGCTGTGGCTGTCCTGGAACTCACTCCATAGACCAGGCTGTCCTCAAACTCACAGAAATCTGCCTGCCTCTCCTTCCTAAGTTATGGGATTAAAGGCATGTACCACCTGGCCTGATTTTATTTTTTGTGTGTGGTTATATAAAATCTAGAGACAACAATGAGAAAACACTAATGAATCTTTTGTTTTCTTGTAACAAATTAACAAAAACAGAATTCGGAACAATAGGAACTAACTTTGATGGGCTATTGCCAAGGGTCTCAGAACACTAAGAGATGTGTTCCAGAGAGTGGAATGGGGAAAAAAAAACTGTTAAATTATTTCTGCTACTCAGGAAAAAATGAGCTACTCTGTGGATAGAGATGAGATATGTCCAAACTAGGTGTAGAGTTTGGATCACAGGGAGATGGAAGAGGCTTTGCCTAGACAGAATTATGGGGAATTTTAGAGAGCAGCAACGGTTCCAGCATGCATGAGCTGGAAACACAGCAAAGTTGAAAGGCCTGCTTGACATGGGAGCATCCTAAACTGAAGAACACTGGAATCCATCACAGTGCAGAGGGGGCTGCTTACGTAGTGAGATTAGCGAGTAGAGTGAAGTCAAAAGCTGGAGTCTCTCTAAAGGACGTTGGAACACATTCTCTTTGGATGAATCCTTAAACTTTGAGCCAGTAGGGAAGAATGCATGAAAATAACTTCTAAGAGTTGCACACTACCTTTAAAAATCACTGCTCTTTTATGAATGCCTGTTTTTGGCTTGCTCTTTTCTGAAAAGTGGTACTGACCTTCCCACCATGCCAGTTAAAGCTCTTATATCCAGAATTTTGGGGTTAGTTTATTCTCCTCCTTACATCTTCTTATTCTAAATTCACAAGAAGAAGGACCTTCCCCTCTATCCCAGTCAGACAGCTCTGTCTATGAAATAGATAGCCCACAGGCAGAGTAACAGGGCATGGAGCATACTGTTTTATTATGCTTTGCATGCTTGGGATATCATAGAAATAAAGTGAAGACTGGAAAGATGCAAAAGTAGGTAAAGAATTTTACCAACTCCTGAGAATGAGGACCCAAGTTCAGTCTCCAGCATCCATGTAAGAAGCTTGGTGGTGTGTGCTTGCAAACCCACTAAAAGATCTTGTCTCAAAAATAAAGTGGATGGCCTTCCTGTTCTAGCAAACAACATCAAAGTTGTCCTCTGGACTACACACACACACACACACACACACACACACACACACACACACACAGAGAGAGAGAGAGAGAGAGAGAGAGAGAGAGAGAGAGAGAGAGAGAGAGAGAACAAGTGCCCAGAATCTGGTGAAATCTGAAAATTGTGGCTAGGAAAAAGTCTGACTCTTTTTCATCTTTTGCAAGGTTAATAAAGGAAGCTTCTATGAAGAAGGGATAATAAGAGGGCAGTACACATGTATTGAATATATGCTGTATATGATAGCCACACTTCCAAAAAGGGAGACTCAAGGAAACCTTCACATTGTTACATTAAATGTGACGCATAGCTGGGCAGTCCAAAGGCCTATGAACAGTGAACTGGGGGGAACTTAGCAAGACTGTGTGCACAAGATATTCTCCACACCGTTCTTCAGAGGTATGGAAATCATTTTCCTCCTCACAGAAGGGTGTCTCTGGAAGGACATTACTGTCCCCTGTATTGGGGAATGTCAGCTGGGTTTATGGTCTGCTTCGGGGAAAGATGGGCTGAAGAGAATATGATCTTCTAGCTTTTGTTTTCTCAAATGTCAGTGGATCGTATTTGGGGTGACATCATGTCCTGACCACCCTCAGACCTTTTGTCTTATCTCCGCAAGGGCAGGTGTGTTTGCACTTCGTCAGGAATACACCTTGCCTGGAGAAATGGATGTTTTTAAGAGGAACAGATAGGAGATATGATAGTCATGGTGATAGTTTATTTGTACTGAAATGTGATTTTAATTTTATGTTAATAAAGTTGCCCTGGGGTCAGAGCTATTAGAGCCATAGCAAGAGCGTGGTAGTTAAAAGAGCTAGGTAGATTTCTGTGTGTTCAGGGATACAGCCAGTATTGGAGACATACGCCTTTAAGACCTGGAGGGCGGTACTTACAGGCAGTGACAAGGCAGTCATGTGGTTGGGTTTACAACCAATGAGAAGGCAGAACAGAAAGACTATTTAAAGACAGACAAACAGGAAGAAGCTCTCTCTCTCTCTCTCTCTCTCTCTCCCCCCCCCCCCCCCGAAGCTAGGAGCACTGCAGGAGGTAAGATTTTATCTCTGAGCTCTGACCTCTCGGCTTTCTCTTTTACATTGGCTCTGTGTTTCTTATTTTAATAAGACGATTGGTTACATCAACATCTGGCGCCCAACGTGACAAGAATCCATTAAAAACTGCTTGGGGCTGGCTCCCTAGCCGGAGCAGCCGGCTCCCTAGCCCCGGCCCAGTTCTGCTTGGCCTCAGGCCGGACTGTGAGCTGCTTGCTTAAAGCCAGTGCTACAAACAACTCAGGCCTGCCCTGCTAAACAGGGCCCCTGCCTGTAAAGCCAAGCCTTGACTGGGCCCAAGAGGGAACAAGTGGCTGGATTTAAGCTTTAGCCGGCTACGCTTTCACTTTCACTTTCACTTTCGCTTTCGCTTTTGCTTTCTCTCTGTCTCTCTGTCTCTCTGTCTCTCTCTCTCTCTCTGTCTCTCTCTCTCTCTCTCTCTCTGGATTCACACCTAGGACACTAGGTGGCTGTTTTGAAATTCGCTTGGATTTCTACTGTTCTACGCAGATTTGGTAAGTCATAAAGGAAACTATTTAAAAGACAAATTTTTTCCACATTTAAAAAAAAATAAGTTTCCTGTGTACATTGGAAGAAAATTGGGTTTTGTTTGAAATTTTAGGCAGTCTGACAATGGAACAACTATATGAAAAGATTAGTATTATGGGAATTATGCAGTTTATCACCATGCTTATTCTCATTTTACTATTTAAAAAGATAGTCGATTTAAGTGCCAGGATGACAGCTTTAGAAAAACTTGTTAAACCTGTAAAAATTCAGACAGAAGAAATTAAGGGTGAAGTTGGTTCAAGATTGGATCATAAGGTTACAGAAAGAAAGCCTGTTTTCACACACTCACCCTTAATTTATCCTGTAACCGTACAGCAGTTGCCTGATCAAATGATTACACAAAATATTTGGACTCCAATTGAACTGTTGGATTTTAAAAAGTTTAAGGAGGCAATAGTATCTTATGGCATGCATTCCCCATATGTAAAGCAAATGTTAAACTCTTGGTCAACATATAATAGGATTGTACCACAGGACTGGCGGGACCTTGCACAAGGTGTTCTGGAACCCAGCTAGAGACTTCAGTTTCTAACGTGGTTTAAGGAGGAAGCTAGAAACGTAGAAAAACAATGGAGGGATAAAGGAATACAAGTTTGTCAGGATCAGCTTATTGGAGAAAGCCAATATGCTTTGGTACAAACACAATGTTTATATGATGTCCAAACCCTAATTTTATGTCGAATGGCAGCCTTGAATGCATGGGACAGAGTTGAGGAACCAGGAAAAAAACCTGAGTGATTCACAAAGGTTATGCAAGGCCCAAAAGAATCTTTCACAGATTTTTTAGAAAGACTGGCTTCAGCAGTACACAGAATGGTCTCAGAATCAGAAGCTAGTAAGGTAATAATTGAAGCTTTGGCATTTGAGAATGCGAATGCAGCATGCAAAAGAACAATCAGGCCATTAAAGGCAAGATCTGCACCTTTGGAAGATTGGATTAGAGAAACAATTAATGTTGAGGCTGATGAGCATGATGATATGTGGGTAGGAGAAGTAATTTCAAAAGGTTTGAGGAGTGTTAGATGTTTTGAATGTGGAAAGCAAGGACATTTTAAAAGGGACTGTAAACAGGTCATTCCTAGAAGCAATGTTTCTTCAAGGAACAATGGCAACAGAATGCCCCTTCCTTCTGGAGTATGCAGAAGGTGTGGTAAGGGAAAACACTGGACCAACGAATGTAGATCAACAAAGGACAGACAGGGTAATCCTTTGCCTCAGTTTTCAGGAAACTCCCGGAGGGGCCTCATGCAGGCCCCCATAGCAAAACCAGCTCAAACCTTTCCTGCAGCTGTAGAGGAAATCCCTGCTCTGAGCGATTAAATAACCAAATGACTATTGGAATAAATCATGCTGGTCAGGATGATGAAACAGAGAGAATAGAAAATTCAGGAGAAAACATAAAGAAAATTTTTTGGCAAACTTCTATTAATGAACAAAGACCAAAATTAACGATAAAAATAAATGGTGTTTTGTTGTCTGGTCTGGTAGACACAGGTGCGGATGTTACCATAATTGCACCAGAATTTTGGCATCCAGCTTGGCCTCTTCAGGAGGTAAACGTTCAACTGTTAGGAATTGGGACATTATCTCAGGTAAAACAGAGTGCAAGATGGCTGGAATGTATAGGTCCAGAAGGACAGAGAGGAAAATTAAAACCATATGTCGCTAACATAGCTATGAACCTGTGGGGTCGAGACTTGTTGCAACAATGGAATACTCAGATTAAAATCCCTCCAATCTCAGAAACAAGTCATAAACTAGCACATGTTTCTGAGAGAAATATTAGAAGATATTATTTTGAGTGGTCACCAGCCATCCATATTATACAAGAACAGGGCACAACAACTGATAATCTTCCAAAGATACCAACAGCTCTACCTTTAAAATGGTTAACAGACAAGCCTGTATGGGTTCAGCAATGGCCTTTAACAACAGAGAAACTCCAGGCTTTAGAAGAGCTGGTAGAAGAACAGTTAAAAGCTCAGCATATTGAACAGTCAACCAGCCCTTGGAATTCTCCTGTATTTGTTATTAAAAAGAAATCTGGTAAATGGAGAATGGTAACAGACCTTAGAGCAATTGACAAAGTAATTCAGCCGATGGACTCTCTACAATCTGGAATTCCTTTGCCTACTCTGTTATCAAAAGGATGGCCTCTCATAGTTATTGATTTAAAAGACTGTTTCTTTTCAATACCCTTACAAGAAAAAGACAAAGAAAGATTTGCTTTCACAGTGCCTACTTATAATAATTCTCAACCGGTTAAAAGATTTCAATGGAGGGTCCTCCCACAGGGAATGTTAAATAGCCCAACTCTGTGCCAATATTTTGTACAACAGCCATTGGAAGTGATATGTAAAAAATTTCCTAAATCTATAATTTATCATTATATGGATGATATTTTACTAGCTGACTCAAATGCAGATACTTTAGAAAGAATGTTTGAAGAAGTAAAGAAAATTTTGCCTTGCTGGGGATTACAAATTGCTCCTGAAAAAATACAAAGAGGAGATTCTATTAATTATTTAGGATATAAAATAGAGCTACAAAAAATTAGACCCCAAAAGGTGCAAATTAGGAGAGATAGACTACAGACTCTTAATGACTTTCAAAGATTATTTGGAGATATTTCTCATCTACAAACTATTGTTGGGGTAAAAAATGATGAACTGACTAATTTGTTCAAAACCTTAGAAGGTGACAAGGACTTAAATAGTCCAAGAGAATTATCACCTGAAGCTGAGAAAGAATTGGCCTTGGTAGAAAAGAAAGTACATGAAGGGCATGTGGATCGTATTGATCCAAAGCTGGATTGCATTTTGGTTATTTTACCTTCTAGGCATTCCCCTACTGGAATACTAATGCAGAGGGAAGATATTATATTGGAATGGATATTTTTACCAAATAAACCAAATAAAAAATTAAAAACTTATGGGGAAAAAATATCTGACTTGATTTGGAAAGGAAAATTGAGACTTTGTCAATTAGCAGGAATAGACCCAGCAGAAATTGTCATACCTTTAACAAAGGAGGACATTGAAAAATTATGGACAGAAAGTGAACCTTGGCAAAGAGCTTGCAGTAATTTTTTGGGAGAAATTAACAGCAAATATCCCAAAAGCAACAGAATTGATTTTATAAAGAGAGCTGATTGGATCTTGCCTTGAATTGTACGGCAAAAACCCATATCTAGAGTTCGTACATTTTATACAGATGCCAACAAACAAGGAAAGGCAGGTTACAAATCAGAAAATTTAAGTAAAGTGGTTCAAAGTCCTTATAATTCAGTGCAAAAATCAGAATTGTATGCTATTCTGTTGGTATTAATGGATTTTTCAGGACCTCTCAACATAGTAACTGACTCTCAGTATGCTGAAAGAGTGGTATTACATATTGAGACTGCAGAATTTATCCCTGATGCTTCAGAATTAACTTCACTATTTATTCAATTACAAGATACAATCAGGAAAAGGAGTCATCCTTTATATATAACTCACATCCGATCTCATACTGGTCTGCCAGGCCCTTTAGCACAAGGCAATGATGAGATTGATAAATTATTGATAGGAAATGTGCTGGAGGCCTCAGAATTTCATAAAAAACATCATGTCAATAGTAAAGGTTTAAAAAAGGATTTTTCCATAACCTGGCAACAAGCCAAAGAAATAGTAAAGAAATGTCCTACTTGTTCCTTCTATAATCAAACGCCATTACGTTTGAAGTAACCCCAAGGGTACTCGGAGGAATGAAATCTGGCAGATGGACGTGTTTCACTTTGCAGAATTTGGAAAATTGAAATATGTACACCACACCATCGATACTTATTCAGGATTTCAATGGGCAATTGCTTTGAGTTCTGAAAAAGCTGATTCTGTAATCACTCATTTGCTAGAAGTTATGGCCATCATGGGTATACCTGCACAAATCAAAACTGACAATGCTCCATCATATGTCTCTGTTAAAATGAAACAGTTTTTTTGCTTATTACAAAATAAAGCATATTACAGGTATACCACATAATCCCACAGGTCAAGCAGTTATAGAAAGATCAAACAGAACTATAAAGGATATGCTAAATAAACAGAAAGGAGTAACAAAAACCCCCAGAAATAGACTGTATAATGCTCTATTAACTTTGAATTTTCTGAATGCCAATGAGAAAGGAACAACAGCTGCAGAGAGACATTGGGTAATAAAAAAAACTACAGAATTAAATCAGCCTATATACTTTAAGGATGTGCTGACCTCAGAATGGAAACCATGGAATGTATTACGTTGGGGACGAGGTTTTGCTTTTGTTTCTACAGGAGAAGATAAGCTGTGGGTACCATCAAAATTGATAAAGGTTCGATTTGAACAAGAGAAACCTCTTAATTAGAGGAGGTGATAGTTCATCAACCAGCATGAACATCCAATTTAAACTAACTTATACCAGTAACACATGCCTTTTCATTTAATCAGATAATAACTTGCCAAAAAGGAACATCCCCAAAATTAGTCTTGGGGAAAGGTTTTTGTTTTTGTCTTTTAGGAGAATGAAGGTTAAGGAATCTGAAAAACACAAGACAAATGAGACAACTGAAGAAAAGGGACAAATCATCTATCCCAGGAAACAGAGTGAAACAGCATATGGGTATATATTATCTAAAAAATTTTATGTCTTCTTAAATGTTTGTTTCTGCTTTTCTCTAAAGATTTAACACTATTGGTCTTCTAATAGTCCCAGTTCAATTAAAATTTAAAGCTGACTTTGGAGTTGGAGAATGGCTCTCTCCTTCTTTAAACTGAAGCATGTTGTTAAAAGAAAAATGCAAACTCCCTGTATCATGCCAGAAAAAAAGAGCCATTTTCTGCTATGGGACAGGACAAAAGCCAAATTAATTAAGGGACTATTCTATTACTAATCTCAACTCTTTGATTCTATTCTGATTCTTTAAACTTTTCTTAAAGTATAAATTTTATATCAAAATTTACAAGATTAATATATATATATATATATACATTTTAAACTTTGTTAAGATATGAATGGTCATATAGAGTACTAACTAATTCTAGAAAAAAGGCTTCAATTAGCTTCATATATATGTCTTTGTGTTCGAGTCTCTTATCAGTTTTCTGCAGGAAATCATGGCCAGGCCTAACATCAACTGAAGTCTCCAGGAAGAAGATGGGGCCCCACAACAACAACAATTCCACGTGGACAATAATAATATCACTGAACTGACAAACATCATCTACAGATCAGCTTTGAACTACAAGGTGCTCAGAGCAATTTTGAGATGACTAGCTGAGATGATCCAGTCTCAAAGACTACTTGAATAAGGACTTGAGATAAACCCTGAACTTTGGCTTTATACACAGACTGGATAATAATGATGGACATAGTTACCTTTCCTAGAATTTGACAATTAACCTAAATTTTTCTTTCAGGATAAAGATAACTTCGCCCATACCCAGCAGGAAGCAATTTTAAGAATACGACGCCCACATTCCCAAAGAGGTGGTGTGGGGCGGGTGGTTTTTTTTTGGTTCTTTTAATGGGTTTTGGGTCTGGGATAATTTTCATTATTTAGGGGAGTTGGTTACAAGTTGTTGTCAAGGGTTAGGAAAAAGGCTAAGCAAAGGAGATTAGATTTAAAGTTCTTGTTTAAAAAAAAAGAAAGAAAGAAAAGAAAAGAAAAAGACAATTACTAGTTTTAAATACTTTACATTATTACCAACTATTAGGATATAAAGAAATGAAAGTTAGTAGTTAGACATTAAAATAGAAATTGTAGTCATATTAGATATGTTTTAAAAATTGAGCAGATATATTTTAGACAGGTCATCTTCAAACCCTTCAGAGATCTACTGAATATGGCATTTAAAATGTTTTAATAACTTAGAAATTTTTCTTTTTTGAGACATGTCAGCTCCCGGCAGTACCAATCTACTTCAGAGAAAATATGGGCATTGAAGAAACTGCATATGGAGTTAATTTTCATTGTGGCAAAAGTTAGCCACTGGACAACAATGTATCCTCGAATCAACAGGACAAAATGGACAGACAGAACACGAAACAAAGGACTACCGATTCCTGCCAAAACAAGTGTGGTTATGGCTTTATCAAAAGGCATCTTCTGAGGCCAGGACAATATGGCACCATCCCTGAAGTGGCCTTCACAATCCGGAAAAGGTACAGTGCCCTTTTCTTAGAAGGCAGCTGAACAGGCAGTGGGCCGATGGCTTCTGTTGTGCAATGGAACAGCAACTGAAAGCTCACGCCTCTCAATAATAGACTGGCATTTAACAGAGGGATGTGGAGAAGAAGGGGATGCTGAGATGAAGCCATATATACACAGCCAAGAAGAATGGACACTGAATTCAAAAACTGTCAACAATTTCCAGAATTTAAAATCCTGAATCATGACATGACACTAGTGGAATTCAGGTGTTTCTGGTACATGGACTGCTCTCACCCAATGTGAGGTTGAACTGTTGACCTTGTGTACAACCTACTTCACAAATGAGTCTGTCAGATACAATAAGCCTATATGCTGAAGATGATGCCCCAACACTGTGGAGAAACCTCAGGTGACTGTCCAGGCAGCTGGCTGTTTCTGTCAACTCACAAAATTTTTGGAAGTTGCTTTTGTACACTTCCTGTTTTTATTTTTGTTAGCTAATATTATTTCCTTCTTGGGTCTCTGAGGGAGTTGAAGATTAGTTAGTTATAGTTGAAGATTAATTAGGATAGAAAGTGAATTAGATACATTTTGGACTTACTAAAATAGGATAGATAAGGGAATTATTTTCTCTGATTTGTCAAATACAAATGGACTAGACATCGTTTAGGTATTTGTTACTTGTACATATTGTATATAGTTATTGTACTTTTGTGTATAGTTTTTCTTTTGTTAGTTATAACCTTTTGCCTTTTTTCTTTTTATTAAAATAGAAAAGGGGAAATATGGTGATATTTTATTTGTACTGAAATGTGATTTTAATTTTATGTTAATAAATAAAGTTGCCCTGGGGTCAGAGCTATTAGAGCCATAGCAAGAGCGTGGTAGTTAGAAGAGCTAGGTAGATTTCTGTGTGTTCAGGGATACAGCCAGTATTGGAGACATACGCCTTTAAGACCTGGAGGGCGGTACTTACAGGCAGTGACAAGGCAGTCATGTGGTTGGGTTTACAACCAATGAGAAGGCAGAACAGAAAGACTATTTAAAGACAGACAAACAGGAAGAAGCTCTCTCTCTCGGGGAAGCTAGGAGCACTGCAGGAGGTAAGATTTTATCTCTGAGCTCTGACCTCTCAGCTTTCTCTTTTACATTGGCTCTGTGTTTCTTATTTTAATAAGACAATTTGTTACATCAACAGATATGATAGTCATGAAAAAGTTGGTCTAGTTTTCTTTCTTGTGATAGGTATGAGCTGAATATTTCCTGGTTGATGCTATGATTTCCTTTTGAAGAACCCACCTTTCAACAATGGGCATTTAGAGACAGATTCTTTCTTATAGTACTTACTGTTTCTTGGGTGCTTCTAGATCAAAATAACCACTATATTAATATCTTGTCATGCATGCACATCCTGCACTGAAGACACCCCTATGTAACAAATCTGCACTTCTTTCTGTAAGATTGCTTTTTCTTTTCTTTTTTTTAACCTTTTTTTAGTACTGCTATTTGATTTGAAATGGTGCATCTTTAACTAATTTTTCTAATGTTTACCTTGCATTATTTAAGTGTGTGTGTGTGTGTGTGTGTGTGTGTGTGTGCGCGCGTGCACACGTGCGTGTGTGTGCAGTTTATGTGCACAGGAGTGCATGTGCCCTTGGAGGACAAAGGTGTCAGTAACCCCTAAGTAGAGTTACAGACATTTGTGAGCTGTCTGCCATGAGCTCTGAAAGTGAACTTGGGTCTTCTGCAAGAGCAGTATACACTCTTAACTGCTGAGCCATCTCTCTAATCAGACCTCTTTACATTTGAAGTTTAACAGTGATTCTGAGTCTTCTCTAGGCATCAGAACAAAATTATCCTCCCTCTGTGGCTAACCACCTGTGCCTAAATTCCAGACCTCTGCCTAGTCTGACTCTGCACAGACAGCATCTTTCTAAAATTATCAGACAGTACTCGGTAGTACTCGGTAGTAAGAGTCAGCAAGCTTGAAGTTCATTGAGGATGCATGCCTTCCTTATAATCAGCTTGGGACTCCACTTTCCATGTTCCTAGCAAACATGCTGAATTTACGACCTCCTCAAGATTTGAAACACCATGTAAAGGATGGGTGAATAAATATAATTGTGCCCCATCTAACATTTGAAAAGACATAGTGGGTCACAGTAGCACACATTTGCAATTTTAGCTCGTAGGATACAGAGGCAGGAGAATCAGGAGTTCAAGGTCATCTGTAACTGCATGCTAAGTTTGAAGCCAGCCCAGACTATGAGACACTACCTTAAAAATAGAGGGTACATTAGCTACCATCCAGCCCCACAGTTGGGCCTTGGGTTGACCTACCCTAGCATCTACTCCATCTAGGACCTTCTGGATCTGGTAAAGGGACTGGTACTGTAGAACGATACCCGCAAGATCTCCAAGACTTGTGGCAGTCACTGGATATTTCACAGGAGTTCTGGTGAGGATCCAGGGACAATGGTGTACCAGAAACCATAGGCCTGGAACCAGACCAGTGACTCAAAGCAATAAACATTTACCAGTAAAACTTATGGAACAAAGAGGTATACTATGTGGCAGACTGATGCCTCCATTGCCACCAGGATGAATAAAGAAAGAGGTGTTGGAGAGTCAGGAAAGAAGGAGAAGCAAAGGTATTTTTGTAGGTGGAAGTTTCTGTCCCACCTGGTCCGCAGCCATTCAGTCCCAAATAAACACACAGAGGCTTATGTTAATTATAAAACTGTTCAGTCTATTGCTCAGGCTTATTCCTGACTAGCTCTTATGCTTAAATTAACCCATAATTCTTGTCTATGTTTAGACACATGGCTTGGTACCTTTCCTCAGTCTGACATTCTCATCTTGCTTCCTCTGATTCTGGCTGTCAACTCCTCGACTCTGCCTTTCCTCTTCCCAGAATTCTTCTAGTCTGCTTACCTGCCTATACTTCCTGCCTGGCTACTGGCCAATCACCATTTTATTAAACCAATTTGAGTGACAAATCTTTACAGTGTACAGGATCATTGTCCCACAACAGATTTTTCTGTTGACATGGTTTTTGTTTTGTGGGATTTTTTGTTTTGTTTTGCTTTTGCTTTTGTCTGCTTGCTTGCATACTTTGATTTGTTTCCTTATGTGGGGGTGTGTGGCAGGGATGAGGAGAGGATATGGGGGGACTGGGAGCTGAATAGGATTGGGGTGCATAATGTGAAATTCCCAAAAAGTCAATAAAGAAATTTAAAAAAAAAATAGAGGCTACAATACCAACCTGCCAGGCAAGCTATGTCTATTGGTGCAATAGTGATGTGTTTATTCCGGGTATAACCAACTGCTTTCTGGTTAAATTTGAGGCCTGCTTTATGGCGAGAGGTTACAAGCCCTAGGAGGGAGTATGCTGCTGTTTTGTGAAATCACATGTTTAGTTAAACTACTTTCTAAACATTTATGTTTGTACTCATAGACCTGTGTAGGTCTCAGCATGGATTAGAGAGAACTCTTTTGGCAGCAGGTGATGGTTAAAGCTGGAATGCACAACTGCATTCCATTGTGTAACTGCAGAGAATAAGTGGCGATTGAATGCTCAGCTCTAAGAGGGGCATCTTCCTCATCCCCTAAGGAGGGAGTGGGAACATTGTAAGAGCCAGAGGGTAGGGAAGAGTGCTCTGGGATACCGTTCTCTGGATTTGATATGGTCTTTGCAGATGTTAGCACACAGTAACGTTGACCATCTGCACAAGACCTAAAGGCATGCACACACTTCATCCCACCCCCCACATACAAATAAAGTAGGAGAGAAAGTGACCACCACGAGTCAGAGGCAGGTAAGAGAGTACTGGAGTATATACATGCTCACAACACACTGTCTACAGATACTAAATTATCAAAATTAAAAATTATGTATATGTTGGCAGGTGAGAATTTTTTCACTGAAAATATAATATTTTTTATGTAATATATCCTGATTATGGCTTCCCACCTGTATATTGTTATGGAAATCCTGTCACAGGTCATCTAACCAATTGAGAGGATCATTTGGGTCCAAGTGGCAGAGTTTTCATTGGGAGTAGACATGACCCAAAAATAAGGCAGATCAGAGGGATGCTCAGCCTTTTGGGAGGCCTAAGGGGCAGCAAGCGGCAGGAGGCAGGAGGCAGGGGGAGAGGGCACGTGATCCGGTTCAGATTCCCCATCCTTATTGTGGTATCTATGCTTGGATTTTACTGACAATAAAGGACAAAGTAATCATTTGACTTCCCTTATCATTATACAGCTCCCAGTTCCTCCCTCACCCCTCCCATCCAGATTAATCCACTTTCCAGTTCCCACTAGAAAGAAGACTTCTAAGGGATAATAATAAAATAAAATGAGATAAAACACATTAGAATTGGACAAACACAGGGGAGCCCAAGAAAGGGCACAAAAAATAGATAAAGAAGTGGAGACTCACTGATTCTCACACTCAGGAATCTCATAAAAACACTAAACTAGAAGCCACAATATATATATACAAAGGACTTGCAGGGTAGAAAAAGAGAAAAATAAAAAAAATAAAAATTATTTTAAAGAAGCCCCAACACAACATTATGAGACAAGGAACCTCGAAATATGCTGCTGGGTTCATTTTCCATTGGTTTCTATTGCTGGGCATGCAGCCCACCCTTGAGAATGTTTCCCCAGTGAGACTCCTTGGAGAAAAATAAGTTTATTTGCAAGTGGTTGTCACTTAGAGATAGCTTCTGAGATGGAGGCATGTGTACATTTCTCCTTTCAGCTCTAAGATCCCATCTGATACAGACACATGCAGGCCATGTGCATGCTGCCTCAGTCTTTGTGGGTTCATATGTAAGTTAGTACTGTTGATTTAGGGGTCTTCTTTTCTTGGTGTCCTCCATCCCTTCTGGATGTTACATTCTTTCTGCCTCCTCTTCCATAGTGTTCTCTAAGGCCCAAGTGGAAGGATTAGATGGAGACATCCCATTTAGAGGTGAGTGTCCCAGGGTCTCTTACTCTGTGTATATTGTCAGCTGTGAGCTTCTGTATTTGTTCCCATCTATTGCAGGAGGAAGCTTCTCTGGTGATGGCTGAGCAAGGCACTGATCTATGAGTGTAGCAGAATATCACTGTAGTCATTTTATTACTATGTTCCTTTAGTAGAACAATGGAATTTGGTTTTTCCTTAAGTCCCTGGTCTATCTAGTCCCAGGTTCTTGGTCATTGATGTAGGGTCAGGAATTATAAAAATAGAGAAAACGTTTGATTGTGTTTTATTTTAAAATCAGACTACCTTAAGGGGTATTATTGCTCTGAAATTATGTTATGTCTCTCTTTAAACCAGTAAAATCTTTTTTTTCTTTTTATTATTATTAGTATTAGTATTAGTATTAGTATTATTTATTTTACAACACTATTCAGTTCTACATAATAGCCACAGATTCCCTTGTTCTCTCCCTTCCTGCCCCCATCCCCATCCCCCCAGCACACCTCCCATTCCCACCTCCTGACCTGATAGACTCAGTCTAGGCAGGTCCAGTCCCCTCCTCCCAGATTGAGCCAAGCATCCCTGCATAAGTCCCAGGTTTCAAACAACCAACCTGGTCCCACTGCCTGGATGCCTCCCAAACAGATCAAGCCAATCAACTGTCTCACCTATTCAGAGGGCCTGATCCAGTTGGGGGCCCCTCAGCCTTTGGTTCATAGATCATGTGTTTCCATTCATTTGGTTATTTGTCCCTGTGCTTTATCCAACCTTGGTTTCAACAATTCTCGCTCATATAAACCCTCCTCTTTCTCGCTAATTAGACTCCTGGAGCTCCACCCAGGGCCTGGCCGTGGATCTCTGCATCCAGATCCCTAGGTCCTTAGATGGGGTTTCTGGCCTGACTATTAGGGTGCTTGGCCATCCCATCACCAGAGTAGGTCAGTTTTGGCTGTCTCTCAACCATTGCCAGCAGTCTATTGTGGGGGTATCTTTGTGGATTTCTGTGGGCCTCTATAGCACTTTGTTTTTTCCTTTTGGAGGTGGGAATGGGGGGTGCGCTGGGGGGATGGAGAGGGGGGCAGGAGGGGGGAGAACAAGGGAATCCGTGGCTGATATGTAGAACTGAATGATTGTAGATGTAACCAATCGTATTATTAAAATAAGAAACACAGAGCCAAGGTAAAAGAGAAAAGCCGAGAGGTCAGAGCTCAGAGATAAAATCTTACCTCCTGCAGTGCTCCTAGCTTCCCCGAGAGAGGGAGGTACTTCCTGTGTCCCTATTTAAATAATCTTTCTGTTCTGCCTTCTCATTGGTTGTAAACCCAACCACATGACTGCCTCATCACTGCCTGTAAGTACCGCCCTCCAGGTCTTAAAGGCGTATGTCTCCAATACTGGCTGTATCCCTGAACACACAGAAATCTACCTAGCTCTTCTAACCACCACGCTCTCACTATGGCTCTAATAGCTCTGACCCCAGGGCAACTTTATTTATTAACATAAAATTAAAATAACATTTCAGTACAAATAAAATATCACCACATTTCCCCTTTTCTATTTTAATAAAAAGAAAAAAGGCAAAAGGTTATAACTAACAAAAGAAAAACTATATACAAAAGTACAATAACTATATACAATATATACAAGTAACAAATACCTAAACGATGTCTAGTCCATTTGTATTTGACAAATCAGAGAAAATAATTCCCTTATCTATCCTATTTTAGTAAGTCCAAAATGTATCTAATTCACTTTCTATCCTAATTAATCTTCAACTATAACTAACTAATCTTCAACTCCCTCAGAGACCCAAGAAGGAAATAATATTAGCTAACAAAAATAAAAACAAGAAGTGCACAAAAGCAACTTCCAAAAATTTTGTGAGTTGACAGAAACAGCCAGCTGCCTGGACAGTCACCTGAGGTTTCTCCACAGTGTTGGGGCATCATCTTCAGCCTATAGGCTTATCGTATCTGACAGACTCATTTGTGAAGTAGGTTGTACACAAGGTCAACAGTTCAACCTCACATTGGGTGAGAGCAGTCCATATACCAGAAACACCTGAATTCCACTAGTGTCATGTCATGATTCAGGATTTTAAATTCTGGAAATTGTTTGATGGTTTTTGAATTCAGCTGTCCATTCTTCTTGGCTGTGTATATATGGCTTCATCTAAGCATCCCCTTCTCCACATCCCTCTATTAAATGCCAGTCTACTATTGAGAGGCGTGAGCTTTCAGTTGCTGTTCCATTGCACAACAGAAGCCATCGGCCCACTGCCTGTTCAGCTGCCTTCTAAGAAAAGGGTACTGTACCTTTTCCAGATTGTGAAGGCGACTTCAGGGATGGTGCCATATTGTCCTGGCCTCAGAAGATGCCGTCTGATAAAGCCATAACCACACTTGTTTTGGCAGGAATTGGTAGTCCTTTGTTTCGTGTTCTGTCTGTCCATTTTTTCTGTTGATTTGAGGATACTTTGTTGTCCAGTGGCTAACTTTTGCCACAATGAAAATTAACTCCATATGCAGTTTCTTCAATGCCCATATTTTCTCTGAAGTAGATTGGTACTGCCAGGAGCCGACATGTCTCAAAAAAGAAAAATTTCTAAGTTATTAAAACATTTTAAATGCCATATTCTGTAGATCTCTGAAGGGTTTGAAGATGACCTGTCTAAAATACATCTGCTCAATTTTTAAAACATATCTAATATGACTACAATTTCTATTGTAATGTCTAACTACTAACTTTCATTTCTTTATATCCTAATAGTTGGTAATAATGTAAAGTATTTAAAACTAGTAATTGTCTTTTTCTTTTCTTTTCTTTCTTTTTTTTTTTTTTTAAAACAAGAACCTTAAATCTAATCTCCTTTGCTTAGCCTTTTTCCTAACCCTTGACAACTTGTAACCTACCCCCCTAAACAATGAAAATTATCCCAGACCCAAAACCCATTAAAAGAACCAAAAAAAAAAACGACCCGCCCCACACCACCTCTTTGGGAATGTGGGCGTCATTCTTAAAATTGCTTCCTGCTGGGTATGGGCGAAGTTATCTTTATCCTGAAAGAAAATTTTTTAGGTTAATTGTCAAATTCTAGGAAAAATAACTATATCCTTCATTATTATCCAGTCTGTGTATAAAGCCAAAGTTCAGGGTTTATCTCAAGTCCTTATTCAAGTAGTCTCTGAGACTGGATCATCTCAGCTAGTCATCTCAAAATTGTTCTGAGCACCTTGTAGTTCAAAGCTGATCTGTAGATGATGTTTGTCAGTTCAGTGATATTATTATTGTCCACGTGGAATTGTTGTTGTTGTTGTGGGGCCCCATCTTCTTCCTGGAGATTTCAGTTGATGTTAGGCCTGGCCATGATTTCCTGCAGAAAACTGATAAGAGACTCGAACACAAAGACATATATATGCAGCTAATTGAAGCCTTTTTTCTAGAATTAGTTAGTACTCTATATGACCATTCATATCTTAACAAAGTTTAAAATGTATATATATATTAATCTTGTAAATTTTGATATAAAATTTATACTTTAAGAAAAGTTTAAAGAATCAGAATAGAATCAAAGAGTTGAGATTAGTAATAGAATAGTCCCTTAATTAATTTGGCTTTTGTCCTGTCCCATAGCAGAAAATGGCTCTTTTATTCTGTCATGATACAGGGAGTTTGTATTTTCATTTTAACAACATGCTTGAGTTTAAAGAAGGAGAGAGCCATTCTCCAACTCCAAAGTCAGCTTTAAATTTTAATTGAACTGGGACTATTAGAAAACCAATAGTGTTAAATCTTTAGAGAAAAGCAGAAACAAACATTTAAGAAGACATAAAATTTTTTAGATAATATATACCCATATGCCATATACTCCAATATACTCTGTTTCCTGGGATAGATGATTTGTCCCTTTTCTTCAGTTGTCTCATTTGTCTTGTGTCCTTCAGATTCCTTAACCTTCATTCTCCTAAAAGACAAAAACAAAAACCTTCCCCCAAGACTAATTTTGGGGATGTTCCTTTTTGGCAAGTTATTATCTGATTAAATGAAAAGACATGTGTTACAGGTACAAGTTAGTTTAAATTGGATGTTCATGCTGATTGATGAACTATCACCTCCTCTAATTAAGAGGTTTTTCTTGTTCAAATCGAACCTTTATCAATTTTGATGGTATCCACAGCTTATCTTCTCCTGTAGAAACAAAAGCAAAACCTCGTCCCCAACGTAATACATACCCTGGTTTCCATTCTGAGGTCAGCACATCCTTAAAGTATATAGGCTGATTTAATTCTGTAGTTTTTTCTATTACCCAATGTCTCTCTGCAGCTGTTGTTCCTTTCTCATTGGCATTCAGAAAATTCAAAGTTAATAGAGCATTATGCAGTCTATTTCTGGGGGTTTTTGTTACTCCTTTCTGTTTATTTAGCATATCCTTTAGAGTTCTGTTTGACCTTTCTATAACTGCTTGACCTGTAGGATTATGTGGTATACCTGTAATATGCTTTATATTGTAATAAGCAAAAAACTGTTTCATTTTAACAGAGACATATGATGGAGCATTGTCAGTTTTGATTTGTGCAGGTATACCCATAATGGCCATAACTTCTAGCAAATGAGTGATTACAGAATCAGCTTTTTCAGAACTCAAAGCAGTTGCCCATTGAAATCCTGAATAAGTATCGATAGTGTGGTGTACATATTTCAGTTTTCCAAATTCTGCAAAGTGAAACACATCCATCTGCCAGATTTCATTTCTCTGAGTACCCTTTGGGTTACATCCTGCTGGTAATGGCGTTTGATTATAGAAGGAACAAGTAGGACATTTCTTTACTATTTCTTTGGCTTGTTGCCAGGTTATGGGAAAATCCTTTTTTAAACCTTTACTATTGACATGATGTTTTTTATGAAATTCTGAGGCCTCCAGCACATTTCCTATCAATAATTTATCAATCTCATCATTGCCTTGTGCTAGAGGGCCTGGCAGACCAGTATGAGATCGGATGTGAGTTATATATAAAGGATGACTCCTTTTCCTGATTGTATCTTGTAATTGAATAAATAGTGAAGTTAATTCTGAAGCATCAGGGATAAATTCTGCAGTCTCAATATGTAATACCACTCTTTCAGCATACTGAGAGTCAGTTACTATGTTGAGAGGTTCTGAAAAATCCATTAATACCAACAGAATAGCATACAATTCTGATTTTTGAACTGAATTATAAGGACTTTGTACCACTTTACTTAAATTTTCTGATTTGTAACCTGCCTTTCCTTGTTTGTTGGCATCTGTATAAAATGTACGAACTCCAGATATGGGTTTTTGCCGTACAATTCGAGGCAAGATCCAATCAGCTCTCTTTATAAAATCAATTCTGTTGCTTTTGGGATATTTGCTGTTAATTTCTCCCAAAAAATTACTGCAAGCTCTTTGCCAAGGTTCACTTTCTGTCCATAATTTTTCAATGTCCTCCTTAGTTAAAGGTACGACAATTTCTGCTGGGTCTATTCCTGCTAATTGACGAAGTCTCAATTTTCCTTTCCAAATCAAGTCAGAGATTTTTTCCCCATAAGTTTTTAATTTTTTATTTGGTTTATTTGGTAAAAATATCCATTCCAATATAATATCTTCCCTCTGCATTAATATTCCAGTAGGGGAATGCCTAGAAGGTAAAATAACCAAAATGCAATCCAGCTTTGGATCAATACGATCCACGTGCCCTTCATGTACTTTCTTTTCTACCAAGGCCAATTCTTTCTCAGCTTCAGGTGATAATTCTCTTGGACTATTTAAGTCCTTGTCACCTTCTAAGGTTTTGAACAAATTAGTCAGTTCATCATTTTTTACCCCAACAATAGTTCGTAGATGAGAAATATCTCCAAATAATCTTTGAAAGTCATTAAGAGTCTGTAGTCTATCTCTCCTAATTTGCACCTTTTGGGGTCTAATTTTTTGTAGCTCTATTTTATATCCTAAATAATTAATTGAATCTCCTCTTTGTATCTTTTCAGGAGCAATTTGTAATCCCCAACAAGGCAAAATTTTCTTTACTTCTTCAAACATTCTTTCTAAAGTATCTGCATTTGAGTCAGCTAGTAAAATATCATCCATATAATGATAAATTACAGATTTAGGAAATTTTTTACGTATCACTTCCAATGGCTGTTGTACAAAATATTGGCACAGAGTTGGACTATTTAACATTCCCTGTGGGAGGACCCTCCATTGAAATCTTTTAACCGGTTGAGAATTATTATAAGTAGGCACTGTGAAAGCAAATCTTTCTCTGTCTTTTTCTTGTAAGGGTATTGAAAAGAAACAGTTTTTTAAATCAATAACTATGAGAGGCCATCCTTTTGGTAACAGAGTAGGCAAAGGAATTCCAGATTGTAGAGAGCCCATCGGCTGAATTACTTTGTTAATTGCTCTAAGGTCTGTTACCATTCTCCATTTACCAGATTTCTTTTTAATAACAAATACAGGAGAATTCCAAGGGCTGGTTGACTGTTCAATATGCTGAGCATTTAACTGTTCTTCTACCAGCTCTTCTAAAGCCTGGAGTTTCTCTGTTGTTAAAGGCCATTGCTGAACCCATACGGGCTTGTCTGTTAACCATTTTAAAGGTAGAGCTGTTGGTATTTTTGGAAGATTATCAGTTGTTGTGCCCTGTTCCTGTATAATATGGATGGCTGGTGACCACTCAAAATAATGCCTTCTAATATTTCTCTCAGAAACATGTGCTAGTTTATGATTTGTTTCTGAGATTGGAGGGATTTTAATCTGAGTATTCCATTGTTGCAACAAGTCTCGACCCCACAGGTTCATAGCTATGTTAGCGACATATGGTTTTAATTTTCCTCTCTGTCCTTCTGGACCTATACATTCCAGCCATCTTGCACTCTGTTTCACTCCAGATAATGTCCCAATTCCTAACAGTTGAACGTTTACCTCCTGAAGAGGCCAAGCTGGATGCCAAAATTCTGGTGCAATTATGGTAATGTCCGCACCTGTGTCTACCAGACCAGACAACAAAACACCATTTATTTTTATCGTTAATTTTGGTCTCTGTTCATTAATAGAAGTTTGCCAAAAAATTTTCTTTATGTTTTCTCCTGAATTTTCTATTCTCTCTTTTTCATCATCCTGACCAGCCTGATTTATTCCAATAGTCATTTGGTTATTTAATCGCTCAGAGCAGGGATTTCCTCTACAGCTGCAGGAAAGGTTTGAACTGGTTTTGCTATGGGGGCCTGCATGAGGCCCCTCTGGGAGTTTCCCGAAAACTGAGGCAAAGGATTACCCTGTCTGTCCTTTGTTGATCTACATTCGTTGGTCCAGTGTTTTCCCTTACCACACCTTCTGCATACTCCAGAAGGAAGGGGCATTCTGTTGCCATTGTTCCTTGAAGAAACATTGCTTCTAGGATTGACCTGTTTACAGTCCCTTTTAAAATGTCCTTGCTTTCCACACCCAAAACATCTAACACTCCTCAAACCTTTTGAAATTACCTCTCCTACCCACGTATCATGCTCATCAACCTCAACATTAATTGTTTCTCTAATCCAATCTTCCAAAGGTGCAGATCTTGCCCTTAACGGCCTGATTATTCTTTTGCATGCTGCATTCGCATTCTCAAATGCCAAAGCTTCAATTATTGCCTTACTAGCTTCTGATCCTGAGACCATTCTGTTTACTGCTGAAGCCAGTCTTTCTAAAAAATCTGTGAAAGATTCTTTAGGGCCTTGCATAACCTTTGTGAATGACTCATGTTTTTTTCCTGGTTCATCAACTCTGTCCCATGCATTCAAGGCTGCCATTCGACATAAAATTACGGTTTGAACATCATATAAACATTGTGTTTGTATTGAAGCATATTGGCCTTCTCCAATAAGCTGATCCTGACAAACTTGTATTCCCTTATCCCTCCATTGTGTTTCTACGTTTCTAGCTTCCTCCTTAAACCAAGTCAGAAATTGAATTCTCTGGCTGGGTTCCAGAACAGCTTGTGCAAGGTCCCGCCAGTCCTGTGGTATAATCCAATTATATGTTGACCAAGAGTTTAACATTTGCTTTACATATGGGGAATGCATGCCATAAGATACTATTGCCTCCTTAAACCTTTTAAAATCCATCAGTTCAATTGGAGCCCAGATATTTTGTGTAGCCATTTGATCAGGCATCTGCTGTACGGTTACAGGATAAATTAAGGATGACTGTGTGAAAACAGGCTTTCTTTCTGTAACCTTATGATCCAAACTTGAACCAACTTCACTGTTAAAATTAACAGGTTTTTCTAAAGCTGTTATCCTGGCACTTAAATCGACTATCTTTTTAAATAGTAAAATGAGAATAAGCATGGTGATTAACTGCATAATTCCCATAATACTAATCTTTTCATATAGTTGTTCCATTGTCAGACTGCCTAAAATTTCAAACAAAACCCAATTTTCTTCCAATGTACACAGGAAACCCATTTTTTTAAATGTGGAAAAAATTTGTCTTTTAAATAGTTTCCTTTATGACTTACCAAATCTGCGTAGAACAGTAGAAATCCGAGCGAATTTCAAAACAGCCACCTAGAGTCCTAGGTGTAAATCCAGAGAGAGAGAGAGAGAGAGAGAGAGAGAGAGAGAGAGAGAGAGAGAGAGAGAGAACAGAGAGACAGAGAGAAAGCAAGAGAGAAAGCAAAAGCGAAAGCGAAAGTGAAAGTGAAAGTGAAAGCGAAGGGGTAGCCGGCTAAAGCTTAAAGCCAGCCACTTGTTCCCTCTGAGCTGAGTCAAGGCTTGGCTTTACAGCCAGGGGCCCTGTTTAGCAGGGCAGGCCTGAGCTGTTTGTAGCACTGGCTTTAAGCAAGCAGCTCACAGTCCGGCCTGAGCCCAAGCAGACCTGGGCTGGGGCTAGGGAGCCGGCTGCTCCGGCTAGGGAGCCGGCCCCAAGCAGTTTTTAATGGATTCTTGTCACGTTGGGCGCCAGATGTAGATGTAACCAATCATATTATTAAAATAAGAAACACAGAGCCAAGGTAAAAGAGAAAAGCCGAGAGGTCAGAGCTCAGAGATAAAATCTTACCTCCTGCAGTGCTCCTAGCTTCCCCGAGAGAGGGAGGTACTTCCTGTGTCCCTATTTAAATAATCTTTCTGTTCTGCCTTCTCATTGGTTGTAAACCCAACCACATGACTGCCTCATCACTGCCTGTAAGTACCGCCCTCCAGGTCTTAAAGGCGTATGTCTCCAATACTGGCTGTATCCCTGAACACACAGAAATCTACCTAGCTCTTCTAACCACCACGCTCTCACTATGGCTCTAATAGCTCTGACCCCAGGGCAACTTTATTTATTAACATAAAATTAAAATAACATTTCAGTACAAATAAAATATCACCACATTCATTTGGTTATTTGTCCCTGTGCTTTATCCAACCTTGGTTTCAACAATTCTCGCTCATATAAACCCTCCTCTTTCTCGCTAATTAGACTCCTGGAGCTCCACCCAGGGCCTGCCCGTGGATCTCTGCATCCAGATCCCTAGGTCCTTAGATGGGGTTTCTGGCCTGACTATTAGGGTGCTTGGCCATCCCATCACCAGAGTAGGTCAGTTCTGGCTGTCTCTCAACCATTGCCAGCAGTCTATTGTGGGGGTATCTTTGTGGATTTCTGTGGGCCTCTATAGCACTTTGTTTTTTCCTTTTGGAGGTGGGAATGGGGGGTGCGCTGGGGGGATGGAGAGGGGGGCAGGAGGGGGGAGAACAAGGGAATCCGTGGCTGATATGTAGAACTGAATGATATTGTAAAATAAAATAAAAGGAAAAAAAGAGAGAAATAAATAAAATTGAAAAAAAAAACGCTCCCAAAATATTGTTTATAAATGTTTATTTTTATTTAAAAGTGATTGATTATAAATTCTAAATGCAATCTCTTTCTAAAGAAGAAAAGGGGATGTTATAGATATGATAGGATGAAAGGGTAGATTATTGAATCTACTTTTAAAGAGCAACAACTTGTTTGAAATGTTTTATATTACTATCAATTTTAGTTTACTGACACAAATTTAAAGTTAATTTTGTGATAATATATGTATATTTCTACTCTTGTTTAAGGTATTTTATTTATGCAACTCATTTAAAATTACAATATGTAATTAAGGAATACAGATTAATAGTCATCTAGGATAATCAAACTTATAGTCATGTTAGTTAAGTTTTTTAGTTATATAAAGGAATATTTCAATTTGTTAGGTGATCTTCAAACACTTCAAAGACTTACAGAATATGGCATTTAAAATGTTTTAAAAACTTAGAATTTCTGGACAGTGAGACACGTCTGCTCTTGACAGCACTGATTTACTTCAAAGAAGATGATGGGCATTGAAGAAACTCCACATGGAGTTTGCTTTCCTTATGACAAAAGTTAGCCATTTGCACAAGAAACTGTTCTTGTCTGGCCTGCTTGACAAAATGTTGTAAAGGCTGGACATGCAGGACCCATGGAAAAATGACCACTAAATTTTACCAAAACAAGGCAAGATGTTCCTTCAGGTTCTTGCTTCGCAGACAAGACTGCCATATATTCTACAGGACACAAGGAGAAATGACTAAAAAACTCTAGACCTATAGGCTAAAGATGGATACCCCAATGCTGAAGAGGAACTTTGGATGACTGTCCAGGCAGGCAGGCAGCTGTCTCTGTCATTCTAGAATTTTGGAAGTTGCTTACAATGTACTTCCTGTTTACTCAGGTATTTCCTTGGTTATGATAAAAGATAAATTAGATATGAAATTGTAGACTCACAAATATAGGATAGATGACAAAATATTTTTTTTTTTAATTTTGCCAAATACAAATAGACTAGATGTTGTAACCATAACTCTTGTTTGATAACTGTTCTATTCCATGTAATTTTACTATGTTAAAGTTAAAACCTTCCTTTTTGGTTAGACAGAAAAGGGGAAGTGCTGTGGGATGTCTTTCTGTATGCTGTGACTATGTGTTGCTATAATTTGTTAATAAAGAAGCTGCTCTGGCCTATGGTGAGTTAAGTTATAGCCAGGCAGGAAATCTAAGGAGAAAGACAGGAAAGGGAAGAAAGGCAGAGTCTGGGGAGATGCCAGCCTGCTGTCCAAGGAACAACATGCCAGCAGCCCAGTAAGCCATGGAACATGTGGCAAAACATAGATTAATAGTAAAAGGTTAATTTAAGATATAAGAGTTAGCTAGCAAGAGGCCTGCCATAGACCATACAGTTTGTAAATAATAGCTGGGTGGTTGTGCCACTCAAGAGGCAGAGCCAGGTGGATCTCTGTGAGTTCAAGGCCAGCTTGGTCTACAGAGTGAGATCCAGGAAAGGAACCAAAACTACACAGAGAAACTTTGTCTTGAAAAAAAATTAATAATATTAAGCTTCTGAGTGATTATTTTATAAGTGGAAACTGCAGGACGAGGCAGGACCAGAGAAACCTTCTGACTATAGGTTACCTTTTCAGGATGATCTTGTAGTTCCACTCATTTGCCTGCAAATTTCATGATGTCATTGTTTTTAACAGCAGAGTAATATTCCATTATGTAAATATATCATATTTTCTTTATCCATTATTTTGTTGAGGGACATCTAGGTTCTTTCCAAGTGAGAAACACTGTTATGAATAAAGCTGCAATGAACATTATTGAGCAAGTATCCTTGTGGTAGCATGAAATGTCCTTTGGATATATGGCCAAGAATTGTACAGCTGTGTCTTGAGGTAGATCAATTCTGAATTTTCTGAGGAACTGCCATATTGATTTGCATAGTGGCTGTATAAGTTTGCACTCTCATCATCAGTGGAGGAGGGTTCTTTTTGCTCCACATTCTCAGCGGCAAGAGCTGTCACTTCACTTTATCCATCTTGTTTTTATCTATTCTGACAGGCATAAGATGGATTCTCAAAATAGTTTTGATTTGCATTTCCCTGATGGCTAAGGATGTTGAACATTTCAAATGTTTCTCAGCCATTTAATATTCCTCTGTTGAGAATATTCTGTTTAGATCTTTGCCTAATTTTTAAATTAAATTATTTTGTTTGTTGATGTCTAATTTAGTGAGTTCTTTACATATTTTGGAAATTAGCGCTCTGTAAGATATGGTATTGGTGAAAATCTTTCTCCATTCTATAGGCTACTGCTTTGTCTTATTGACAGTGTCTTCTGCCTTACAGAATCTTTCAGTTTCATGAGGTCTCATTTAATGATTGTTATGCTATTTGTGTTCTGTTCAGGAAGTGGTCTCCTGTGCCAATGAGTTCAAGGCTACTCCTCATTTTCTTTTCTATCAAGTTCAGTTTATCTGGTTTTATGTTGAGGTCTCTGATCTACTTAGACTTGAGTTTTGTGCAGAGTGATAAATATGAATCTATTTGCATTCTTCTACATGCAGACATTCTGTTAGACTAGCACCATTTGTTGAAGATGGTTTCTTTTTTTCCATTGTTTATTTCTGGCTTCTTTACCAAAAATCAGATGTCCATAGGTGTGTGGATTTATGTCTGTGTTTTTAATTCAATTCCATTGATCAACCTGTCTGTTTTTATGCTAATACATGTAGTTTTTATTAGTATAGCTGTGTAGTAAACCTTGGAATCGGGAATGGTGATACCTCCATTATTGTACAGGATTGTTTTAGCTACCCTAGGTTTTTGTTTTTTCAAATGAAGTTGAATATTGTCCTTTCAAGGTCTGTAAAGAATTGTGTTGGAATTTTGATGGGGATTATGTTGGATATTTAGAATTCTTTTGGTAGGATGGCTATTTTTACTATGTTAATCCTACCAGTCCATGAGCATGGGATAGTTTTCCATCTACTGATATCTTCTTCAATTTCTTTATTCAATGGCTTGAAGTTCTTGTCATACATGTCTTTAACCTGATTTGTGAGAGTTACTCCAAAATATTTTATAGTATTTGTGACTATTGTGAATGGTGTTGTTTCCCTGATTTTTCTTTCAATCAATTTGTCATTTGTATATAGGAGGGCTGCTGAGTGTGTGTGTGTGTGTGTGTGTGTGTGTGTGTGTGTGTGTGTGTGTTAATCTTGTATCTAGCTACTTTGTTAAATGCGTTTTTCAGCTGTAGGAGTTCTCTGGTAGAATTTTGGGGGTCACTAAGTATATATCATATCATCTGCAAATAATGATACTTTGACTTCCTCTTTTACAATTTGTAGTCCCTTGATTTGTCTTATTGCTCTTGCTAGAAATTAAATTATTATATTGAATATACATGGAAAGAGTGGAACAGTCTTGTTCCTGATTTTAGTGGAATTGCTTTGAGTTTATCTCCATTTATTTGATTTTGGCTATTGGCTCACTTTATATTGCCTTTAATTTGTTTAAGTATGTTCCTTGTATCCCTATTCACTCCAAGACTATCACCATGAAAGGGTGTGGGATTTTGCCAAAGACTTTTTCAGCATTTAATGAGATGATCATGTGTTTTTTTTCCTTTCAGTTTGTTTATATGGTGAATTACATTGACTAATTTTGGTATGTTGAACCATACCTCCATTTCTGGGAAAAAGCCTACTTGACCTAATTGGATAATATTCTTGGTTTGTTCTGGGATTTTGTGTGAGAGTATTTTATTGAGTATTTTTACATCTCAAGGTATGTAAAGAATTGTGTTGGAATTTTGATGGGGATTATGTTGGATATTTAGAATTCTTTTGGTAGGATGGCTATGTGGGAAATTGGTCTGTAATTCTGTTCCTTTTTTTGAATCTTTGTGTGGTTTGGGTGTCAAGATGAGTGTGGCCTCATAAAATGATTTGAATGGCAATGTTCCTTCTGTTTCTATTTTGTAGAATAATTTGAGGAGTACTGGTATTAGCTCTTCTTGAAAGTCTGGTAGAATTCTATATTAAACATCTGGCCTTGGGATTTTATTGGTTGGGAGACTTTTAATGACTGTATTTCCTTGGGGGTTATAGTTCTATTTATATTCTTTATCTGGTCTTGATTTAACTTTGGTGAGTGGTATGTATCTATTAAGAAAATTATCCAATTTTTTAGATTTTCCAGTTTGGTGGCATACAAATTTTAAAGTAAGACCTAATGATTCTTTGGATTTCCTCCGTGTCTGTTGTTATGTGTCCCTTTTAATTTCTGATTTGTTAATTTGGATATTTTCTCTCTGTCTTCTAGTTACTTTGCATAAATGTTTGGCTTTATTGCTGATTTTCTCACAGAACCAATTACAGACAGTTAATGTGGGTCCTGGGAATTGAACACAGGTCCTTTGGAAAAGCGGTCGGTGCTCTTAAGCACTGACTCATCTCTCTAGCCCCGTCTAAGTCTTTTTATTGGGGAATTGAGTCCACTGATATTGAGAGATATCAATGAACAATGATCGCTATTTCCTGTTATTTTATTGTTGTTTGTGGTGGTAGTGTGTGTGTGTGTGTGTGTGTGTGTGTGTGTGTGTGTATGTGTGTGTGTGTGTGTATGTGTGTGTGTGTGTGTGTGTGTGTGTGTGTATGTGTGTGTGTTCTCCCTTCTTTTGGTTTTGCTGGTGTGAGATTATTTATTTTCTGTGTTTTCATAGGTGTAGTTAACTTCCTTGGGTTGGAGTTTTCCTTCTACTATCTTCTGTAAGGCTGGATTTATGGATAGATATTGTTTAAATTTGACGTTACCATGGAATATCTTGCTTTTTCCATCTATGATGATTAAAAGTTTTGCAGGTTCCAGTAGTATGGGCTGGCATCTATGGACTCTTAGAATCTGCAGAACATCTGTCCAGGCCCTTCCGGCTTTTAGAATCTTCATTGAGAAGTCAGGTATAGTTCTAATAGGTCTGCCTTTATATGTTACTTGGCCTTTTTTCCTTGTAGCTTTTAATAACCTTTCATTGTTCTATATGTTTAGTGTTTTGGTTATTATCTAGCAAGGGACTTTCTTTTCTGGTCTTATCCATTTGTTGTTCTGTAAGCTTCTTATATCTTTATGGGCATGTCCTTCTATAGATAGGAAAAATTTTTCTATGATTTTGTTAAAAATGTTTTTGTGCCTTTGAACTGGAATTTTTCTCTTTCCTCTATCCTATTATTCTTAGGTTTGGTTTCTTCATAGTATTTCAGATTTCTTGGATGTTTTGTGTAAGGAATTTTTAGATTCAATATTTTCTTTGACTTATGTATCTATTTCTTCTATTGTGTATCTTCAATGCCTGAGATTCTCTGTTCCATCTCTTGTATTCTGGTGATGCTTATACCTGTAGTTCCTGTTTGCTTACCTAGATTTTCCATCTTCAGAATTCCCTCAGTTTGTGTTTTCTTTATTGCTTCTATTTCCACTTTCCAGTCTTGAACTGTTTTATTCATTTCTTTCACCTGTTTTTTTTTTCTTGGCTTTCTTAAGGGATTCATCCATTTCCTCCAATTGTTTGTTTATGTTTTCCTGGATTTCTTTAAGGAATTTATTCATTTTCTCTTTAAGGACCTTTATCATCTTCATGAAGTTGGTTTCAAGGTTGTTGCCTTGTACTTCAGCTGTATTGGTATACTCAGGTCTTGCTGTAGTGAGATAGCGGGGCTCAGGTGGTAACATATTACCCTGGCTGGTGTTGATTTTGTTATTACGCTGGCCTCTAGACTTCTGGGTTTTTGGTAATTACAGGTGTAGTTGCTGATTAGTGAGTTTGTCTTTGTTGGATGGGTGTTTTCCCCTTGGTTTCTCTTCCCTCTCTGATCTTCTTGCCTGAGTGGCCTGTGGTTCTGGAGGCTAGCAAGTCTTCTTGTCCGGTAGAGTTCCTTTGCTGGATTTCCGGTGACCTGAGTGACCTCCAGGATTCTGGATGCCAGTGTGGCCCCTGGGGTTCTGGGTGCAGGCATTGCCTCTGAAATTCTGGGATTCTGAGTATTGGTGTGGCCTCTGATAAAGCAGGGGGCTTCTGCAAGAGTTGTGGGTGGGAGAATGATAATGAGAAGGAGGCCTGTTGTGGGGAAGGGTGGGCAGGCTTTGAAGAAGTTTTGGTGGTGTGTGTGTGGTGGGGAGTACTTATCTGGAATTCTGGGTACCAGCATGGCCTCTAGTGGAGCAGGGGGTTTCATTTCAGTTGGAGTTGTGGGCCTGGATATCACGAATAAGATTTCTGATTTGAATTAACTGAGTGTTGTTTAAAAACTCAGAGATGGGTCTTCAAGATGGTGCAGCAGGCACAAGCTCTTACCGTTCAAGCCTCATCACTGGAGTTCCATTCCTGGTACCCATGGTGGAAGGAGAGATCTGATTCCTGAAAGTTGTCCTCTGATGTCTGAACATACTCTGTGGTATACACAAACTTCACAACACACACACACACACACACACACACACACACACACACACACACACACACACACACACCCTCCTTCTGATAAATAGAAATCCAGTGATAAAGTCATTTGTATAACAGCCCCATCTGGAAGCGAGACTGAGTGTTCTTTCCAGAAAAGGCATCTTGATTTCTCCTACATGGTGTCTGGTTTGAATCCTGTAAAGGCCACATTAATAGTGTTGCAAGCAATTTTCTGGGTCAAGCTCTGCGTTACAATAAATATGGATTCAACCAGGAAAGTGAACCTTAAATTGCTTACTCTCTTTTTGTAGTTCCTTCTGCAATGGCCCAGATTGTTATACAAGCACATAAATCCTTTTAATTGGCCCACTCCCCAGGAGGCAAATAGCCCACCCCAGCAAGCCATCATGGGGATGAGTGCAGGCTGTTGAAGTGGGGTGCATCTTGCTGAACAATTTTTGCTTTTATTTTACCAACTGAT